>NW_004955469.1:7556250-7558130 GCF_000276665.1 Chinchilla lanigera
ACCACAGGATCAACTGAAGCCACAGGCTCCTCTACACAGCCTTCAAAGTCTCTCCCCTGTATAATTTTAGGCCACACTTTCTTCTAGGCAGATCTCAGTGTGCTTACAGAGACTGGCCCAGGATTTCTCAATTAACCCCACACAGAAAGGATGTTGTAATGTTCTTTCCAGAACTCTTTAAGGCTTAAACCTGAGACCATATGGAACCATTTCAGGAATAGCTCCTTGGTGTACAGCTTCTTCAAGTTAGCTATAAACTGCTGGTCCACAGGCTGCAGTGGAGGAGTTGTACTAGGTGGGAGGAATTCAACTGAGACCCATGGGAATTCTTCAGCCAATTCTTCCAAATCTCATGGGTGAACAGGAACACTGTCCATAATGAGGAGAGACTGGAATAGTAAACCTCTGTCCTCCAGATATTTCTTAACAGTAGGACAGAAAGCCTCCCTGATCCACTCAAGAAAAGCTATTCTTGTTACTCAGGCTTTTGCATTAGATCTCCACATGACCCCCAGCCTATTCACAACTTTATGTTTTCGGAACACTCTAGGGGTCTCAGAGTGATAAGCCAAGACAGGCTTCATCTTGAGCTCACCACTTGTACTGGCACGTAGCAACAAGGTTAGCCCTATCCCTCATAGGCTTGTGACCTAGCATTTTCTCTTCCTGGGTAATGCATGTTCTCCTGGGCATTTTCTTCCAGAAAAGGCCAGTTTCACCACAGTCTAAGATTTGATGAGAGCAAAAGTCACCTCTCTGTGTCATCATTTTGAAGTGGTGTACTTTTTAGTAGCCCTTTTATCCGCACTGGCTGCTTCACCATGCCTAGTTACACTATGAACCCCAGTTCTCGCTTTAAAATCATGAAATCACCCTTTACTGGCATGAAGTGTTTCACCATGATCACTTGATGGATTATCCTTTATGAAATCTGCATTTATAGCCCTAGCTTTTCACAAATTATAGACTCAAGGTATAACCTGCCATCTGCATTTCATTTATCCAAACTAATAAAGTAATAGCCTATCTCTTCTAACACTGCTGATCATGACTAATTTGAGTAACACCTTTAGCAACACTAGCTTCCTTATACAAATCTTTTCTCTGTAAGATTGTCAAGATGGTGGTTTCAACACATACACACTGGCAGGATTGGTCACACCAACATCACTCTGATATTTCTCCAGTTTCCTTCTTCTTTTGGTTGTGCTACCCTTTCTTCCTTAGCTTATTTTCTAGATTTTGAGGGGCCTTTATTTTGGTCTTTTTGAGACAGTGTCTCACTATGCAGTTCAGGCTGACCGTGAGCACACTTTATAGCCCAGGCTGTCTCAAACCCGCAACAATCCTCCTGCCTCTGCCTCCAGAGTGCTGGAATTACAGACATGTGCCACCATGCCCAGTCTCTTAGGGGTCATTTTGAAAGCACTAATTGTAGCAGTGATATAAAGCACTGACCAAAGTCACATCCACAAACGTGCACCTGGGCTCAGACTGACACTTATGCTTATATATGCTTTTCTGGCATTGCGAGTCTCTGTTTACAATAACACAAGTGGCCAGCATTCAGGTCATAACTCAAGACTTTGGCCCTAAGTGAAACCTAAAATTCTGGTTGTAACCCAAGCTGTTTGTATGTGAGGCCAGTCATAGCTTGAGGGTCCACTGTATTTCTCTGTACCTTCTCTGGGCCAGTGGATTTTTTTCTCCTCCTTCTTAAGGAAGCAGCTCTTTTAAGGCCTTAGTCATTATTAAAAAAATTAATCCTACTCATGTTGCATTCTAAAGTCTTAGCTATTATTCTACTCATGTTGAGTATACCCAACACAGATTTTTTTACATCACTGGTTACTGACCTCTGGTAATTAACTTTATTTTTT
>NW_004955469.1:7560240-7561666 GCF_000276665.1 Chinchilla lanigera
CATAATGTACCCCAGGATGGCCTCAAACTCACAGTGATTCTCTTGCCTCAGTTTCCCAAGTGCTGGGATTATAGGCATGTGTCATCATGACCGGCTTGCTTTCATTTCTCAACTTATGTTTGTGCTTTTTAAAAAAATTGCACATCAATAGATCTATTTTACTACATTTCCAATCACTATTTTGTTACACTCATGCAGTTTATTTCTTTCAATTTCAATCATATTAAGGAGTTCATTTTTATTTTCCCTTCTCCTTCAGCTTTATCAGTCCTTTCTTTTTTACTTTCAGAAAGTTAAAATCTAAGTTCATTTAGTTTCAATCTTTTTTCTAGAAATTACGCATACAGTTGTTATTGAGATGTTTGGACATGAGTTTTTCAGTCTATTTTGTTAATCTTGATTATGAATTTTCCTTACTTCATAAGTAAGGAGCTTAGAAGTTTACTAAATATTATCCAATATAACCTCAAGTTATTGTTAACTCATAATTTTACTGCACTATGGTCATAGAGGCTTCCCTGTAAGTGAAGGCAAGAAGGAGACGAGGGAGCAAGGCATGTGCAGGGGAATGTGCTTTCCACACAGAAAGAAGATCAGGTCAGAAGTCCTAAAATGCAAGCCTAGCTGATATGTTGAGGGAACAGCAAAAAGTACTGAATCCTTGATGTGGGAAAAAGGGAAAAGCACAGGAATTCAGGAGAGTGAGTGAAGGAGGCATAATTATAGGGGCAATGTAGGACCTTTTATGCCACTTTAAGGATGGAATGTGATGGGTTTTTATACAGAATGAGACCATAAATGTACATATAAACATATTTACACAATCATACAATGTTACTCAGTGTAAACAGTCTTATACTGGTATGAATTCTCGGGAAATTATTCTTTTTAGCATTTAGAAGTCTTCTTTTGTCCTTTCCTTTTTATTTTTTCACATGCTTTTTTTTTACTAGTACCTGGTTATAATACATAATGTTTATATTCCTTGTGTGGACTTCATACATGTACATAACTCATCTTACTTCCCTTTTACATCCCTTTTTCTTTCTCCCATCCCTTGATCCCCCTTCACTTGAGAAAGAGCTCACCACTTCCTATTATCTCTTATTTTGCTCTTTATTTATATTTTGTGTTTCTAATATAACATAAATCATGCAATATTTAAGCTTCTAGGCCTGATTTATTTCATAACATTATGGTCTCAAATGCATCCATTTTCCTACAAATTACTCAAAGCTTTCTTGCTTTATGACACAGTAATACGCCACTGCATGTAAATAACACATTTTCTTTATCCACTTATCTACTGATGGGCATACAGGCTGCTTCCAAGATTTAGCTACTATTAATTGTGCTGTTATAAACATAAATACACATGTATTCCTGTACTATGATGTTTCTAACTCTTTCAGAAAGATGCCTAGAA
>NW_004955469.1:7562546-7564217 GCF_000276665.1 Chinchilla lanigera
TACTAATCTATCCATAACTCTGTAATGTTTATAGTGTTCCTATCCTATTTCATAAATGGATGCATGTCTATCACTATGTGTTTCCTACAACAACCACTGAGAAAAGTTAATGATTATGCAATAGGTCACTCATGTATAGCTCTATTTATTTTCTTTAGAAGCCACTTTGAAGATACCAAAGTATAGTACAACAACTACTGATAATCTCCTACCGCTTTTGTCTGTAACTATCATTTGTCTATTTGTTTTCCTGAGAAACTATCTTGTAGATAACAATATGTGAAACAATAACCATTGATGATTTCCTACCACTTGGTCTGTAATTTGGTAAGCCTCCCCCATTACTATGTTATCTTTCTTTTACTCTTTAAAATTTAAAAAAAAAAAAAAAAGGCTATTCTTGCAGGGATAAAATGGAATCTCAGTGTTGTTTTAATTTACATTTCTCTAATGACCCATAATGTCGAGCATTTCTTCATGTATTTATTGGCCATTTTACCTCTGTGAAATGTCTACTCATTTCAGTTGCCTATTTTTTGAATGTGTCTTTTGTTTGGAGGGATCTAATTGTTTTAACTCTCTCTATATTGTAGGTATTAGTCCTCTGAGGAATAGCTGGAACAACTCTTTATCCATACTGTAGGGTGTCTTCTTACTCTGTTGGTTGTTCTTTTTGCTGTGCAGAAACTTTTCAATATGATCCCTTTTTTTTCATTCTTCATACTATTTTCTGTGCAAGCAGGGTTTTGTTCAGAAAGTCCTTGCCTATACCCATGACTTCAGAGGTTTTACCTATTTTATCTTCCAGAAGATTAAAGTGTTTCTGTTTTAACATTTCATTCTTTGATCCATCTGGACTTTAGTGAGAGATATGGGTCTAAATTCAATCCTGTACATGTAGATAGCCAGTTTTCATAGGACCATTTATTAGAAGGGCCAGCATTTCTTCAGTACCCCTTCGTCAAAGATCAAATAGTTGTATGTGCTTGGGGTTGTTTCTGCATCATCTATTTTGTTTCACTGAGCTACATGTTTGTTTCTGTGCCAGTACCATGCTTATTTTATTCCTGTGGCTTTGAAATATTACTTCAAGTCTGAGATTGTGATGTCTCCCACTGCACTCTTGTTACACAGCATTGCTTTTGCTATTCTGGGCCTCTTCAGGTTCCATATAAATTTTTGTATTGTTTTCTCCAGTTCTGTGAAGAATGCTCTTGATATTTTGGTTAGCAGTGCATTAAATCTGTTCATCAAATTTGGATGTATGGCCATTTTGCCTATATTGGTTCTGCCTAACCAGAAACAGAGAAAATCTTCAAATTTTCTGATGTCCTCTTTGATTTCTTTCTTCATTGTACTGTAGTTTTTGTTGTAGAGGTCTTTTACTTCCTTAGGTTAATTCCTAAATATTTAATTTTTCCTGGTGCTAGTATGAATGGCATTTTTTCCTAATTTCTTTTCCAGTGGGTTCATTATTAGTGTACAGAAACACTACTGATTTTTGTGTGTTTTTTATCCTGCTACATTACTAAATTTAACTTCTTAATTCTAAGAGTCTTTTGGTGAATTTTTTTGGCTGTTCTATATGGAGGATCATATCATGTACAAATAATGATAATTTGACTTATATCCTATACATATCTCTTGCATTTCCATTTCCTGCCTAGTATT
>NW_004955469.1:7565767-7575035 GCF_000276665.1 Chinchilla lanigera
GCTTTTTTCTGCTCTGAGATGGTCATGTGACTGTTTTGTCCTTGGTTCTGTTTATATATCACATAAACAGATTTGCACATGTTGAACCACCCATCCCGTTCCTGGGATGAAGCCTACCTGGTCACAACGTATGATCTCTTTGATAATTTGTTGCACCCTATTTGCCAGTATCCTGATGATTTCTGCACCTATATCCATGAAAGAGACCACTCTGTAATTCTCTCTTTTGGTTGGATCCTTGGCTGGTTTTAGAATTGGGGTATGGCTAGCTTCCTGGAATGATTTAAATTTTATAACATAGCACCTGCCTGGCAAGCATGAGGTCCTGAGTTTGATTCCTGATACCCTCCCCCAAAATAAAATAAAATAAAATAAAATAAATTTAATTACAGAGCTTGAGGGGTATTTGGGTTAGATTTTCACTGAAGTTTTAGTAGAATTCAGCAATGAATCCATCCAGACCTGGGCCTTTTTCAGTTCATAGGTTTTTTATTAGTGCTTCAATTCTACTGCCTATTACTGGATTATTCAGGGTTTTTAAATCTTCATGATTCTGTTTTTGAATTATATGTTATCTCCATTTCTTCTAAATTCTCCAATATATTGGCATACAGGTTTGTGAAGTTACTGTTAATAATCTTTATTTCAGCAGTGTCTGTTGTGATTTCACCTTTTTCATTTCTAATTACACTGATTTGAGTCTTTCCTCTCTTTTTTTTGGTTAATGGGCTAAAAGTCTGTATATACTGTTTTATTCTTTAGAAGAATCAATTCTTCATTAATTCTTTGTATTGGTTTTTTGGTCTCAATTTCACTGATTTCTGCTCTGATCTTTATAATTTCCTTCCTTGCCCTAAATTTAGGTTTGGATTGCTGTTGTTTTTCTGACACTGAGGTGCATTATTAGCTTATTTAGTTGGGTTCTTTCTGTTTTTGTGACACAGGCATTCACAGCTACAAATTTCCCTCTTGAGATTCCTCCCATTTTTGTCTCATAGGTTGTGGTATGTTTACTGCCATTCTTGTTTGATTCTATGAGCTAATTTCTTCTTTGATTTCCTCTGTAAAACCCACTGTTTAAGAGTATACTGTTTAGTTTCATGTATCTGCATAATTTCTGAGTTTTTAAAAACTGATTTCTAGTTTCACTGTGCTATAATCTGATAATAAGCATGGTATAATTTCAATTCCTTTACACTTACTTAAGCTTGCTTTATTGGTTATAGTATGTGGTCTATTTGAAGAAAGTCCCATGTGCTGCTGAGAAAAATGTGTATTCTGTTGTTGTTAAGTGGCATACTCTGCAGATATCTATTAAATTCCTTTGTTTGAAGATTTCATTTAACTCTGTTATTTCTTTTTTTTTTTTTTTTTTTATCTAGTTGACCTATTTGTGATAATGGGGTAGTTAGGTCTCTTCCTCTAATTGTGTTTGTTTATACAATGTTTTGTATCTAGTAGTACTTGTTTTATGAAGTCGGATGTGCCAATTTTTCCTGTGTATGTTAATACTTATCATCTCTTCCTGTTGGATGGTTCTCTTAACCAATATGTAGTGAACTTCTTTGCCTCTTTCAATCAGTTTTGGCTTGAAGTCACTTTGTCTGAACACAGGATAGCTATACCTGTTTTTGTTTTTCTGGTTTTTTTTTCCCCAGGTTCCTGTTTCATGAAATATTGCGTTTTATCCTTTGATTTTCAGTCTATGAATTGGGGGGGGCAGTGAAATATGGTTTTTGTATATAGCAAACCACTGGATTTTGTTTGTTGATTCATTCTGTCACCATGTGTTTTTTGTTTCAGGAACTGAGACCATTCACACTGAGAGAGCTATTATTTAAAGGAACTGACTTATTCCTGTCATTGCCTTACCTTGCTATAGCAGATTCACTACCTTCTCTTTCTACTTAACTGCTCACCTTACCTGATATTCATTCTGAGACCACTGTCATTGTTAGTGTAATTGTCTTTTTCTAGGGTATCCTTGTAATTTTTTTAAATGCTGGTTCAGTAGTCATGAATTTCTTTAGGTGCTCTTTACTATGAAAATATCTCATTTCTCCATCAATTTTGAAAAGAGTTTTGCAGGATATATCAACCTAGCTTGGAAACTGTTTTCTCTTAGGGCTTGAAGCACTGCACTCCAAGCTGCCCTAACATTTAAGTTTTGTGTTGCAAAGTCTGCTATAATTCTAATGTGTTTTACTTTATAGGTGTATC
This sequence comes from Chinchilla lanigera, assembly GCF_000276665.1. Taxonomy (NCBI): domain Eukaryota; kingdom Metazoa; phylum Chordata; class Mammalia; order Rodentia; family Chinchillidae; genus Chinchilla; species Chinchilla lanigera. Next base: position 7,567,988 of record NW_004955469.1, read on the forward strand.
ACTGCTTTCCTCTAACAGCTTTTATGATTCTGTTCTTGCATTGGATTTCTGGTGTTTTGACTAACATGTTCTGGAAAGTTTCTTTCCTGGTCATGGCTATTTGTGGTTCTAGATGCCTCACTTTTCTGTATGTTATTTTTCCTCATTTGAAAAGTTTTCTGCTATTATTTCAGTATACAAGGTTTTTAATGTCATTTTTTCTGTCTTCTGAGTTTTTACTAATTTCAGTTAGTCTTAGATGAGTTTTCTTTGTATCATCTAGGAATGTTTAATCCAGTTTTCATGTTCCCTTGTTGTTTCTAAGGTGTCTCTCATTAATTGGTCACCAACAACCTTGCCTTCTAGTTCAGATACTCTATCCTCACACTGATCACTTTTCCTGACCTTATTTTCAACAGATTTTTTATCTCCTGAATTTCTATTTGGAGTCTTTTTATGGACTCTTATATTCTTTTCTATGCTGGTTGTTTATGTTTTGCATTATTTTGTTTAGCTCCGCTAGCTTTGTATTGGTGTCATCTGTAGTTGAATGTTTTCTTTATTTGGTCCAGTAACTGTTACTTATATCTTCTGTATCTTGCCAAATACTTTACTGATCTGTTTTGCTATCTCCCCTGATATTATTATGAATCATTTGTGCAGCTTTTGCTTTGTGCAGCTTTTGCTTTCCTCCCTTTCAATACCCCATGGATCAGCTTTGGGGGATTTGGGAGTTTTTAGCATTTTATCGGCTTCTCTTCTCAGGTTGTGTGTGTGTGTGTGTGTGTGTGTGTGTGTGTGTGGCGTGTGGCATGTGGCGTGGGGGGGGGCTGCAGGTAAATTATACTGGAAGGCTTTGTTACTAGTACGTAAACCTCTTTAGTTAATGTCTACTATTCAGTGGTATTCCTTGGGCATGGCTAACTATTGGCCATTGCTCCTGTCCCAAAAACCAACACCTCCATTTACTTGGGATGCAAGGCTGCAGTATATTTGGCCCAGTACCCAATTCTCCAATGCAACCCAGACACTGACATCCTAAGAAAATCAACTAGTAGCAACAGCTATGTGACCTTAGCTTTAGTAATAAAATCAGCATTAACTATAGCATAACTAATATAAATATTTACTGAATATAAGCTAAATATTTATAAAACATAAGAGCCAATAATGCAATACTCTTACCTATAAAAAAGGATCTATAATTACAGTATGAACACTAAGACAAATCAAAAACTGACAGACTACTGATTCACAGTAAATAGCTACTAAATGGAACAACTCTACAATAGAATAGTATTCAATAGCAGTAGTGCAAAGTTAACTAGCTATCTATAGATTTATAAAGCTTAATAGTTATACTAGTAAAAGCAGAGAATTTTAGGAAGTAGAGTATGAAACTAGCAGATTTTGAAAAAATAATCAATGGGGTATAAAGAGGAGAAAAAAGTGAGACAAGGGGTTCTGCTGAAGAATAAAAGGAAATTAATAGTGTTAGGGAACACTTGCGGGAAACAACAAAAAATAAAAAGAAGGAAAAAAACAGGCCAAATACATGCAATAAAATAAAGATAGGAAGGATGACCAAAAAAAGTTGAAAGAGGAAAAGAAAGAAACTTTAAAAGAGGAAGAAAAGGGCTGGAACCCCTGCCCAAAATCCCAAAGCTACTGAAGGAAAGATAAAAATATTGAAATATAGAAAAGTCAGGAACAGACTGAGTCAAAGAAAAAAAATCCTATGTTTTTAATGAGTGATTTCTTTCCAAGATCTGCAGTCTTGGGATCCAGTCAGAGATGGTTTTCTCTGCCTAGCTGTAAGCCCTACTATCTTTTCTCGTTCTCTCACTGCACCAGAGCTCCCTCTCTCTGATCACCCCAGAGTGTGATTACCAACCAAACCAAGGCATGTCCTTGCCCCCGTTGATAGACAGCAACCATGATCAGCCTTCTAGTTTCTGCCAGAGGTAGGCTACATTGCAGGGGTTCAAGTGGACTTTTAAACTTAATGTCAACCATCACAGGGTCTGGTTGCTTCATTCTCTCCCAAGGTGATGTCTTCAACAAGAATCATTTGGTTAATCCACACCTCTGTTGCTCTGCCAAGGGGAAGCAAAATGTAAAGCTGGCTTCAAGTTGGTGGATGGCTGTGCCCTTGTCTTGGGGGAACACTGCATGTCTGGCACCAGCTGGCTTGCTCACATGTAGTGGGGGTAGCCATGAGTATTCCCCCTGTCTTTTCCAATGTCTGCTTTGAATTATTTTGTCTTATATTAATATTTTACAATATTTGTAATAACATTATCAATTGTATCTTCTGAAATAATATATCTGTATTTTCTGTCCTTAAATCTGAGTTTGTACTTTTTTTTTTTTGGTTTTTCTCCGGTATCGGGAACCGAACTCATGAACTTGCGCTTGCCAGGCAGGCACTTTTGCCACTGAGCTAAATCCCCAGCCCCTTGAGTTTGTACTTTTTAAGTAGGTGTTTAATTTTTCCCACTTACTCTGATTATTAACATATAAGTTTAATTTATCCCTACAATTCATTTTGTATCTTCTGTTCACCATGATTTTTTTTTTAACTTTCCTATTTTCTGCTGGATCAGTCAAGGCTTTTAAGTTAGATCTCTTCTTCTATAATGTTTTACATATTTATATTTTGTATCTAATTCTACTAATAAATTCTTAATTTACCATAAACTGCTATTTTCTTACAAGTTCAAGTTAATTACACTTTATATATATCTTCTAAAATATTCAGCATGTTTTTTTAATTCCCATTTTGACCATCTATCTACAAATTCCATGTAGCTATGTTAATTTAAATTATTTATAATAAATACAACTTATTTACAATAAGCTGACATTTTATAACCAATATTTATTTAGATGGAACAGTGTTGCTTTGCTAATTTCTATGTTTCCTCTTTTTTGCTTGTATTTCACTGCAATCTTCTGGGTCCATTTTTTTTTCTTGTTTTAATACATTCTTAAATAGTTCTTTCTGCAAAAGCCTTTCAAAGTCCTTGCAGTCTAAAAATGCTAATGTGGTACCCAAACTGTTGAAAGATATTTTGGGTGGGAACAGAATTTGAGTTCCAATTTATTTTCTCTCAGCACCTTGAAGACAGTGTATATTGTTTTCTTAATATCAATGATTCCATCCAATGTCACTTGGATTCTTATTCTTTTGACAGCCACGAGTCTCTTCTCCTAGCATTTCTAGCAATTTCTATCATTATCACTAATATGCATATTCTGAGTTCCTATTTTTCCATTTCTGAAAATTTTGAGAAGTTATTTCTTAAAACATTGTCTCTTGTCAATTTCTTTACTTACAACTATTAGATAAACACTGGAGATTCTACCCTGTCCTAAATGCCCCAACTTTCTTTCATACTCTTATTTCTTATGTCTTGATAATGACTCTGGGGAGCATTTCTCACCTGGATCTTTCAGTTCATTCATTTGTTCCCCAGCAGTATTTTTCTGCTCTCCAAATCATACATGACTTTATTGGAACAACTGTATTTTTCATTTTCACTACTGAATGTTTTTATTTTATAATTTGTTTCTGGTATTAAGCATGAAAATCTATCTGTAGTAATTTAAAGAAATTAAACTTAATTTAAAATTTCCTTTTAATTGCTTTCTAAGGCAAGTTCTGCTATTTAGTTTCATAAATCCATATTGTATATGACGGAGTTAAGCTGCTTCCACATGGTTTATTCAGACATCCTGCAGGGCTGTTCCCTTATATTCTTGGTCAAGAGTGATCCTGGCAGGGTCCTCACACTAAATCTGTTCTGAAAGCTCAAAGCACAGCTTTAGAGCCACAGCAATAGTCATGATCTTTACCAGGCTATTAACACGGCTCCTTTCTGCACCTTCCCAGTTAATATATACCTCCTTCATTTAAAGATATCTATGACTTCAAATTGAGAACATGTCTTTTTTTGTCTTCAATTTTGGAAGTAAACCCATTTAACTTAGTGTGTGTCATTTCTATGGGTTTGGTGCAGAAGAGGGAAGACACCAGGGTGAGCTTAGCCAACCAAATTGATACTGGAACCACTTGCTTAAATACTGCTACTTTGCCTTCTCTTTAGGTACTTTCTGGAACTCTTAACAGAAGAAACTTCTCAGTCTATTCCCCATGACTTCACTTTTTTCTATTAATTTATCCACATATGGTATGTTTAGGAGAAATTCTTCTAGTTTCCAGCTCATAAATTTGCTCTTCAAGAGTAAACGCCATTAATCTACCCATCTACTGAATTTCTTATTCTGACAATCAAAATTTAATTTCCTGGATCAATAGTTATTTTAGTACTAGAAAAAGAACTGTTCTTATCCCTCTGAGGACTGAACTATATTTATTATAAAATCTAGCTCTATTTATTTAATTCTATTTCTGAGATAAATTCTTCAGTTATTTTCTCTGCATGGGTGTTTCTCTCTCATTCTGGATGGGTTTTAACTAAATGTTCATCTGTGTAATCAGGGCTTACTGTGTAATCAGCTACCGAGGCAGCTACCCTGTCTGCCTGCACTACTGATTTGGAAAAGAAGGTGTAGGGGTTGTTCTTGGTGAGAGTGGAGGAAAAACATAAGGTGCTACTACATGGAAAAGCACAGTAGCAAGTCCTTTTAGCAAGGGAGCTCCTTATTCTGCTGTATATAACAGGCACCTAAAACCCTGTCCTATCTCTCAAACCCATACTCCCGCACCTGCCTCACCAGCCTGAGACACCTCCATTCCCATGGTACCAGTCATCTTGTCATTTGTCCTGAGAACTTGGAGCTCCCATAACACCTTCCTCTAACTGGGAAGATTAGACATTGTTCCTAGCTTTTGCAGCAGTACTTTCCTGCTCTTGCTTTGGACCAAAATGTTTTTCTGCATCCAAATGTCATTTGCTTTCACAGAGGTTCTTCACAGTCTGAAGCCTACTAAGGATTTCCCTTTCTTTTTTTCCCCTCTATGGTTTCTGAAGGTTATTTTTAAAATCCTAACATATCATCTCTAAGTATCTAGGGCAACATGGAAAAGCTATATGGCATGTCGTTGGTCCACCACCTTGAAATGGAATTCCCATTTTGTAAATTATAACTACTAAAAATAATTTTGAAAAATTTATATTATCTCTTGTGATATATATCTTTTTAAAGGCTTCAGAACAACCTTTATAAAAAGTGGAAAACTTAGAATTATTAAGCTCCATTTTAACTTAACTGGTAAAGCTATAATTTTGATTGATTTATGTAGGAGAGAAATGTTAATTCATGTAATTTTTGTTAATCTTCCAAGATTTAAGAGTATTAGCTCTCTGACAGGAAAAATATGACTAGGAAGAACAGCACGTAACTGGTTCACATATGGCATCTAAAACATGTCTATAAATTACAAAAAACCATTAACCCACTAGAAAGAAACCACTACTATCCCAACTACTTCAGTAAGAGCCAAGGTAGGGGGCTATACACAGAACAGCAGTATCCTGTAATGAACAGAAAATAGCTTCAGCTTTCCTTTCAGGGAAAAAAAGAAAAGATGTGTTGAAATTCAACATCAGTAGACTAATATTCCTAGGTATGCCATGATAGCAAATATGACATTTGTGGTTCCATACACAACCCTGGGAATGATAAGAGCACCCTCCAAGTCTGAAGAATTGCTACTAAATGTCAGTAATCAGCCAGACATAGTGGTATATGTAATTACAGCTACATGGGAAGCTGAGGCAAGGGGACTATAAACTCAAGGGTAGCTTGGGCAATTTAGCAAGAACTAGCCTCCAAAAAAAGGAAGGGAGGGAAGGGATTGGGAATATAGCTCAATGCTCCAGGAGCTCAATTTCCCCTCCCCAAACCCAGGAATTAAAACTGGAAAAGGTTGTGAATGTGAATAGGTAAAGTCCAGCTCTGCTCCTGACTGAGTTGTCATATCAGTCTGGCCTGAGTAGCAAGCATTCAGTTGAGGGTGTGGAGGGTTGGCATTCTTCACAGGATACACAACAGGCAAGAGTGCTGCACTGAGTGGTGGCCTATAAAACATCAGTATGATACTATAAACAGAATTTTATTTCTATAGTTTTAACTGGTAGTTCATATTCTCATTTTCTTTAAGCAACTTGTTTAGAGTATTATCACTTTGTATGAGAATTTAAAATATTTTTAAGTGAGAATGTGAATAAAAAGTTCATACATGGTAAGAATGTAAAGTCATCTTGGAAAGCAATTTAGTAACACCTGGTAAAACTGAAAATGCACGTTCCCTTTGTTCTGTACTCTCACTCCTTTAAAAAAAAAAAGTTCTACATAAACAGTCCATACTATACCAGAAGATCTGTATCAGAAATACAAATATCAGAAATACTGCAGCTATATCTGGAAAAGTAGAAAATCAGATATAGACTAAAATCAAATCTATTCTTACAAAAATGAGATTATATGCTGGGCATGGTGGCACATGTCTGTAATCCCAGCACGTAGAAGGCTGAGGCACAAGGATTGCTGTGAATTCAAGGCCAGCCTGGCCTGCAAAGTAAGTTCAGGGCCAACCTGAACTACATAGTGAGACCTGTTTCAAACAAATATATATATTATAGTATATTTACTGATACACAATTTGCTTTTCTCTTTCAATAATATGACACCATCCAGGCAAGTGGTCACATATCTGCAGTCCTACCACTTTAAAGGCTGAGGCAGACAGATCACTTGAGCCTCAGCGATCAAGGTCAGCCTAGGCAACACAGCAAAGACTCTGTCTCAAAAAACTGGGAGCAGAAGCATCTGTCATTGAAGCTCAGTGCTAAGAATGCTTGTCTAGTATATACATGAGGCCAAATTCAATCCCCAGCACCACAAAGACAGACACACACACACACAACAGACTTCTACACACACAGCCTTGTCTACACACACAACAGACTTCTTTCCATATCCATATGTACAAAGTTATTTCACTTATAAATTGCTGAACAGTATATCCCATAATATGTATATACAATAATAAACTTAAGTATTTCACTACACGTAGGCCCCCGGAAGGAGGGCTTCCGGC
>NW_004955469.1:7575877-7637488 GCF_000276665.1 Chinchilla lanigera
TGGTTGTGGGGTCCCAGTGCGATGGGAGGCTGGACAGAAAACGCTACAAAAAATGGCTTTCACCCCAGACGGCTCACTTGATTTTTGACAACCTTTAGGCTGTTAACTACTTGTTAGATCCTTCTTGCGTATCTCTGTCTTCCTGAGAAACCACTTTGAAGATACCACTACGTATTACAGCAGTCATTGATATTTTCTTACTAATCTATCTATAACTCTGTAATGTTTGCATTGTTCCTATCCTATTTCATAAATGGATCCATGTTTATTATTATGTGTCTCCTACAACAACCATTGAAAATTATTGAATGATTATTCAATAGGTCACTCATGTATAGTTTTATTTATATCCTTTAGAAGCCACTTTGAAGATACCTAAGTATACTACAACAACTATTGATAATCTCCTACCTCTTTTGTCTGTAACTCACTATCATTTGTCTATTTGTTTTCCTGAGAAACTATCTTATAGATAACAATATGTAAAACAATAACCATTGATAATTTCCTACCACTTGGTCTATAATTTGGTAAGCCCCCCCTATTATTATGTTATCCTTCTTTTACTCTTTAAAATTTAAAAAAAAAAATTTTTTTTCACTACAGCTGGATATATTTACTCTCTTCTTCCCTCCCTCTCTCTCTCCCTCTCTCTCTGTAACACAAATAATGTTGAGATGACACCCTCATAGCAAAACCCTACAAATGTTTTTCTGGAAGAACTATATAGAACTGCTGGGTCAAAGGTTATAAGAAATTTAAATACTGCCCTTCAAATGTATGAATTTACATTCCTACCAAGAACCTTCTCCTGTACATCCTTGCCAAAATTGAGTATTATCAATGTCTTACATTTTTTTGCAAGTGAGGTGAGCCTAAAATGAACATATTCATGGGTATTAGTAATTTAAAATTGGAAAAAGAAATGCCAATTTTCATAAAGTTTTTAAATAAACACAATTTGGCCACTAGGCTATTGGTATATGGTAGCTTGCAACATACTAAGAACTAGTGATCAAATGGAATATACATATAGATGAGTGGATTATACAGAAATGATTTTAATGGTGTGAGCAGAGCTCTGAAGAGATATTCAATGTGCTACAGCAGGAAAAGAAGCAACCATTGAGCTAACTCTTAAAGGACATGCAAAGGTTAGTATGGGTAAAACTGGGAAGATAGGGAGGAGGGGAGATAAAAGGCAGGTAGAGTAGGAGATTTAAAAACATAAAAGTAAGAGAATACAGCATCAGGCAATGGCAAATAGTTTCACTGCTGTAGTGCTAGCTGTGACTGAAAGATACATATCCCAGGTCAAAAACAACATAAAAGCTTTAAAAATATTACTCTGTAAGATAAAGCTTTAGTGTGCTTTATTTGGGAAGCTGCTTTTAGTAGCAGATGCTGGGCAATCAAATGTACTCATAGATTGCAGGGAAGAGAGAACTAGGAAGGAGTTTGGCCTGCACCTCAGCTTTGGGCAGACAAAAAGTACAGCCAGCTAAAACAAAAAGGAAAAGATTACACAAGTACTATGGAAGTCGACTCCCAGGTAGCCAGGTGCCAAGAAAAGGCTGAGGATGAAGGCTGGAAAGGCAGGGGACCTCCCATGTGCTTCTGTGTATGGCATCCACTGTCACAGGCATCAAGTTCACTAAATAAATATCAGCACAGAAAGCTCTCTGTCTGGCTTAGGCTGCCTGCTATATGACCACATCTGGGCTGTAACAAACACCGACACAGGTCAAGATATGAACAAGCTGGCAGTCAAGCAATATTGTATGTAGTACAGACATATAAAGTCAGCAGAAGAATACCATAGTTGCTGTTATTCAGCACTGCTGTGACAGTGTTTTCCAAAGTTCCTAGGCACTTGTTTTAAAACAAAACAAAGCAGACTCCTTTGCCTCAACCCAGACCTATTAAGAAAAGATTCCCAGGAGTGGAAACTGGGAACTTTATTTAACAAGCAATGCAGATGCTCCATTTCAGGAAGTTTTAGGAGACCTGATTTAGAAGTTCTCAAAAATACAAAGAAGAAAATAGAAAAAAATCAGAAAGTTATTCAGTTATTGTTTCCTAGAGGTGATATATTTATCTACCTAAAACTCCAAGAAAATGAACTGAAAAATTATGAGAAATAAATACTGATAAAATATTTATTCAGTGAGACTTCAGGATAGAAATGTCCACAAGATGAATGCATACAGGAACTATAAGCTAGATAAATTGCACAGACTGGAATTAAGAACTGCACAAATTTATCAGCAGGGTGGGAAGCTTAAAGCCTGAAACAGTATGACAAAATTCAGGGAGAAGATGCTGATAGAGAAGATAGCTTAGGAGGAAAGCCTGGGAAAATGTGCATCTACTTTATCGAAGGTGAACCAAAGGTTTCATCAGTAAATAACACATGATCATTTTATAATTGGACATTCCACAGTCACTAAATGGAGGTAAAATGTAATGAATACACAACACACACTCACTAAACTTATTCAGAGAAAGAGTTCTACCCTAACTCTGTATCTGTAGATCTGTGCAAATCTGTGTCCTAGGTAATCCCTGAGGTATTTGAGAAAATGCAGACAAAGCAATTCACAAGGTTGATCTTCCTCAAACATGGAAGTAGGTTGCACACTCTCCAGTTCAGTGCTGATGGCACCTGTAAGAATCAAAAAAGATCTAACACTGAGGAAAGGTCTGTGGCTAAGTGATGAAGCTAGAGAATATTGCTTATTGGAAGAACTGCTTAGTTTCAGCTACAATTCCTTGCAAAGGCAAAGCCTTCCTGTCATCTCTTTGCTCTAAGAATAGTTAGGCTACAGCTGAAAAAAATGCCTGATTGTTTCAAAAGTTATACACCAATTCTCTCTTTGATAAGCATCCATCTTTTAAAACAGCTAGCCCATTTCAAATGTTCTGTTTTCAAACTCTGCACTTTTGCAGCTGTAAATGGGTTTAAGAATAAAGTGAGGTAAAAAAGCAGAAAGAATAAAGTGAGGTCAAACACCATAGCAGAACTGAGCAATGCTCCAGATGACTGAAAAGAGCAATAGGGAAAACATCCCATGCTGTTAATGCTCTCAGACTGTCTCTAGCCTGTGCCCTCAGATGGTGCCAGAAAGCCCATAATTTCAGAGGAAGTCCCTGAGTAAATGAAGCACTCATCCAGTATGACTCTAATCTCCTCACATAACCCCACCTCTACTAATTCTCAAATCTCAAAACCCTACTGCTGTACAGACACATACTTTTAATTCTCAAGAGTATATGTTTAGAATTAAAATTGTTGGATCACGTGGCAACTATTTAACATGTTGAGGACCTGCTGTTTTCTAATGTGGCTGTACATTTTTTCCATTGCCACCAGCAAGATAGGAGGGGTCCAATTTCTCCACATCCTTGTCAACACTTGTTATTGTCAGTCTTTTTTATTTTAGTCATCCTTGTGACTGTGAAGTGGCATCTCATGTGTTTTTTATTTGCATTTCCCTAGTGACTAATTATGCAAAGCATCTTTTTATGTATGTATTGGCCATATATATGTCTTCTTGGAAGAAGTGTGTATTTAGATGCTTTGCCTATCTTTCCCCCCACATTTATTTATATTTTTATTGTGGTAAAAACCACGTAACATAAATTTACTTTTAAGTGTACAAATCAACTGTAGTAAGTATAGCCACCTGTTACGAAACAGAACCCTGAACTTTTTCATCTTGCAAGATTAAAACTCTTGGCCATTAAAGAATAATTCTCCTTTTCCTCCTCCTTAGGGGCTCTGGTAGTCACCATTCTTCTTTCTCTTTGATCATTTTTATTTTCAGTTGTTTAGGGGGTTTTTTAGTTGTTCCTGTTGAGTTTTAAGAGTTTCGTTGTAATTCTGGATACAATTCCCTTGTTAGATACATAGCTTACAATTAGTTTCTCCTATTCAGTGGGTTCTTTTTGGCTTTCTTAATGGTATCCTTTAAAAACCAAAGTTTTTCAATTCTGATGAAGTCCAACACATCTTTTCTTTCTTTTGGTGTTTATACTGTAGGTGTTATATTTAAGAAGGAGTTGTCCAAATCAGGTCATGAGAACTTATACCTACATGTTCTAAAAGGTGCATAGTTTTAGCTCTTACATTTAGGGCTCTGTAAAGCTTCTGAGTTAATTTTTTAGAACTGCACATGGAAAGAAGTCCAAATTCACCCTGTCGCATGTGGCCATCCAGCTGTCCTAGCACCGTATTTCGGGAAGACTACTGTTTGCCCCATTGAATTGTTTTGTTATCCTTATTGAAAAAAAAATTAATCACAATAAATGTAAGGGGGGCTGGGGATTTAGCTCAGCGGCAAAAGCACCTGCCTGACAAGTGCAAGGTCGTGAGTTCGGTTCCCGGTACTGGAGAAAAAACAAAAGAAAAACAATAAACGTAAGGGTTTATTTTTGGATTTTCAATTCTACTCCATTCTACTCTATTATTTTTCATGCCAGTGTTGTCTCTCTATGCAGTTCAGGCTGGCCTTTGAAATAAGTTTTGAAATCTAGAAGTGTGAATTCTCCAACTTTGTTGTGTAAGGAAAAACTCTTTTCCAAGGTTATTTTGGCAACTTGGGGTCCCCTGTATTCCATATGAAATTTAAGAACAATTTATAGGCTCATACACAAAAGAGCAGCGAAGATTTTCAAAAGGGATTGTAATGAATGTGCAGATCGATTAGGAAGAAGTACCATTTTAAAAGTATTAAGATGTCTAACCCACGAGTGTAGTGTATCCTTTCATTTCCTTAGGTCTTCTTTAATTTTTACTATGATATTTTGTATTCTTAGTGTATAAGTACTTCTTTGGTTAAATTTATTCCTTTTTTGTTTTGTGTTTTTGAGATAGGGTCTTGCTATTACATAGAACTTACTATGTATCACAGTTCTTGTGCCTCAGTCTCCCAAAAGCTGGGATTACAGGCACATGCTACTATGCCTGTCCTATTTTATTCTTTATGATACTACTGTACATGAAATTCTTTTCTTAGTTTCATTTTCATATTGCTCATTGCCAGTGTATAGAAATAACTCATTTTTGTACACCAATTTTGTGTTCCCCAACATTGCTCAACTTAGTTATTAACTCTAATAGATTTTGGTGTGTCATTTGCAGACAGATGTAGTTTTACTTGTTTCCAATATGGATGCACTTTCATTGTTTTTCTTGCTTAATTGCCCTGGCTAGACCTTTGGTACAATGTTGAATCAAAATGGCAAGTCCTTTTTTTTTTTTTGGTCTTTTTGTGACAGGGTTGCACTACACAGTTCAGGCTGGCCTTGAGCTAACTTTGTAGCCCAGTTTGGCCTTGAACTCACAGTGATCCTCCTTCCTCAGCCTCCTGAGTACTGGGATTACAGGCGTGCATCACCACACCTGGCTTGAATGGCAAGAGTCTTAGTCTTGATTTTAGCAGGGAACCTTTCAGACTTTTAGCATTAAGTAGGATGTTCTGTGTTTCACAAAGTTCTTAATTATGTAGAGGAAGTTCTATTCTATTCCTAGTTTGATGAATTTTTTTTAAATCATGAGAGAGTATTAGGTTTTGCCCAAGTGCTGTTTTCACATTTTTGAGATAATCACTGGTTCAATTCTAAAACATTCCACAAAAGTCTCATGCTCAGAGGTGAGGCTTTTCGAAGATGATTGAATCAAGGGGCACTACACTCATCAGTGGATTCATCCATTCATGAGGTCACAGCTAAATGTGCTATTAGGAGCTGGGGGCTGTTTGGAAGATGTATGACCTGACTTGTCCCTGGCTCTTCCCTTCTCCCTCTGCTTCCTGGCTACGAAGACACAAGCAGCTTTCCTCTGTGTGTCCTTTCACCATGCTGTTTCTGCCTTGGAGCCAGCTGAAAGGGACTGAATCCTCTGAAACTGTGAGCCAAAATAAAGCTTTTACTCTTTAAATTGTGTCAGGTATTTTGTCCCAGGAAAGTGACTAACACGCATGTATTCTTTTCATCTATTGTTCTATTTATACAGTGCATCACACTGATTTTTGCAAAATGAACCAACTTTGCATACCTGAGGCAATTCCCTCTTGGTAAGGTTATACAGCAGTTTTTATATGTTGCTGAATTCAAATTCTTAATATTCTGTTGAGGGGTTTTGCATCTAAATTTATAACAAATATTAGTCTATAGCTTTCTTTTTATATCTATTCTTTTTTTAAGTTTTGATGTCAGATTACACTGGCCTCACAGAATGAGTTGGGAAGTGTTCTCTACTCTGGAAAAGTTGTGAACGGTTGGTAGTAATTCTATAAATGTTTAGAATTCACCAACTAAACCACCTAGCCTTGCCTTTTCTGTGGGAAGATTTCTGTTATAGATTTTGTTACAGTCCTGTTATAGTATCTTCTCATTTTCTATTTCCCCAATTTAGTGTCAATCGTTTATTGACTGTATTATTATATCTTAAGTATTCAGTCATCTTTAGTAGTTACCATTACATTTTATTTCTCTATGTAGAATTTATTATCACTTGGTATCTTCTTTGTTCATTTGTTTTAGAGCTTCTGGTCTTGCATTGTTTTGCTTTGTTTTTGTTTTTTGAGATAGGGTCTCACAGCTCAGGCTGGCCTTAAACTCACTATGTAGCCCAGGTTAGCCTTGAACTCACAGCAATCCTCCTGCCTCAGCCTCCTGAGTGCTGGGATTACAGGCGTACACCACCATGCCTAGCTGTGTTCTTATATGTTTTTATCAACTGATTATCTTCAATGGGAACTTCATGAGGGCACAGACTTTGTTCTAGCTTCTTCTTGGTAACCCCAACACGTACAACAGTGTTTGCTACATGTCAGGTACCTAAAACAAGAATTTGTTGAAGAGTATGGGAACAAATGAATAAACTTCACAGCAGAAAGTTAAGGAAGCACCTGTTTAATGACTTTTTCTCAGTAATAAGAATGTAAGTCTTTTACTGAAAGGGAAAGATGAGTTGTGGCAGACTCTGAAAAAAGTGGGAACATTAACTGACCACTGTAAAGAAAGAGAAAATAAGGTACCAAAGAAATGTAATCGGACTACAATGCTGAGGGCCAATTTGAAGCTAGGGAATGCAAACGTATGGTAATACATACTGATCTGCTCTATTACATAGCTTTCTTCATAAATACCTGAGAGAAAGCAGATAGACTAGTTCATTCATGAATCTGGTTGTAAGAGAGATGAATAAAGAAAATCATAGTACAAGGAGGTTCACAGTACAGGAATGGCCATATCTAAAAGGGATAAAAAGAGGTGAAGAGAGAAGAACGATGGACAAAGAGAAAGCAGACAGGCTACTATTTTAGAAATGGTAAAAGATTGAAGAATGACCTTGGTGGAAATAGTTGAACAAATTGAATGCAATGATAACAGGTTGTCCACAGAGAATAGGATGTCTCAAACACTAAAAGGTAGTGAATACGTCTAAGGTATAACTGTGGTTGTAAATGTTTGAGGTTCAGTAGAGAAGATCATCAGAACTGAGGAAGTCAAAAACTACATGGCCAAGGTGTTAAAAGCTTCAACTACACAGACATAAAAATCTCCCACAAGGCGACCATGAATCTAGTATGGTACCAATCCATCTGACCATAAGGTCAGCAAGTAACTGTAATTAGAAAAAAAGGACGGTGATAGAGCTAAGCGGCATAAGCCTCAAAGAAGAATCTTGTCAGAGATATATGATGTAATATTATGAAAGTAGAAAGTTGATAAGGAGACCAAATTCTAAATTAGCCCTCAATAACCCTCATCCTTGTGTAATCACTTCCCGTTGGAGGGTGGGCAGAATTTGGGAATATAAGCTATTCACTTTTGATTACACTGTGTTATATAAGCCTGTTGGGCTTGACTTAACCAGGGAAGCCTTCAACAGCAGTGCTTCTCTGGCAGGCTATAGAAGAAGAAAGTAGAGAGGTGCACACTGGCTGGGCTGGAAGAAAGTTTATGTCTACAATGAAAACTGGCTACATGGCCACATGGCACAGGCCTGTAGGCAGCCTCACCTCCTGTTTGCTCCAAGTTGAGGGACACTGTCTTGTGCTTAAAAAATAATCATCATCCTGCCTACTTATATCCTATGTACAAAGCAGTTACATGTGGCTATCTGAAACTGGACAAAAGTATGGCCAATAAAGACACATTTTTCTCATCAAATATATATTAACTTTCAGAATTCCAGAGATGTGAGAAGCAGAAGCTAGTCAAATGAAAATTAAATATTGCCTTTTTTTTTTTTTTTTTGTCTTTTTGAAACAGGGTCTCGCTATGCAGTTCAGGATGGCCTTGAGCTCACTTTGTAGCCTAGGCTGGCCTTGAACTTGCAACGATCCTCCTGCCTCAGCCTCCCGAGTGCTAGGATTACAGGCGTGCACCACCAAGCCTGGTCTTAAATATTGCTTTTGACAAAGACACAACACTCCTTTACTATTCCAGGCCTGTAAGAACATAATTTACTCTGACTCCTTACAATAAAAAGTTTAATTTTGCCAGGACTAATGACAAAAAACACTATACCATACATATATGAACTGCTCATTAACATTTAGAATAATACAGCAGTAATATTTGTTTAACAAAAATGATTAAGTCCAAAGTACTTCCTTTTGCATTTATAGATTTTGAATGGGATACATAACACTGTTCAGAGGTGGAGTCTGCCATCTGCTGGAAAGGAAAGTGAAGTTTTTATATCATCAAGCAGTTATACAACTACCACCATGCACTCTGGTTTCTCTTCAGATCGAATAAATCTTTCACCTTTTACAACTACCACCATGCTACTAAAAAACTGTTTGTGGTACAAGTACATTTGTATAAATAAACACACATACACACTCCCTGCATGGGGTAACTAAGTAGGAATCAGACTGATCTCTAAAGTGAAAACCAGGTATGAATGGGAGGTGGAAAAGCAGGGAATATGTATTTCTAGTTTAAGAGTTTCAGTTTAGGGAAATGAAAAAGTTCTAAGATGGATGCTAGGCCAGGCGTGGTGGTGAACACTTGTAATCCCAGCACTCAGGAGGCTGAGGCAGGAGGATTATTGTGAGTTTGAGACCAGCCTGGACTACAAAGTAAGCTCAAGGCCAGCCTGAACTGCATACAGACCCTGTCTCAAGAAAAGACAAAAAAAAAAAAAAAAAAAAAAAGATGGATGCTAATGACAGCTCTACAACGTTTATTGCCACTGAAATGTATACCTAAAAAGAGTAAATTTTTATTCTGTATATGTAACACAATGCGGAGAGGGGAGGGGAGAGAAAAGTGGAGGGGCAAAGAAGAATGAGAAAGGGAGAGCCAAAGAGACAAAATGGAAAAGAGAGGAAGCGGAGGGGAGGGGAGGGACAAGGGATGAGGGACGAGGAGGGGAGGGGAGGGAGAATTGACTGGAAGGTAAATCAGAAAAGTATGTCCAGACCAACAAAAAGGAAGGCTAGGGTTGTAGATCTTTAACAGTGATTTTAAAATAAAATACAACTATATCTGAAATACTTCATTGAAATTCCTCCTCCAAATCAAAATCACTTAAAGATGGTAACAAAAATCCTACTAAATATTAAGCTAAACTGTGTTAATAAAGGGCTCCTTTAAAAAGTATAATTTAGTAGAAAAACAAGAAAATTTCTGTGGCTAAATTAGCCACTTAAATGGTAACCCTGCTCACATCACAAGGCTCAGATTCCCGGGTGTGGCAGACTTTCCCAAACATGTTGTGCCAAGAGATAACTGCAACAGGCTTTCCATCACCCAGGCTCCACTGTGATGCTACCCTTGCGAGACCACCACTCAGGCCATGAGCTGAAGTCCAGTCCTACTTTCTTCATTCTGGATGGCCTCAGTGACTTCTGACACCACAGGACATGACAGATGTGATGCTGCACACCTTCCTGTAAAGTGAGAAAGCAGTTCTGCCAACATCCTGCATGGCTTCTTTCAAAATGCCTTTGCTACAGATGCTCTCTCCTAAAATACAGGACCAAGCCCTGAGGTGACTGTCCTGAGCTCAGCCTTCTCACCATTCCAGGGCAGTCAGCAGACACAAGACTGAAGGAACCTCTGGTCTGTCGGGTCACACCCCCCACCCTCGTGTCTTAGTCATCCCAGCTAAGGCCCCACACAGCATGGAACAGAGATGGCCAACCCTGTCCAAGTTCCTCCTCCAAAATCCATGGCTGTGATCAAGTGATTGGCATTTTATGTTACAGCCTAAGGAAGACAATGAATGTGTCACTGCAGGTTTGAATATAAAAACTGGTAGAGTTACACCACCCACTCTTCCATTCCCACACAGATGGACCTCTCTGCCCCTCACTTACTCTTCTAAACAGACTGGTTGATTTGAGAGAAGAAAGAAGTGAGCACGCCTAGCACAGCCTCTTCCTTTCCCTTTTTTCTCCGAATTGGCTAACTCTGAAGAGAGCACTGAAAGCCATACGCTTTCGGGTCTGCTCCCTGCTGGAAAGGCCAGCAGCTGGGCGGGGTGTGCTCAATTCAGAACCTACTGCCAAGTCCACTGTTTCCTTACAATTGAAATCTCTCTCAAAGAGACTGCCTTCTGCCTAACTCCTGGCTACAGTCTTGGGTGGGGAAGAGAAGTGGGATTAATAGGTCCTCTAAAATCCCAATAAAAACTGCTAGCGAAATAGTGTTTGAAATCATTATTCACTGGAAGAAATGTCTGTTACTTGCTGTCTCCATCTTTCCCCTTTCCTTTTCGAACCTACTTTAACCTACTTATTTTTGGTCCCCACCATCCCACAGAAGCTGAAGCTGGTCTTACTGTGACAATCTCCCCCCTGCTGGACAAAAGCCCTGTCTTCTTATCTGACAATCAATGGTATTTGACACAGCTGATTGCTTCCTCCTCAAAATACTTTGTTTTCCAGACCACTACAGTCTCCTGGTCTTCAGCTATCTGAGCTCCAGAGGTCATTTCTTGGTTCTTTCCTCTTCTCTGTCTCCAGTCATTCTTCCAGTGTTATCCAGTCTTATGGCATTAAATACATGCCAGTGACTCCCAAATTTATACTTCTATCTCAGATTTCTCTCTTAAACTCTCAACTCATAGGCAGTGGCCTCCTTAACAACTCTATATGGACAGTTACCTACTAAGCAACTTAAATTCAACACTGCCAAAACTGAACCTGACCCTGTCCCTTAGCCTTGCTCTATCCACAGTGGCAATTCCATCCTTTCAGTTAAATCTTAGCATCTCCTTTGAGTCCTCTCCTCTTAAAAGCCACATTCAACCCATTACACTGATTTATAGAACACTCTAATCCCTCCTTCTTTACTACCTCTATTGATGCTATTGTACCATATTTGATTTAATCATTTTATTGTTGTAATTACTGCAATAAGCTCTCCTAAATGGTCTGCTTTTCTCTTTTTTTCTATTCTTAACATGACCTTTATACAAATTAAACTGTTTTTCTTCTACTCAAAACCCTTAACAGAGTACACATTTCACTCAGGATTGAAGTCCTTAGGATGGCCAACAAAGAACTTGTTAAGGCCTTTACCTCCTCTCCTGCAATCTACCCCTCATTCTACTCAGGCCACATTGGCTTCATTCTTCTCTGAATTCGTAATACACTCCTGCTCTTTCCCAGATGCTGGCAGACATCTAAGTCTTTGCTCAAGTCTCTCACTTTCTAAACAAAGCCTCTATGCCTTCTGTACTGAGTCTCAAATCTCCTCACTCATATACTCTTCATCTTCCTCATTTTTTGCTCATACAGAGTCCTAGATAGATTGACAATAGAGCTCCATTCCATCCATTTGGGTCCCCAGCCTCCTTCCATTGAAAGTTTCTGCTCCAGCTAGTACCTCTGAAAATCTTTCCATTTGACCAATGAATATTGGCAGGGGGAGGGTAAACAAATGATGGAGAAGGTACATCCACTTTAAAGTGGCTTGGCTATGAAGTAATAAGTATACTACTTCCAAAAATTCCATTTCTGAGAACCAATTATACGGTCCTATCTGGCCTCAAGGATGATGGATTATACAATCTAGTTATATACCCTGAAAGAAAAAGGAAAATGGACCTTAGTGAGCACTTCAATCACCAGTTACCTCTGCTCCCTTTTTTAATGCATAGAACACACTCAACTCTTCCCACCACATCACACACACCCAGTGAGAAAACCTGTGGTCTACCCAGCCAGCGTGTCCAGGATCTCTGGATGTGGCACAGTCAGACCACAAGTAACTCCTTATAATGCCAGGACTACAGGTAACTCCTTATGATGCCACCTATGAACTAAAAAGGCAAGGCATCTGTACCTTCTTTTCCCACTCCCAATATATGATGGTGGGACAGGGATAGGAGTTTCCTCTTTGCCCAACATTCTCCTTACCCAAGTGGACTCTGTCATGCTTCTCGGGGCTGAAAAAACTCTTCCACATACCAACATATCCTGCCAGAGCCAGATGTGGGTTTTTCTAAAGTGGTTGTACAGCTCTACTAGTCAAAGGCTTGTTTGGTACACGCTCATGGACTATTTCAGTCTAATTCCCTTGAAAACTTAGCATCCCCTTGAAAACGTGAAACTATTTGTTTCCTATCAGTCCCATGTGCCAGGAATCACACAGATGTTTGCTACCACGTCTCTTGGTTTTAACTAAGAGAAGCCACCTACAGGACATATGAAACAAGGTCCCAATTTTGGCTGCAATAGAATCACTTAGGGAACTTTGAGAAACCATCTATATCCAGGTTTCTCAGATACCAGCAATAAATCAGAAGTTCTGCAGGTAGGATCAAGCTGATGCTGACAGGCAGCTGAGAACAAGAACTCATACCTTTAATCTAATCTTTGTCACAGGCCTAGTCACCTTTTTAATTGAGAGTTTCCTGGGCCTTCCTTTCTTCCAGATTGTTCAACTCTTATTTCTTACTCTCTAGAGCCTAGAAGCAGCCTGTTCTTCCTTTCAATACCCCAAGTGTCAGAACTTTCTTGATTCCTTTTCCTTTTTTGCCTGCAGACTAGCCAATTCTTTCCAGTAGCTTCTTGTAGTATCTTACTTAATGTCTCACACTCTGATCCTTCACAATGTTCTATCTAGACAGAGTTCAGCTGGTGAGGTTGCCTTCCAAGCTACTGCAGATGACAAACTTACCACACTGGTTACCACTACATAGTATGGCTTTCTGTCTTGCCCTGCCTCCAGAATGAGTTTCCTTATCAGTGTGGCAAACCACTGATAAGTCAACGGCACAAACTTTAAGGTGTTAACAGATTCCACTTCTAATACTAGCTAGTGCAGCAAAAGCTAAAACTGCACTTATCACAAAGTTTTTATCATGCCCCCATACCTATCAAGCAGGTTGACAGATATTCTTCCCTATTCATCATTCAAGGATACAGTCTACTTTGTGGCTTCACTCTCCCCTGGGTCTTAGTGGAATTTCTCCAATTAAAGAAACAGACAAGGAACTTTACAAATCACTATCTTGTACTGGTAAGACACATGGCACCCTGTGCACATTTCACTAATGACAATTCACCTAGTCTCACCTAAAGAGGGCTATGAAGCATAGTCCAGATGTCTAGAACACAGTGACGTTAGCAAGCACTAGCGGTCTCTTTCATACTCTTTAAAACTTAAGCTCTACAAAGACAGGAATCTTTGTCTGGTCTATGCACAGATTTATCCATGTGCCTATTATGTTGCCTGGCACACACAGGTGGTCAAAAAATATCTTCTGAATGAATGAATGGAAGAACACAATCTAAGACATAGTATTAAGGCATTTTTAAATTAAAAGTAAACTAAATGGACTAAATGTGCCCAGATCTAGCAGAGAAAGGAGAACTGATGGCTTTTCACATCTATCAATGTGAGCAATTATATACATTGGCTTGTAGGGTTGCCACAGTCTTGGGTGTACAAACAGAGGGCCTCTGCCTTCTACAAACAGGGCATCTGACAAATCCATAGACTGCAAAACTAAGCAGAGAAAAATCATGACTTGCTCGATTCTAAGACTGCAGCTACTGGAAAAAAACCACTCATTCAAAAACACAGAGGAATTTTCAACTGACTCAAAAATTTTTTTCTTGTTTTTTTCCCCTTCATTGGTTTTTTGGGGTTTAGGGTTCATTCACTCTTTATTTTCTTTTGCCTTTTCTGCTATTAGCATTTGTTTTCCATTCTTGTTTTTCTTTTTCCCCCCTTTATTTTGCTATTTTTTCCTATTCTTTTTCTTGTTCATTTTTTGCTGTTACTATTATCTAATACTATTAATTGCCTCAGCTATCCAACTGCTGGGATTACAGGCATGCACCACCATGCCCAGCAGCAAGCAACAGGCCGTTCACCTCACTTTTTTTCTTCCTTTTCAACCTCCACTGCTTAAGATTTCAAATTCTACTATTCTCATTCTCTAGTTCCCCACCGTCTCTATCTTTATTAGTATAAGCATTAAGCTTTCTGAATCTTTAGATAGCTAACTCCATACTATTACTATTAAGTACTGTTCTATTATTAGTAGGGGTAAAGTTACATTTAGATGTTTACTGAAGACAGGAATCTTTGTCTGGTCTATGCACAGATTTAAGCAACAATGCATTTATGAAGGAAATCTGTTTTGTCTTAGTGTTTATAGTATGATAATAAATCTCTTTTCTATGGTTAGGAGTAGTAAATTAATGGACCTTAGGGTATTGTCAATACCCACTTTGTCTTTGGTGCTATTATCATTACTGATTTTATTACTATAGTCAAGGTGACCCAGTTGATGCTATCAATTAACTTTTTTCCTTTTTTTTTTTTTTTTTTTTTGTCTTTTTGAGACAGGGTCTTGCTATGCAGTTCAGGCTGGCCTTCAGCTCACTTTGTAGCCCAGGGTGGCCTTGAACACACAATGATCCTCCTGCCTCAGCCTCCTGAGTGCTGGGATTACAGGCGTGCACCACCATCCCCAGAGATGCTATTAATTAAATTTCTGTGTGTGCCAATGCCTGGATTGCCTTGGTGTCATTAACAATAATGTAGCCCATTCCTAGAGAACTGGGTACTAAGCCAAATATACTATAGCTTCTCCTCTCAAATTAAAGAGTGTGGCTGGATCTTGGGATAGAATCAAAGACCTCTAGTTAGCCAAGCCCAGAGTGCATCACTAAAAAACAGGCACTAACTAAAGAGGTCTCCATGCTGGCACTATATCTTCCACTATAATCAACCCACAAGCCTCAATACACACACATGCAGGTCCATGCACACATACACATACATACACACAAATAAAGAAAAAGATAGAAACATAAGAAGACAAGGCAACAAAACACCTCTGAAAACACCTCTGAACGGCCAACTCCCTCAAAGCTGATCCATGAACATCAACGAAGAGAAAATCAAAAGGTACCTAACTGAATAATTTGAAATGATAACAGAGGAAATTTTTAAAAATCAATAAAGTGTTTGGAGATATAACTAAATAGATAATTTGGACCTAATAAAACAATCAGCAGGCCTACAGAAGTCACTAATAAAAAGCTAGCAATATAATTAATACATGATATAATACATGAATGTACAGAATAGAAAAGAATTAGAGTCCATGAAAAGATACCAAACAGAAATTCAGGAGATTATAAATTGTATTGAAAGTATGGGCAACAGAAGTGACCAATGTAATGCAGTGTCAGAACTACAATTCAGGGCTGTTGTCATGGATCCAACAGGTGCTAGATGACACAAAGAAGACTTATCTAAAACTAACTGGCATTAGTGAAAAATCAGAAGATAACATAAATAGCATTTAAAAACCTGTTTACAGAAATAATTGCAAAACTTTCCAAAGATGGGGAAAGAATTTAATACAGAGATGAGTAAGCCATAGAGAAGCTCTAATAGCCACAATCCGAAAAGTACCTCTTCACATCACAGCCAAAATACCAGAAATCGAACAGAAAAATAGAATTAAAAGCCTTTAAAGAAAAGCAACAATGCATTTATGAAGGAAAATGAAAACACACTAGAGTTACAGCAGACTTCTCAAAAAGAACCTTAAAAGAAAGGAGAACTTGCAGTGAAGTGTTTCAAGCCCTGAAAAACAACAACTTCTAACCCAAACTGATAAATTCTGCAAAACCATCTTTCAAAATTGATGAAGAAATAAGATATTTCCATTAGAACAATCACTTTAAGAAATTTATGACCTGGGTAGGGGGACAGTGGAATGGTTTTCAGTAGCAAAACTCAGCCTCTTTGAGATCCAAAATTCAGATACTGGAAAATAACAACTTGTCAAAAAAAGGGAAGCAGATCATTGGGTCAGGAATGCGCTAACAGAAAAAATTAGAAGCTAAAGAGAAGCTGAACAGATGGTTCACAAGAAAAAAGAAAGGAAACAATCAACTCTCTCCTCAGCTCTCATGGCTCATGGCATAGGGAACCAGGTTCCCCAGAAACAAGGTAAGCACCCAGGGCTGGGATATCCAGGGAGAAACAGGCATTGGAGCCCAAGGCTTTTATGAAGTGCACAAACAGCCTGGGATTTTGCCCCGAGGGGACTACTTCCACAGAACAGGTAACAACAGGAGAGGAACTAAAACATGACCATCCAGTAGATTGACAGAGAATCCTCAATCAGGTGCCATTTGGGGAAGGGATTGATTATTTAAGTCTGAGACTCAGAACAACTAAAAAACACTTCAAGACTAAGAAACACTTCAAGGTTCCAAGGATTATGCTCCCATAGTGACTGAGTGAAGAGAGCCATGGGGAAACAGCTATGGACACAGAGCTGGCTAGAAAGAGATCCCCTGAGACATTTAACCTCAGGCCAGAAAAGACATGGCCCCACCCTTGCAGCAAGAAGCCCGCTGCACTCAGAAAAAGCTGGATCTGAAAATGCCCACTGGCACTAAGTACCTGAACCTTTTCCCTCCTAGCCTACATCTAACACAGATCTGAGGCCTGATTACCTTCCCTATCCATGAGCGCAAGCAAAGACGCATCTCACTGTGGACACTGCCAGAGCCTGTTGGACACAGGACCCTGAAATAGGGGCACATCTCACAAATTCAGTGGCTGTAAGGCTACCAGAGAAAATGTGACTTTCTGGACTCCAAAACTGCAGATCCTACAAGAAAGCCACTCATTCAAAAATATAGAAAAAAATTGTTTTTTTCTGGTTTTGGACTCATTTGTTTTGTCTTTTTTCCTTCTTCTTCGTGCTTTTTTTTCTTTTTACATTTTTCTAATTTTATTCTCCATATTATGTCCTGTTTTTCTTGTATCTTTTATTTCTCGGTTTTTGGCTATCTTTTTATAATTCTTTAAATATTCTTTTACTCCACAACAGGATCCTGTCTCACTTTTCTCTTCTCATCCCCCATTGTTTAATTTTTCAAAATTTTCTTTTTTGCCTTTTTCTCTTCCTAAACTCCTGTATCCTTAATAGTATAACTATTAAGCTTTATTAATCTTTATTAAAGATAGCTAACTATGTTATTACTGTTGAATTCTTTTCTATCAGTGGAAGTATAGTTATCATATTTAGTAGATATTTACTGAATGTTAATACTTCCTTTGTCTTAGAGTTTATACTATAATCATACATTTCTAAGATTAAAGATGTACATTAATGGTTTTTAAGGTGTATCAATATCCAGTTTGACTTGCACAATATTACTGTTCCTGACTTACTTGTTA
Organism: Chinchilla lanigera; assembly: GCF_000276665.1. NCBI lineage: Eukaryota > Metazoa > Chordata > Mammalia > Rodentia > Chinchillidae > Chinchilla > Chinchilla lanigera. The sequence goes on from NW_004955469.1 coordinate 7,593,572, forward strand.
TTGCCAGAATCACATACCTACTGCTATTACGGCTCTCTGTGTATGCCAATACCTGGATTACCTTTGTGATATTGGTAAATACTGAGGTCCAGAACTGGATGCTGGGAAAATACATTACATTCCCCCCACAAATTAACTGAGATTATCAGATCTCCAGACAGAGGCAAAGGACTACAGCTAGCTACACCTTGAGTGCATCAGTGAAAAGCTAAGTAAGCAGATCTCCATACTAGCAACAAAGTCTTTCCACTAGAACTGACTGATACCTAAGCTCAAAACAAAACAAAGCAAAGCAAAACAAAATAAATAAAACAAAAGCATGAGAAAGTAAGTCAATAAAAAGCCTCCTAAAACTACCATATCCCCCAAAGCTGATCCACAGAGCACTGAAGAGGAAGAAAGCAAAAGCCACAAAGCTGAATTATTAGAAAGGATAGCAGAGGAGATTAAAAACAGATCAGTCAAGGGCTCACAGAAAATGTAACTAAACAGATATTTTCTTTTTTTTCCTTTTTTTCAGTACTAGAAATTGAACTCGGGACCTTGAGCTTTCCAAGCAGATGTTGCGCCACTGAGCTATATCCCTGGCCCAAATTATAGACTCAACATATAATGTGAGTAAATGCTATATTTGTTTGTAGGGTATACTGGTTTTTTATTGTTGTTGTTTTTTATTTTTGGTACCAGAAATCAAACTCAGGACCTTGCACTTGCCAGGCAGGCACTTGTGCCACTGAGCTATATCCCTGGCCCTCTAATCAGATAACAGAGGTAATAAACAAAACAATCAGGGAATTTAGAGAAGACTCTAATAAAAAGAGCTGATACAAAACATCAATGACCAGTTTAGCAAAGAACAAGAGTCCAAGAAAAGGTTTCAAAAGAAATACAGAAGAAGGGAAAAAAAAGAAATCCAGATTAAAAACTATATTTAAACTATGAGCAGAAGTGACCAATGTTGGACAGAATATCAGAAGACAGGGATGCTTTCACACACCAATTACTCAGAAATACCTTACAACAATAAAAGACTATGAAAAATGCATTCAGTAGCTGTTAGATGACACAAAAAAGATTAAGTGGAATAAGTGAAAATCAGAAGACAGCACAAAAGGCATAAAAAACCTGTTTACTGAAATAAGAGCAAAAACTTTCCAAATATTGGGAAAGAACTAAACATAGAGATAAGTGAGGCATAAGAAAACCAAACAGCCACCATCAAAACAGAACCTCTCTGCTTCACATCACAGTCAAAATATTACAAGTTCAACACAGGGAGAGAATCTTAAAAGCTATAAAAGAAAAGCAACAAATCACTTATAAAGGTAACCCCATTAGAATTACAACAGACTTCTCAACATGAACCTTAAAGGCCAGGAGAGCTTGAAGTGTTTCAAGCCCTAAAATATAACAACTTCCAACCCACACTGATATATCCTACAAAACTTTCCCTCAAAAGTAGTGAAGAAATAATGTACTGTATTTCCATGACAAAGAGGACCTCAAGAAATTCATGACCACCAAACTAGCACTACAAAAAATTCTCCGGAGTAACCCTGAGTGAGACAATGAAGCTAACAATGCCAAAACACCTAAGAGAATCAACAGACCAGACAGGGTGAGAAGTTAAGCAGGAGGAGGAAGAGGTCAGCAACTGGAACATCATGACAGAAGTAAGTTAATACCTTTCAGTAATAGCTCTCAATGTGAATGGTCTAAATTCCCCAATTAAAAGACAAAGACTGGCAGGATGGATCAAGAAACAAAACCTAGTGGTATGTATTATATAAGAAACACACTTCACCCAAAAGAAACTCACAGACTAAAAATCAAAGGATGGAAAACAATATTCCATGCAACACAAACACAGAAAAAAAGGAGCAGTTATACTAATTTCACACAAGTAGGTTTTAAGCTGAAACTGATCAGAAGAGCCAAAAATGTCACTACAAAATGGTTAAGGGAAAAATTCAACAGAAAGAGATAACAATTATAAACATACATGCACCAAACACTGGCAGACTCAACTTCAAAAACAAACACTACTGGACGTAACAAAATCAGATAGCAACACAATTATAATGGGGGACCTCAATACTCCACTGTCACAAAGAGATAACTAGACAAAAAAGCAACAAAGAAATATCAGAGTTGAACCAAACTTCTGAACAAATGGATTTAATAGATATTCATAGCATTCCACCCAGAATATACTTATTTTACTTTAGTAAACATGGGATTGCTCCAAAAACAGACCATATGCTAGCCCATAAAGCATATTTAATAAATGTAAAAATGAAATTATCCCATGCATATTACCAGATCACAGTGCAAAGAAATTAGAAATCAATGACAAATGAAACCACAGAAATTATGCAAACATATGGAAATTGACACATTCCTGTCAGGTTGAACCACTGTTGGTTGGTACATGCATGAGTGTCCCATGAAGTAGCTTGAACCACCAGTATTTAATACCAGACAATGGAATTCAAATCAGAGCTGCCCAGCAACAAGATGTGAGAGTGATATCATGGGGCTGGGGATTTAGCTCGGCGGCAGAGTGCCTGCCTGGCAAGCACAAGGTCATGAGTTTGATTCCCGGTACCAGAAAAAAAACAAAACAACAACAAAAAAAAACAACCAAGAATGATGTCATGAATATGTTAAACAATACTCTCTTGATTTTGTTTTTTTTTTGGTTTGTTTTTTTTTTTGGTTTTTTCTCCGGTACCGGGAACCGAACTCACAACCTTGCACTTGCCAGGCAGGCGCTTTTGCCGCTGAGCTAAATCCCCAGCCCCTCATACTCTCTTGAATAATCAATGGATCACAGAAGAAGTCAAAGAAGAAATTAATTCCTAGAATAAAATGATAATGCCAGTACAACATAATGAAACCTAGGGGACACAATGAAAAGTGTCCTAAGACATAAGTTCATAGCAGTGAGTGCCTATATCACAAAAACAGTGAGCCCAAATAAATAACCTAATGATACACCTCAAGGTCCTAAAAGAAAAAAAAGAAAGAAAGAAGAAGAATTTAAATCTAAAGTGAGTACAAGGAAGGAAATTATAAAGAGAGGAAGAAAATTAATGAAATTGAGATCAAAAACAATACAAAGAATAAATGAATCAAAGAACTTGTTCTCTGAAGGAAAAACAACAAAACAGACAAACACGTAGCCAATCTTGGGGTTGGTTTATTTTGCCATGCTGGAAATCAAACACAGGGTCCCGTGCATGGCAGGTACGTCTTCTACCCCAGAACTACATCAGAGCTTTTCGTTTAAAAGACCAAGGGGGTGGGGGGGTCCCTAGTTATTAATGCTATTTAATACATGAAGTCCAGTAAGATGACCAGTCTTAAGAACCTAGACTCTGAATTATAATTCTGACTCTATACAGTACGTTCTACCATTAAAACTAAAAGGCTTTAAAACAAGGTCTAGAACAACATTTTGGAAAGAGTATGGCATTTTTAAAACTCTAGAAATAAGAGAAAGAAAAACTGATAAGCATCCCATAAACTTTATAAACACCACAAAAAGGGAAGATATCAAGGTCTATGCAAATATTGTTATTTTAAAAACTATTTATGATTATAAGTACAACAGTATGGCCAACAGCTGGAAAATACAATGTTTTCCCCAACATAAAAGCTACAAAAATTTAAATCCTTTATTTCATGCTGATTTCTCTGTAACATTCAAACCCTACCAACATGAAGAAAAGCTACTGGAAAAGAGAACTTTAAACCTTATGGAAGCTCAAAACAGTAAGCATAAGGGAAGGGCATACCTTGTATAGTTTTAAAATCAGAAGAAATCTACATTTTACTTTGGGAAGGCAGCATCATAAAATTTCCATCTTACTGAAAAAAAAAGAGTATTTCAAACGCAATAATCTCTCCATCTCCAAAATTCTGTTTTTAAAACTCAGTGTGGAAAGATTTCATTAGACCACATCCTTCTCAGGCAGGGTATGCTTCAGGATCCTGGCACAGGTACTATTACAAATGAGACACACAAATTGTCAGAGATACAAACTGAAAGACAAAGCAGTTACCCAAGAGGAATGCTCCTTCATCTGGTGCTGGTTGCTGTGAGGACCACTGGCATGGCCACGCCAAAAGCAGTTCTGGCAGAGCTGGTAGTTGTGGCACTGCTGGCATCGGTACCGGAAGCCCATCATGCTCTCACAGCGACAATAGGAGCACTCCACAGGGTGGAAGACTGGTGACCCACAGAGACAAAAGGCAAGGAAAGAAAAAAAGAATTATGTTCTCTGGAGAAGAAAGTACAGAAGAAAACCAAATCTAATATAAAAGCCAAGGTGGAAACAAAATTAGAACCAAAGAATCTAAGTTGTCTCTTTTTTGTCAGCCAGGTATTTCTGAAAGACTGTAAAAGAGCTAATAAGATTGTGTGCTTGACAATTTATAACAGCTAAATTGTAGAAGCAACCCAAAAGTCCATCCACTGAGGAATGGAAAAAAAAAGTTGTGGTATTTTTATATCATAGAATATTACTCAGCTATAAGGAAAGATAAATTCAAGGCTTTTATAGGTAAATAGTCACAACTAGAAACCATACTCATAAGTGAAATAAATCAGACCCACATATGAAAATAACGTATTGTATCACTAGTGTAAGAACCTGAAAGAGTGAATAAAAATTAGGAGGTATGACAGACATTGTGAAATGAAAGGAAACTGCTCAAAAGTAAGAGCAACTGTGATGAGGCAAAAGAGAAAAGAAAGAAGGGGAAAATTATGTACATATGTATTACAAGATAGCTAACATAGTTGTACTACTGACTTCTATCACTTTACTGAAAGGATCAGTTAATGATTAATTGTTTGATCAGTCTTACGTGTATATCTGTTTTCCTGAGTAACCACTTTGAAGCAATCAATACGTCTTTGAAAAAAAAAAAAATCAGATGTATTCTGATAACTTTGGTTGCACATGTATGTCTATGTGATTTTATTCTAAGCCAGCCAGGAGTCCTTGCTTGTAATAGTAAAATGGGTAACTAGGTGGGAAAGGAAGACCCAAGAATAAGAAAGATCAACTACTAGTAAGATAAAAACTATTCAGATCCTGGTAAAAGTATTGTTTTGTTAAAGTGTATCACACAAAAGCTATCTTCTTATATACTATACACTTGGATTTAAAAACCAATAATTTTAAAAGTACAAATTCAGCTTAAGAAAGTAAATATTTGTCATTCTGAAAGGAATTTCAACAGAGTGGTTGAAAAGGGCCAAAGCCAAAAAACCTAAAAATACTATAATTTTAGAATGTATTCCACTGTAAAAATTAAGACATAAAAACAAATGTTCATGTGATGAATAAAATGTTTTATTTCTAGATATAATTCAATGATTTCATAACATCTGACTCCAAGGAAAAATAATCACTAACCATAAAAGGCTGTAATCAATACAAGACACACAAAGATACAATAAAATATTCATATGGATGACATATATCTTGACAAATGAGGTTCTTTCTACTCACAGCAGATATGAAGTTATTTTATGAAAACTAACTAGATGTGAACCTACGGAAACACTTAAGGCTATATAAAAGCACTGCCTTCAAAGAATCTATAATACTGGTATAAGTTAGCAATTTAAATCTCTATTCAAAAATCTTGCTAAAAATTTTAGTGGTTTTAGTCCAGTCAAAAGATTGTTGTCTTTTAAGAAAATAATCCTAAACGAAGGTGTAGTGGCACACGCCTATAATCCCAGCACTTGGGAGGTTGAGGCCCGAGGATCATCATGAGTTTGAGGCGAGTCTGGGCTACATAAGGGAGTTCAAGACTAGCCTGCCCTACATAGTGAGACTCTGTCAAATAAAGTAAGTTAAAATAAAATAAACACTCCTAAATCTGAGACACTTGTGAATGAAAGCTATAGTTGGGCAGAAGTCTGTTAAAAAAAAAAAAAAAAAAAAAAGTATGGATAGAAGGGATCGGGGGAGAAGTACTGGAGAAGGGGAGGGAGTGAGGACTTTCCTTTGTAGGCTTCTCAGCTGGCTTTTGTTCTTTTTCATGGGATGAAAGAGACAGAGACCAGCCTAGAGAGAAGGAAGGTTACACAGAAAAGCTACAGCCTTCCCTTTAATTAAATCAAGCTAAATAAGGAGATAAATTGATGGCAACAGCAGAAAATGTTAAAAGTTTGTAAGAAATGAGTACCATTTAAACTCAACACAAAACAAAGATTTAAGTTAAATTACTGCTGAGAAGGATACAAGAGTACATTCAAGGTAAAGCTGTTTGAAAAAAAAAGAAGATATAGGAGACTAAGTACCACACTGTATCTTAGTTATTTTTCTTTAAGCTATTCAAAAGTAATTATAGCTTTAGTGGATAATACTGCACATATCCAATTTATTAGAGCTATGATTCTGACAAATTAAACAGGAAAAAAGATAAATCATGGCTAAGCCAGGTAGACTCAAGTAAATAATAATCCCCTGTGATCTCAGAGAGAAAAAACCCTAGTCTCAACCACGAAGTGTTATGATCTGGTATTCTTTCTTGAAATTTCAGCTACATAACATGCCTATTCCTTTTTAGAAATAAACATTCTTCTTTGAAAGCTAAAATCACTAACTCAAATGATGGACTGTCAGTTATAATTTTCAATGCTAACAGTTAAGGACATTTCAAATAAGCAGTCCCAGTATTCCCTATAGCATAAGGAACTGAACACTGAGAGTTCTGCTCACCATTCTCAACATGGGCAAGCCTGTGCATGAGAGGTAGCCAGACAAGGCACTGTGGGGGAGGATCGGCCATCATTGTGTCTAAGAACATATTCAGCATTATCTTTTTCTGTAAACAGAAGAAAAACAAATATTATCTTTTAAGTATCTCTGAACTTCAAGATTACATTAATTTAGTATTCTCTCAACTAAGTATGAACACACTGCATGAGAAATTTTCCAGCAAAATAATATTGTACATTATTACCATCACTACTATATACTATATTACATATGACTACTACATAAAATGCATTTCCATATATGGTATTTTATTTGCATTCTAAGACTACTGTATAAAGTAAGAAAGTTGACTACTGGTGTCTTCATCTGACAGATGAGAAAACAAAAAGCAAAGCATTTCAATGACTGGTAATGGCTCTATCCAAATCACACACACAGCCAGGACTAGAACTCTGAAATCTGGTTGCCTACAATACTTCTAGCATTCCCAATAGTGCCTGGCATACAGTGGGCACTTAATTAGTTGTTGAATAAATAATAAAGCAAAGGCCAAATACTCTTAGACATTACTCTTTAAAATAAAAATACTCAAACATTATTTAACAACTCATCTACAGAAGAGAAAATAGAAGCTTAGGGTACACTGCATTTTTCTGTTCTTTTTAAACAGAAAATTTCCATTTTATGTGAAACACTAACATGATTATGCCCTACACAAAGTTACACGATGTAGTGAGAACAAATTTTCACTAATATTTCAAATTAATAAATTTTCTTTTTATTGCTGCCAACCCACAAAACACCTCTCTAGCCACAAAGGGAAAGAAAAAAGGAGCTGAGATAGTGCCATGCAACTTGACAGGGAGTTCTGTAATTTATAACCTGGACACATGGGTCCTGCTTCACACTCTACTCTAAAGAAAAGTAGAGAAGCATTATATTAAAAACCTGGAAAAGGTGCAGCAAACTGAGAGAAGCCAGATGCGGGGCCAGTGCTGCCAGGGGAAAGAAGAAAGAGACTGAGATCTATGCAAGAAAGAGGAGGAAAAAAAATAACAGAGGAAGCAGCCCGGAGTCATCAGTCCCAGTTCTTTCCATATTTCTGTGCTAGCGGAAGAGACATCCACATTTCTGCTGTTTCTGAGACTCTAGTGGAGTCTAGGAAGAATGAGTAAACAATACTAAAAACCAGAATACAACCTAACATTTGAATGGAGGGAGACATGGAAAATGCCTCATACTGTGGACACACAAATAACCAACAAACCAAAATGAAACCAAAAGTGTCACAATTGCTAGAAAAAAAGATGCTAGGTCAGCAAAAATTAGCTAGGTCAGCAAAAATTAAAACCTATCCCAGCCTCTATTATAAATCTAGTATATTTCTATACCTTTATATATTAATTTAAAATTACATTTTTACAAATCTGCTTACAATCTGAATGCTACTGTGGTGGACTGACAACTGGTGGTCCACTTGTAACACCCACATGAACTGAACCAGCATGGTGCTTGGTGTGGAATGCCCACCTGGGGATTGCTGCCAGCAGCATAAATGGCAGAACTGAAGAGGAAAAAGTTTAGAAGCTGCTAGATGCTGTTAGAAGCTGTTGTGAAGCTGTTAGGGAACTGCTGGTTCTCGGGCTATTGTGCTGGAGGACCTTGTCATGCTGGCTTTCCTGGTGAACTCAGCTGTTCTCATCAGAGGCAAGTTTGGGACCTCACTGTTGTCATTGGGAATGGCTATGGTTCATTTTGGGGGAACTCTGGTCCTCACTTTGAGCACTGCTTCCTCACTCCAGAGGGGAAGATGGTGCATTGCTCAATCTCCTGGAGAAGCTTGTCGTGCTGGCTTTCCTGACAGGATCTCAACTGTCCTCATCCTCGGACGAGCTCGGGACCTCACCGTTGATCAGGATGGCTGTGGCATTTTTCAGGGGAGCTCTGTTCTTAATTTGAGCATCGCTTCCTGGCTCCAGTTCAGATCCCTCAGCCTGCTAGTAGAGATCCTTCATCCCGCTGGCACAGACTTTCTAGCTTCCATCACTGACCTTTGGGCATTCCCAGTGCAGATCCATGAAACAGGCCTGCATAAAACATCGTCATGGGTTCTAGGCCTCCAGCTGGACTTGTGGGAGGCATTCTAATGGGCTCTATGTCTTCAACTGGACTCATGCAGGACATTACTATGGGATCCAGGCCCTGAGGTGGATTCTTTGGTCTTTAGTGTGTGGACTGATTTCCTACCCTCTCTCTTTGCATGTGATTCTTTGGGTGACTATTATAAATAATCTTATAAAATGTGTCCTGTATTATATTGTTCCCCTTGCAAAACCCCAAACTACAACAGCTACTTTCTCTAAAATGTTTTAATTCACCAATGAAATAATTTTTTTAAAACTTTAAAATAAAAAATATATTTTGGGGATATGATCCTCATATATACATTCAGGATCAATTTCCAAAGGTTAAAGCAAGTTCTAAAGTTCTCCAAAAGCATGAGGAATGAAAGTGGAGAAGCTGTGTCCCAGTCCTCTGTCTTCTATCAACCCTGTGATTTGAGGAAAATACTGAACATTTCTGGGTTTCAATTTTCTCTCCTGAAAGACTTAAACAGTGGTTCCCAAAGTGTGGTCAGACCTCTTGGGGGAGTCTTAACAATTTTCAGACAGTCTATGAGCCAAAACTGCTTTTATAATACTAAGATACGATATGCCTGACACTTTCAATCTGGTTCTCTCATTAAGTATATAGTAGAGCTTTCCAGAGGCAAGAGGATCCAGCCACAATTACCTGAAAAGGCTATGAGAACACTTTTCCCTCTTACAACTAGGGAACTGTGTGAAACCAGATATTTTCCCCATACTTTAACCAAAACAACGTATCACAAAAGGTTGAATCCATAAGCAGATATGACAATCCAGTTGTGTTCTACTAAGCCAAATCTTTGGAAAAAAAAACTACAAAGCACTAGCATTCTTTCCATTAAAAATTGTTATTTTAGAATAGACAGTTATTTTTCCATAAACACATTATTTATGTTAACATGCAATAGGTTTATCACTGTTATCTTTCATAAAATATTTAGTTATTTTTCATAAATGTGTTGTTTATATAAGCACGTTTATCATTGCTATTTTTAATAACAATTTTAATTGGTTATATGAAATTTCTCAACTTTAATTTGTCATATGAAAATATTGACAGGTATAAGCCACATAAACAAAAGCTTTTTATAGTTTTCAATAATTTTTAATTTTGAAGCCCTAAAACCTAAAATTTTTAAATGTATTGGGAAAGACTTCCATTTCTAAAATTCTGTGACTCAGTAAATAACTATGTGAAAGTCAGGCTGTCTTTCTTTTGTCCTCTGTTTTACTTTGATTTCCCTCTTTAGTTGACCACAGTCTTTGCATTTTTCTATATTTTTAATGCACAGCAATATTTGTAACAAAAATGAGGGTAAAAATTCAAATAATGTACATTCTTACTTCAATTCTCATTTTTGCCTATTTTCCTCCATATAATTATGAACATACAGTAGATATAAATTTTTAATCACTATTTTATTAAACATTTTGTTTTATACAAGGTCTTCACTTCTAATCATTTTAACAGCTGATTGATCCACCAAGCAAAAACACTATGATCTGTGCTTTCCTCTATAAAACATTGAGGCTGTTTCCATCATCTTATGTGGTTCCGCATTTTTTCTTAGAAATAAGTGTATCTGTTTGTTTTCCCTTGTTATTCTAATCCTTGATACTAACAATTATTATTGGACACACCATTCTCACCTCCCTCCTTCCTTTTTAAAAAAGAGGGTGGGAACATCCCTTAAGAGAAATACAGCATCACTAAAATAGCATTAAAAACCCAAGCAGAATAATTTAGCAATAGATTACCATTACTGCAATCTCCAACTTCACCATTTCTAATATAAACTGCTTCCTAACATGCAACATGTAAATCTTCTGCCCTAACACTTAAGCAGTGTATGACAGTTTACCTGAAAAATAGCTTTGTTTTAGTACCGAGGATTGCACCCAGGTTTTTACACTACGCTACATTCCAGCCCTTTAAAAAAAATTTTATTTTGAGACAAGGGTCTCACTAAGTTGCCAAACTACCAGGCCTGCGTCCGATCTTGTGAACCCAAGAAGGCTCAGACTCTTGAAGTGCTAGGACTGTAAGCATGTGACACCGTGCCCAGCTAAAACAAGAATGACAACAGAAAATGGCATTTTAGAAAGTTTAAGATTACAGAAATATTTTATCTGGCAGGTACAAATATACGTTAACTAGAACCAGTGCTATAGGGTAGGCTTTCAATTATTGGACACCAGTCTGCCCATATCACAGATTTATTTTGGACTTTGAAAATGATTAATTTCTAACGATACAACAATATGATGCTGCTGTGCTTTTTGTAAGAAATATTTTTACTATACCCAAAATAAATATTGTAGAAACTCTTGAAATTTTAATATACTGTATTTATCTCATTGTGCAAAGACTTTCTTTTGAGAAAATTATGGAATAATACAGATAAAAACAATGAAGTCACAAGTACAACCATGAACTTTAAACTTCCAGAGTTCAAGTAAAAAATATTAATTTTCTTATGTCATACATGATTTTTAAATAATTTTTTCAATTTATCCAGCAAATTCTTAGTAATCATCACTCATTCGCCTGACACTCTGTGGTCACTGAAGATGTAAAGGTAGAGAACCAAGGTCCTTCCCCGCAGGGTATCCCTGAACTACCTGCAGCATACCACAGCAGTGCAGGTGGGAACCGATTAACCTTATACTGAAGGTGTCACAGCATCAGAGAGGAGGGATATTTTAGCTGGGATGTGAAATACGAGGCCCCTGTTGGAAGGGAGAGCGCTCAGGAGTTGCTGTATTTCACTGAGCACCAAAAACAAAGACAAGAAGGATGACTACTTTCACTCAATTCTAAATGCAGGTTACTCAGAACAAGAGAAATGCAAATCAAAACTCCACTGAGATAACATTTCTCACCTATCAGATTGGCCACACTTCAAAACCTTAAGAACATGAATACTGGCAACATATGCCAAGGAGAAACATGCTTCTTCACCATCCTGGAGGAGGGAATGCGAGCAGTACAACCCCGAGCTCTGAGGCACTCGGTAAACTGCAGCCTGCTGGGGCTAAGAATAGGTCAGCGAAGGATGTGGTAGTGGGCAACCCAGAATAAAGGCTACAGGACGAGAGCCATGATGTCACCCTGGGAACCTCACCCAGCAGGCAGTAAGGAATTTGTAACTCTTTTTTTTTTTTTTTTAAGAAAAAAGAGAGACAACAGTAGAGCTATACTTTAAAACAGGGATTTTAAACTCAAACTTATGATTAAAAAGAATAAGACAAAAAGCATTATCCAACCAGCAGAGTCATCTTTTTTAGGCTCCCACTGAGTCACTAAGAAACCAGGAACCCGAGGTCCTCAGTTTTTTCTGCTCTCCCTGAAACCAGCAAACCACAAAGTCACTAGGGTCACAGGAGACATCAGAGGCCCAGAGGGGAGCTCTTGCTAGGCAGTGCCATCAGCAAACACCAGACAAGGAACTGAGCCAATAAGCCCCAACACTTCAAGCTTGGCAGCCCTCAGGCTGGGGCACAGGACCAAATACATCAGGATCTGCTCTTAGCTCTTGAGCACTAAGAAAGGGAGCCTTTCCTACAGCATGCAGACAGCAAGCACTGCTGACAAAAATCTTTTTTGAAAAAGAAAATCACGGGGCCACCTGTCATTTCTAAGAATTCATTTAGTAGGGTATTCTCTTCAATAGACCTAAGTAGAACAAAACTCACTTCTAGGTCTTTACAATTTTGTTCAAATTAATGCCAGTGAAACAGGTCTCATTACTATAGATGAGGTCATAATAAAAGCCATTCTATTCACGGTATTTCATCCAATCAAAGATGTACTCATAAGATCACTATTAATTTTTTCTACCACTAAGAAAAACACTCAGCCAATTAAGCTAACTCAATGGTTTAATTAAGTATAATCCTTTGTGAATGTGAATTGGTCACAACAGCCTCTTTATGAACTGAAATTTCTTTCATCTATTCAGAGGGATTTGGCAGTTTTATCTACCCTCAGATACACTGCCTGGGGTGACAAGAAATTATTTTTGTTCTTATTTCAGTAATTTAAAAAAGATGCAGCTTCACCTACTTGTTGATATCCCCCTTTCTAAAAAGTTTGTGTAAACACCTGGTTGTTGCTTTATAAGAAAACATGGAATTCCTCCACTAATATCCAACTTACTCCCCTGTGCTCTGTATTCACATCTTCCTATGTTTACATTAACTTTTCTTGAATGCCAAACCATAGCAGACTGCTAGAACACTGGAAATGACAACACGTGAAGCACCAAAAGTGGACCCAACTCAGTTGAACTGACAATATGAACAGCTATGACCAAGTTCAAGCAGATGCAAGAAATGACAACTCATCACAACTACTGCCTACTCAGTATAACTGCAAGATGCCACTGTATACAAGAGACATCTCAACAACAGAGTTAGATGTGAAGATGTATCTTCGAATCAATGAGATATGGTACTAATCCACACTAAGACTACCTGGATAATGGGCTGGTAATGGTAACTCTAAAATCTCCTTAATTAGAACACCTATGAAATGACATACATACAATGTGCCAGGCAACGCTCCTCACACTTTATTAAATGTCCAAGAAAGCATGGTCATAACATTCATAAAATGTCTCAAAGTAGAAAGAAAAGTCATCCTGGCAGACAGCAAGAGAGGACAAGTCGGTCATCACAGTGTAATTAGAGGGCATCTCCAGGCATGAAATATTCCTGCTGTTCTAAAAATCAATCACCAACAATACAGTCCTGTCCTACCTCTTAGGGTCTCCTCTGTGACTCAAGGAGAGTACAACACAGTTTCCCGGAAAGTGCTGCCTCCTGCAAACACTGACTGTAAGGACCCACCACTTTGTTAACCACTCTCCTTCTTCTTGTTCCACTCTGCTTGCTCAGACCTCCCTTTCACCCAGACACAATGGATCTAAAATCCCCTGCAGAGTAGGCTAGACTATTCAAACTAAATTAAATACAAATACTTAGAAAACAAGTAATAAAACGTTCAGGAAATCATCTTCCAAGGAAAAACATAACCCTTACCCAAAACTCTGAAGTTTGGAGAAAAATAAGAGAAATTTAAATATATTTACTGCTTATTTTTACTAATCTTTAAACCTCTAAAGTGAGTTTCTTACTTTATAAACTCTGACAAATAATATACTCAGTATACTCACCAAAATATTATGCTAGGCTTCGAGTGTTTTATTAACATGTATGTATGTTCAGACAGCCATATCACAATTTACAACCAGAATTTTTCAGTTATTAAAAAATTTAAAATATACCAAAGTAGAGATAGTAGTATAACATCCTCTAACTGCAAAAATTCTCAACATGACTGATTTTATTTCATTTGTGCTTTTAAGCTCTCTCCAACTACTTTTCTGAGGAGTAGGAAGATACTGAAGATTGAATCCAATGCCTTAGCACTGAGCTACACTATAGCATTTTTAAAATTTTTTTTATTTTGAAACAGGGTCTAAGTTGCTCAGAGTGAGTTTGAACTTGTGATCCTCCTGCCCAGCCTCCCAAAGTGCTGGGATTACAAGGGCTCATCATTACTCCTAGCTCCAACTGCCATCATTTTGAAGTAAATACCAGATTTATTCAATTCGATCCCCAGTACAAAGAAGGAATAAGAAAGAGAAAGCGAGGTGAGGGAAGAAGGAAGGGACTAAAACAGGTAAGTCACAGGTAAGTTTTCTTTAGATTTGTAAGAAACCACCAGGGTTTCTTCCAAAGTGATTTGTGTGAGAATTGTAGCTACTCTAAATCTTCACCCACATTTGGTGTCAGCTGCTGAATTGTACATATTTTAATAGATAGTTCTGTTGAGTTAAATATTTTTAATTTTTCTTATTTTTTAAAACTACTAATGTTCTAGAACAACTCAGTTCTAGTGCATGCGTACCAACCCCAAGGTGCTGGTGTGAGACCAAAGGAAAAGAGGCAGACAGATCCAGGATTGCATATAGTACAATTTACTGGGGGAATTACTACAGAAGGATAGACCTGAGCAGCAAGAACAGATGGGTCACTACACTTTGGGTTAGAAAGAAGGGTGTATTTATGGGTAGGGACAGACAGGACTTTATTCTGGCTAGAATGGTCCTCATTTATCTTATGATAATATCAGAATCAGGAGTATCCAGGAGCCAGTATCACCTGTAAAGCCACACATGTGCCTCTAATGGTTTTATCTACTTATGCTCTGGTAGGAAATAATGCAGGAAAAACACTGCAGTCACGTAAGATGTACCCATAACACTAAATCATATACATCCACAGACTTATTTTGGGTAAATTATGAAAAAGAATTAAAGCAATACAGGAATAAACCAAAGTACAGTAATTCTCTTCATATCATTTTTTAAAAAGCATTTCTGAGGTACTGCAGCACATATATTAATTGAGAGCTATACATATTGCAAAACTATGAATTTAAAAACAAGTTACATGAGGAAAACAGGTTTGGAACAACCACTAAAAACTTACGCAGCTCTGTTAACAGACCAAACAAAAACAGTAACCTACTGTTAACAGCATAATTAAATCTCCACAGACACTTCTAAGAGCCACTGCCAGATGATATCCTGCAGCCTTAAATACTGACACTTGTTTCCCTCTTTGTGATAAGGGCAACGCAACTTTCAACACAAAGCAGTTTTATCAAAACTAATAATCCCACCCAGGAGATAGCTAATTCCATTAATCAACTATTTTAGCATGGAGGCAGATGTCTTCACAGATTTTTTTACCCACAGCTATAGACTCATCATCACAGTAGAGATGCTGTAGAAAATGGACCAGTCACTTCTTTCACTAAAGGAAGGTACCCCAGGACTTCTGGTTGTTTCTTAAGATATTCATACTTTCTATTTAATTGTGATCATCCAAGAGTCTTTGTTCACCCAGAACATTAATATGATGAGGAAAACTGCCTAAGAACCAACAGTGTGATTTCCATTTTGCTTTGGTGCGGTGCTGTCTAATGGTAGATGAGCCAGAAGACGCATTAAAGAAACATGCTGTAAGGAACCAACAGTGCAAGGGGGCAGAGGCGTTTTCCAAGAGAAACCCAAAGCCCATTACGTTTAGGAATGCTGTCCAAACAGTCTCTCTCCTCCTTCTCCCTCCCTCCTTGCTCTTTTGGTCATTGCATCAGTAGTTTCTATTTCTTCTGAGGCTTCCTTCTTTAATCGTCTTTAAGAACTGAAGAAAACTCAAGTTTCTCTAGACTTAGAAGAACTTCTCAAACTTTTCTAAATCTGACATATTTCAAAATGCAGACTGATTTTTTTCTTTTAACAGAAATCTAAAGTAGGCAAAAAGCAACAACAACTGGGTTGTGAGTTGAAAATCCTGGCAATCATGTATGCCATAAAGGAACCTGAAGAATTCTAGAGGACCCTGAAGCTGTGTAGACCAGCGGTAGAATCCTTGGACAGCATGTTTAAGGTCCTGGCTTCATTCCCAATGCTACCAAAAATAAAAAAATTCCTACATGGGGGTCTTAGAATTAACTGTTATAATTTTTAAAATGTCTTCAGTATTTTAAATTGTTATTCCAGCACTAAATTCTTACCACATTTCTCAGATTCCCATTAAATCAAAGATAACTTTAGGTTTAGTACCTTCAAAACTGTCACCCACAGGGCTGGGGATATAGCTCATTGGCATAAGCGCTTGCTTTGTAAGCGCAAGGTCTTGAGTTCAATCCCTGGTACCACAAAAAAAAAAAAAAAAAACAACCTGTCACCCACTTGTCAGATGCTATTCTTCACTGATACTTCCCATGGACTCCTTTCTCTGTCTGGACACTTTCTGACTCAAAAGCAGCATCCCAAGATTGACAACATCCAGCCTGGCCTCCAGGAAGTGTCTTGTGTGAAGAGCCATGTATATATCATCTATCAGGTCACCCCAAGGTGCTGTGTGGCAACTGTCTGGGTTACTGATACCACTATACGAGGAGCAGCAGCAAAATGAGCAGAACAGCCAGCTGAGGTTCATTTGTCAAGCTGATCCTCACTCACATCACTGAAGGGAACTGTAACATCCCTGTACCAGGGTAAGTCTGGAAGCCTTATTTTTGAATACACAGGGTAAGTCTGGAAGCCTTATTTTTGAAAACACATACTTGGGGAAACTGCAAGCTAGGCTTTATTAGAATAAAATGAAGGACAGAGATATTTTTAATATGCTGAAAGTTGATACTATCATTTATGCTAAGAAGTATGAGAAAAAATAGTGGACTGATGCAAATTTGCATAAAACCAATCAGCTAAAGTGTGTACAATTTTGAAAAGAACATCTCAGAAGTTCCTCTGTTTAAAAAAAGTTTCTTTTCTTATGGGTGCCACCTTCAGTGCAAAAGCTAAGTGATCTAAACAAACTGTAAACTATTAAAGTCTGAGCTCAGATAAATATGAATTCTTAATCTTAATGTAAAAAGGTGGATGTGCATGTTACTCACATGGTTTTGAACCAAAGTATCACAGGTTTTTAGATTTGTTCTTTGAATGTTTTAATGTTTTATTTTTACAGAAATTCAGACTTAGAGAAACACTGGAAAAGATTACCAAACAATTTCCATTTTCTGATAATCCAGATTCTTGGGTTAATGCTACAGGAGAGAGGCTGGGGATTTAGCTCAGCAGCACAGTGCCTGCCTGGCAAGTGCAAGGTCGTGAGTTCGATTCCCGGTACAGGAAAAAAATAAAAATAAAAAAAAATAACACTACAGGAGAAAGTACATTTACCCTTAAAGACTAAATTTCTTAAAAACCAAGACATTCTCTGTCATAACTAAACATAAATATCAAAATCAAGACATTAACATTCACTGACAGAATACTATATACTCTTATTTAGCTATAAATTTTGTTCAAATTTTTCCATTTGTCTCAATTGTGTCCTTAATAACAAAACTGTGGATGATACACTGCATTCAGTTTTCACATCACTTTGTACTCCTTTAATGTGAACATTTCCTCAGTCACCATCTGTGTGTTTCATAGTGACATTTTTTAAGTGTACAATCCAGTTATAGTATACAAATCCCTTCATCTGGGTTTGTCTGATGGCCCCCAAGATTAGATTCAGGCTGTGTTCATTTGGCAGCAGGACCAGAGAAAGGATACTGTATTTCTCAGTGCATCCAGGTATCAGTTTATCTCTTTACTGGTGCTAATGTACAGTCAAATAGGTTTCCCCAACTGTAAAGTTACTATTTTCTTTGGTGACTAATAAATATTTTCTGGGAAGATTCTTTCAGACTATGCCAAAATCCTATTTCCATTAATTTTAACACAGATTTTTTTTTTTTTCTTAATTTCCCACTTTGCAGAACTTTCTAAGTATAGCTTAAGCTTCTCTGACCTAATCTCTACCTTAGCAAATACACGGTATATTTAGAGTCTATTAAGATTTCAGTACACATGAAGACCACAAAAGGAAATCAAACCCGTCTTCTGCCACAAAAGTGGCAGCACAACCTGAGGGATTTTATGCCAGCAGTTGAGAGCTGTACAGCATTCTGTGTCTCTGGTGCTTAGGAAAGACTGATCCAATATTGCTAAAGTTTTATGTCAAAATTCCTGTATCTCACAGTTTCAAGACTTACTTGGTAAAGTAATATATGCCCAGTAGCAATAAGCAATAATATCTTTTTTTTATTAGAAAAAGCAGCCCCGTTCCCCTAACAAGAGTTCTCAGGTGAATTTTTATTCTCCCTCACTTTTTCTCTACCCATCCGCACCCTCCTCAAAGCTGTTTTTTCTCTCCTGCTCAAAACTTTGCATCCTAGATTGGAAGTGATCTGGTGAAATCTGTCAGAAGGTAGGGAGATAAATGAGACTCTTCTAGTGCTGGAGTCTATCAAACTGTCCTTACCTGCTGTGGAAAACAGGTGCGGACTGAATGCTCTGTGTAACCAAAAGATGGCCCTTCAAAGACAGCTGTTGGGAGCTTCAGAACTTCCTTCAGGAACTGGTCAAACTTGCTAAATATCATTAAGCCATTGGAATCTGACATCTGCGAGAAAACATCTATGAGAACAAAACCGAATAAAGTCAAATGATAAGAAAATATCAATTTTTTATAAATGGTTCTATGTTATTTGTAACCAGTAAAAAAGTACCATGAAGTTATTATGATTTTTTTAACTAATATTAACACTATTCTCATTGAGACTCTGTGGTTACTTTGCTGACAAGGTCTCTAGGTCCCATGCATTTAACATTATGCCTAAATATCAAGTCAAATAACCTTTTCACATATGTCCACTTACCTACTCTTTTTGAGTATACATAACTGAATGATGGAACTTTAACTTTATTCATGTATGTCTTGCATTCCAAGAATAGTATGTAGCAGTGTATCTTTATCCCTTTATATCTGTGTTTATGTAAGACATATGCACGTCTGAGTATATGAATATTTAGCATACTGGTGATAAGTTATGAAATTACTTTCTATTTGCATACTTATGTACTAATGTAATTGTATATCTGTAAAGGGGTAAATCTGACAGAAGCATAAAGAATGTTTAAGGTATTGTATTTAGTGAATTCCGAAGTAGAATTAAAAAGAACACATATAAACTCTTTTACCCCAAGATACCCTGACACTATAGAAAACTATTTTGATATAAAGTCTTGCCAAGCAGATGGGAAAGGAATTTCCAGTTATATTACTATTTCTTTATCTTAATGCCAAATTTATGTTGTACTTATTCCCGTTTTCTTCCACAGTTATGGGGGGGACAGGGAGACAGGACAACTTGACAAATGTGACCTAAGCATTTCTTCAAACTATTGAGCTTCCTTATAAAACAAAGCTAATGAATTAAATATGCATAGAAAATCATTTCCTGAGGTTTTTTCAAACATGGTATTTTTAAAACTTCATATTATATATATTTATAATGAACAGGCTTATAAAAAATCTGTATCTGTGTAATAAATATACTGAATATACCTGTATGTATTGCTCTCTAGGTTCAATTTGGGGAATTTATTCTGAAGCACTAAGTGAAGACAAAAATATTTTAAATACACTAATCTAAAAATTATAAAATGTTACATTATCATTCCACAAGGCATTTTTAAAAGCATAAGAAAACAGGAAATCAAAAGAATGAAAATCTTCAGTATATCCTCACAACTGCTCCTAGCTTGCAGCTGAAAGGAAAAATATTAAATACCAACAGGGGTTGGGGGAGCAGGAATTCAATGAGAGGTTGAAATAAGTATGATTTAGTGGAAAATAAAATCAATTAATTAAAAAATACCAACTACATTCTTGTTGTGTAGTCCAACTATCAGGCACTATATGCCAGGTGTATTAAAGCACAAATAAGAAGTATGATACCTTCTCCCAAAAAAACTTTACCACAGCTAGAAAAACAAGATCCAGATGAACCAAAGAAGAATTATGAGCTATACTGACTGTAATTCAACAGGAAGAAGACAGACAGAAAGATGTTTTTGTTAGGCCCTACCATGTGCAGGCACCAAACTCTACCTGCCAGTAGTTAATCAATATTTATTATCCTCCCCTTCTACTAAGAAAAAACACTAATTTTACTTTGTGCAGTAATATACCCAACTAATAGAATAAATTTCCCAGCCTCCTCTTAGCAAAGTATGGTCATGTGACTAAGTGTTGGCCAATGAGACTATAAGCAAGAGGAGTTATGAGATACTTCCAGAAAAGCTAAAGAAAGCAAATGGCCCAGAAGGCAGGCCCTTTTCCCTTATCCTCTTCTTTCCTGCACTATATGGAATACAGCCATGGCTGCAGAAGCTCCAGTACCCACTTTACAGTATGTGGCAATCTCCACCTTGACAGAGAAATCATGCACTAGCGTGGCAAAAAAGAAAATTTGGGTTCCAGAAGAACATGAGGTTTCCAAAGTAGCTTGGACTATTTACTTCTAGACTTCTTATATGTAAGAAAAAAATAAACTTCAACTTTAAGACACTATCAGGGGGAGTTTCTGAGTTTGTGCACTGAACCTAAGTGCTACTATACATTATCAAATATTGCCTTGTTGAACTCTCATAAAAAGGTGTATGTGTGAATGTGCACATAAGCACACAAACATTTAAAATTGATAGAGTAGTGCACCATGGTGTACACCTGTAATCTCAGCACTTTAGGAGGCTGAAGCAAAAGGATTGAAAGTTCAAGTCCCGCCTGGGCAACCTAACAAGACTGTCTTAAAATATAAAAACATTTTAAATGAAGGCAGGGGGAGGCTGGGGATGTAGCTCAGTGGTAGAGTGCCCCTGGGTTCAATCCCCAATACCACCAAAAAAAAATTATAGATGATATTATAGCATAGAAAGGTTAATTTACTTAAGGTCAAAAAGTTAGTAAGTAGCCAAATCAAGGCTTAAACCCACACCTGTCTGACCCAAAGTAAATTTCATGACTCCATATGCCTTTAAGATATAATTTAGAATAGGCATGAAAATATATAGGCATATAAATACACAAAAATCAGCAAACAAGGCAACATAATACCAATTTTAAAAGCATATTACTAAAACAGACTAAGAACTTGAAAATAAGCATAACAAACAACAGACATTATCAATATGAAACAAGAACCACAAATAATAAGAATGAATCAGATATATGTGATAAAAAAGATGTAGTTATGTTTATTCTACACAAAAACAACACAGCTCTAGATGAAAGACACATGAATAAGCAGAAAGGCAAACTGACGAACTCTTCCAAAAACAGATTTAAAGAAACGGAACCATTTGTGTACAATACTAATAAATAAAGAAGACAGAAGTATATATGCCAACAGTGAGAAAGAGGAATTATCAAGAATGTTTTAAAAAAAAGCAGTGTAGGCCCTGAAAACTAGGATTTGGAATGATGAAGTACAAACAGGCTAGAGGAGGACCAAGAGTCACAGCTAGAGAAGAGAGGGTCCCTTGGACAGGAATCTGTAGCGTGCATCTGTTACTAGTTGTAAAAAGGAAACGGGGAACTGAGGAGAATATTCTGACAATGAAAAAAAAATTGATTAAAAAAATTCTTGTTATAAAAATGACAGACGAAAGCAATTTGGATTTGGTTTATAAACTTCTGAGTAAGGATGAAATGTTTAGAAAGCTAGATTTCAAGAGGATTTGAGCTGGTGACAAAGCTCAGTGGTGAATCACTTATCTAGAATGTGCAAGGCTCTGCACTTGATTTTCCAGGCCTAGTGTAGGGGATAATGTTGACTGTTACTGATGATGACTAAAAAGAGGAAGAATAGAACTGGAGAAAACCTTATCAGTAAAGCACATAAGAGGTGGGTCAGAGTCTAGGTCACAGTAGTGACCATACTGGGGGTGAGGTCAAATCTAAGACACTTCAACGCTAGGAATAGCAACAGATGGCAAACTGGACCAAGGATACAGGAATATTAAAAGTTAGGATCATTCTAAATTTCTAGCTTGGGAAAATGCTGATGACCCTGACTGAAGTAAGCAAATCAAAGACCAACACTCTATTAGTTTTGAACCTAACTGTACTTGGACTATCAGCACATTTCCAAGCGGAACTACCCTGTAGACAGAAAGGCCTGGGCCACAGTTAAGGACTGTAGAAAGTTCTGCAATGTTACCACTGATGGAGTAAGTGATGTTCTTCAATTGAGGAAAGAGTATGAGTCAATCTTTAAATAGCTGGCTGCTGTTCTTATAATGCAGCAAATAATTATCCATTGAATCTGATTGGAGGCTAGGTGTGGTGCTGCAGATCTGTAATCCCAGCACTCAGGGGGCTGAGGCAAGAGGATCTCTGTGAGTCTGAGGCTAGACTGGGCTACTTAGTAAGTTCAAGGCCAGCCTGAACTACATAAGGAGACCCTGTCTCAAACAAAAATAAATCTGAATAGAAATAAGGGTCAACACGGGATGTGACAGGCACTTCAAAGCCCCCACTCAATACTTATTTCCTCTTTTGCTAACTGAACCTGTTTAAAATGTCAGAGGATCCCACTTATAAAAAATGACTTCTCATCTCCTTTTGCACACTGTACCTCAATTAGATTTCTGAATAACCTTTTATTTTCCTAATACAAGTACCTCTCTCTTTCTTCTGCCTGGAATGACTATGTGAGGCCTGGAATGACTTTATTACCCTAAGGAAGAAAGCCACATACCACAGCAGGAAGGTAGGAAGAACTGCAGTCTTTCAACATCCTTAGAACATGGTGTCAACTTTGAACTTAACAGCCCTTGGACTAAATTTCATGTGACAAAAAATAAATTCCAATATATTTCAACTACTATTAGGTTTTCTGTTGCTAACAATGTATTCATAGTTAATAAACTAAAAAGTAATTAACTTCTCACCACTAGTGGTAGAAATTTTCAGGACCACAGACTTTAGCTATCAAGAATATAAGGACATGTATGTATAACAATCACACAAACACGTATGTGTAGACCCATATCAACAACTTCTTTGGAGTAATAAAAGGGATTACCTAGATAGTGACATGACTAACTACACCCCCAAAAAAGTATTATTTTTAATTATACTTAGTTATATAAGTAGATTTTTAGTAAAATTTTAATTCATGAAAAAGGAACTATAATGTCATAAGTCCATATTACAAGAGAACAAGCAGCATATTTATTTAATAAAAAATAACTGCTAAGTCCAAAAAATGAAGGCATAATGAAGTAACTAATTACTTCTTGAGTTACTGGCTTAACACATTTTTTTTTCAGGATAGGTTTCTCTTATTTGTAAGAAAAATGGTGCAAAATGATTGCTAATTCTTAAATAAAACAAAATAATGAATAAGTGGGATATACTATGTACATGCAAGGTCTTAGCAAAGAAGTAAATGAGACAATAAAATTTAATAAAACGTTTTTAAAAATTAAACTAGCACTGAGGGTACAGCTCAGTGGTAGAGGCAGCTTAGCATACACAAGGCTCTGGGTTTGATCTCGGCAGACCCCAACCCCAATACTCTTCTAATTAAAGCTATACACAAGTAATGGGGAACCTTTTAGAGCTTTCAGTGATACAAATAGCCTGCTTTGCCATGTGTGCCATAGGTTCCCCACCACTGCCCTACACTTTTCTGGCATTAAAGGACTAAATTACTTCACAGACCAGTGATTAATTATTTCTCATTTATATACTTCTAAAAGAAGGTATACCAACTCCCTAATGGTTATTTCCAGTTTTTAAAAAAGCAGGCTTTCTCCCTTGTGAAAAACCAACAACCAAACACTTAAAGTGTGTATGTGTAATTTTTAAAGTATTCTATTTGTGTAATGGGCAAAATAATGCTATTTTTTTCCCATGGTGATAATAACCTTGGTTTTACTGGTTGCATCTACCCATGTACTTCTCCTCTTCTACCTCCACATGACCAATCCCATGCTTCTGCAAGGTGATGGGGCTATTTAGACTCAACAGTCAGGTCTATGGGTGAAGAGCAGTTTCCTTTTATGTTAGCTTTCCCTGGCAAATGACTCACCTCCTGTCATCTTTCAACCAAGTGAGCAACTTAACCCAGAAAAATATGTACACATCTGTATGTTTGTAACACTACACACAACTAAATCCAAATGTATACACTATTCTCAAACTCATTAAAATTCTGTGTCATTTATTAATTTAAGTCAGAATGAGGTTGGAGGTGGGGCATCAGAATACCTGACACTTGTGCTGATTCAGTGCCTACTCCCCAACCTCACAAAAACTTCCAGGCCTCCCTTATTTTCCTTTTTCTTCTTCTTTTTTCCCTTATTCACGAAATGCAAATATAAGATACTATGTCTTACTTGCTTCTAGATATAAAACACTTAGTTACTTGAGAAATGTAAACATGGGCATCACCCACTGAGATTATGCAGTCACTGAAGCCGTCTAAGACGGCTGGCTAACAGGAACTATTGAGGCTTAAGTGTGCAGTGACAGATGGTTAAATGACCATAGAAGAGGAGGCTAAATTCTGAAGAGGTCAAAGTGTTTAATTGTATCTTCAAGGGGAAGCCTGTTACACTCTGTCAATGAAACGCCAAGGACGGAAACAACTGAGATGTCAGCAAGAACTGTCAATTCTGGGCAAAAACATAGAATCTAAGGTCTTTTTTTCCTCTATTATAAAACCACTGTAGTTTTAACCCAGAGAAAATCTGATAGCATTTTGCTATATTTCTTATTTTCCTCTGTGCATGATAATTCTTGTTGAAAAACACACAACATTTATGCACTTTCATCTGTAACATATTGTAAAGGCATTATATTCAATCAAGTGAGTGTCCCAAAACTTAACTGAGCTCTTCCTTCTGGACACTAAACTAACTCAAGTTTTCATATATTATTGTTTCAAGAAATATACCTAAAACTTAAGCTGGACACAGTGGTGCTGGGCTGAAGTACCAGCTACTCAGGAGGCTTGGCAGGAGGATTGCTCGACCCCAGGAATTCAAGGGCAGGCAGGGTAGTAACATAATGAAATGCTAGTCTCAAATAAACAAAATAATCCAAATCTTAAGGTACACCTCTGGTTTTCTTTAGGATAAATTCCAGAAATGGACTGACAGAATGGATACGAGTATTTTTATAGTCTTCCCCCATTCACCTGTTGTACTACACATCAAAATAGTAGCACTAGTTTTTAAAGGAATTTTATCAATCATTCTTTTAGTGCAACTTGATAGGGTTTGAAGAAAAGATTAGACATCTTAGAAAGTAAA
Organism: Chinchilla lanigera; assembly: GCF_000276665.1. Taxonomy (NCBI): domain Eukaryota; kingdom Metazoa; phylum Chordata; class Mammalia; order Rodentia; family Chinchillidae; genus Chinchilla; species Chinchilla lanigera. The sequence goes on from NW_004955469.1 coordinate 7,619,207, forward strand.
TAGAGACAATGTAAATATATCATAGAGTTAAATCAAGAGTTAAGTATGGTTAATAAACAGCAGATATTACAGTCTGCAAGTTTTCTTCTCATGAGCTGTATTTTTGGTTTCTGACATTACTGAGCTTCTATTATGCTTTTAATTAAATTTTGTATTCCTCTTATAAATCATTTGCATTTTGAATCCTGTTGTAAGTTACTGTTCAATCTAGGATACAATGGCCACATCAAGGAACCATTTCTATAAATGAATGACATATAGAGACAGAAATGTTAAGACATTTGAAAAATCTAATTAACCCACAGCTACTACAAACAGGTCCTGAGGAACAGATGCATTTTTTAAAGCGACTGTAAAATGCCAACTTGTAACCACTACTGTAAGAAACTTTGTCCTAAGTGTTTTGAAAATTAATTTTGCTTCTTTTTGTTACAAATACTTATGTAGTATGTTTACAAATAAAATTTAGCATAATTTTTTACTTACATAAAAATTAAATTAAAGGACCCATGAGTAGTACGTATTAACCTAAAATGGAAAAAAAAAAAAGAAAGAAAGAAAAAAAGAAAAAGAGACTAAAATGAACTGATAGTAGCTGCAGGTTAAGAAATGTTTCAAACTAAAAGCACAAATATTTAAGTCATTTCAAACATTATCTTGACATTAAAACATCAAATAAAAAATATAAGAGAAAATATGGAAAAAATGTAAATTCTAAAGGTAAAAAGCCAGAAAGATTAAAAAGACAATGCTAGTGTATATCCCATATACCGGAAAAACTAATATAGTGGAAACATTAATAGAGATAACACTACAGAATGCATTTAGTAGGAAGAGGTTACAACAGGTAGCAAGAACTAAAACAGTGGAATAATAAGTGGATAGAACAAAGTGGGTAACTGATGAACTACCATGATGTTACAATCTACTGCTATAGCTTATTTTGGCTGCACCACTATTCAGCCATCTCAACTAACAAGGACACAGAAACCAAGCAGAACAGGGTCTCACAACAGCCAAAACTGACAACCACAGAATTCAAACGTTTCTCTCATAATTGAATAACCATTTTAAGTCTTTATCTTAAATAAAATACTAAGAAGACTCATTATGTTTTCTCTGTCAACAGAATATGAGAAGTAGTCAGAAGAAAGGAGAGATTTCTAGAGCTGGTACACTAATAATATCATCACATTAGCTAGGTGATAAGGAACATACACAATCCACCACTCACAGTAACAGTTAACAATTAACAACAATTAACCACTGAAAGAGTACACTAAAATTGATCTTTGAACAACACAAATGTCAACTACTTGTATTACTTATACAAGGATTTTTTTTTATTTATGAAGATTTTTTTTTTAGAAACTCAAAGATGAGTTTCATAACTACAAATACCAAAAAATTAAGAAATGTATGTCATGAATATATAAAATATATGTAGATAAGACTATGTGGTCAATTTATAGAGATTGTATCTGTGTTTACATTTCTTTAGCTGCAAATGGTGTCATGTATAGTTTGTGTTTTTGTAAGTTTTGATAAATTTTAACTTCTTATAATTTCTCTATATATTATGAGAGGAATCTCATACACAGTCCAGAAATGGACTCACAGAACGGATATGACAGAATGGATACTTAGCTCTTGATTTAACTCTATGATATATTTACATTGTCTCTATTTGCTTTCTAAGATGTCTAATCTTTTCTTCAAACCCTATCAAGTTGCACTAAAAGAATGATTGATAAAATTTCTTTAAAATTCATCTAAAAACTAGTGCTACTATTTTGAAGGGTAGTACAACAGGAGAATGGGGGAAGACTATAAAAATACTTATATCCATTCTGTCAGTCCATTTCTGGACTTTATATGAGATTCCTCTCATAATATATACAGAAATTATAAAAAGTTAAAATTTATCAAAACTTACAAAAACACAAACTGTACATAACACCATTTGCAACTAAAGAAATGTAAACACAGATACAATATTAAAACACAGCTGCGTAAAATGAACTGCAGTACACACTGAACTACTGTAAATAATTTCATAGCTACCTCCCATTGCTATTACGGTCAGCTCAAGTCCTGCCAGTTCCCATGTAAAAACACTATGTGTATTGGCTGGGGATTTAGCTCAGCGGCACAGCACCTGCCTGGCAAGCGTGAGGTTGTGAGTTCACTTCCCAGTACCGGAAAAAAAAACAAGAACAACAAAAAAAACACACTGTGTGATGCAGATCATCTCCAAGCAAGCAGCTTGTTTCTCCAGAGAATTATATATTGTAGTACAAAATGATTTCTCATTATTCTCATGTACTTTTGTCATACATGATACACAGAACATACAAAATATATGCCAGATGACCATTTATGGTATTGGTAAGAGTTCCACCAAGAATAGGCTATTAGTAGTTAAGTTTTGGGGGAATCAAAAGTTATTTGTTGATTTCCTACTGGGAAGATCAGCTCTCCTTTAACCCAGTATTGTTAAAGAGCCAACTATAGTCTCAAAATACAAGAAGGAACTGTACAACCTTAAACTTCACAATTAGCCCTAAGCACATTAGACGATAATATCACTAGGAGATGAAAAATGTTTAAGTTTTGATCAGTGAGTCTTGTTTAAAACAGCAATATTTTAAAGTAGTTTCCACCTTGGAAGATTAAAATTAAAAAGCAGACATAGGCTTCAACACTCAAAAAAAGGTTATGTATGTTCAAAACCAAGATAACAATAAATAAAAATGAAACAGAGGGGCCAGAGATATAGCTCAGTGGCACAAGCACCTGCCTGGCAAGCACAAGGTCCTGAGTTTGATTCCTGGTACCAAAGAAAAGAAACAGCTACAGTTAATAGACAAGCTATAATTTTCATTATAAAGAAGATATACCATATTTAAAATATATCTGAATAGGATAAACAGTGATCTTAGTAATCAGTGATCTTAGTAATCAGCTTAGTAATCCAGTACAGTTTGTATCACTCCATACAATGCAATGATCTGGTATTCTGAGCACAATGACATATCCCATTTGGCTTGGCACGTGTGCTTTTCTACCAGTTCAATGTTGGTTCAAAGCAACAGCAAAAAATCTGCTATCGGGGCTGGAGCTGGAGCTCAGTGGTACAGTAACTGCCTAGCAAGCTCAAGGCCCTGGGTTTGAACTCCAGCAGCAAAAAACAAAACAATAAAAACAAAAACTGGTAGCCTTTCCATCCTTATTAGCAGAGTTTGCATTTTTACTAATTATAGCGCTAATACAGCAGTCATTTTAGGATTCAAGCAATAATCCGTACTTGGCAAAATTTTAATGACCTAGTACGGTGAGGTGAACCAATATAGAAGTAGCAGACGTTGTACAATCCCAGAAACTTAAACTCCAGAGCCATCTAGAATATGTAGTTATATAGTCAATTTTCCACTGTTTTTCAACCAGTCTTTCCATACTAATAAAGATGGTATGTAGACTTTTTATTTAGAATTACCATTTTTAAGAAGACAAAACTTCAGGGCCAGGGATATAGCTTAGCAGCACAAGTGCCTGCCTGGAAAGCGGAAGGTTCTGAGTTCGATTCCCAGTACAAAAAAAAAAACTTCAACCTTCTCTTCTTATAGTTGCATGAAATAGAATTTCATCCATATTAGTTTTCTCAGAAAAAGTCATGCTGAATTAAGAAAGTATGAAAAATTTCACCCCAAAGTCAGGTGCGGAGGCGCAGGCCTGTAATCCCAGCACTCAGAAGGCTGAGGCAGGAGATCATTGCGAGTTTGAGACCAGCCTGGGCTACAAAGTGAACTGAAGGCCAGCCTGAACTGCACAGTGAGACTCCATCTCAAAAAGAAAAGGGAAAAAAAAAAAATGGAAAATTTCAGCCCAATAGAAAAGTATTTTGTGATACCAAGTAAAAAAATGTCAGAAAAATATTTAAATAGAACTAAATTTTTTACCAAAACTATGTTCTACATAGCAGCTGATTTTGAAACGAAGATAAGCAGGACAACAGGTAATCAAATTGCATGATCTAAGAACCTTCTTTAGAGTATCTGTGTCTCACTGAGTATAACATCTAGCAGTCCAACTTGCAATGTTATAGTGACATGGAAGAAAAACCACAGAAAAAAAATGTCCCTATGAAGTGATCTTACTAAGAAACTTGGGCTTGCATCTGATCAAGCCTCTGTATCTTTCAATTAAAAAAAAAAAGTAGGGGCACAGAGAAACATCAAAAGGATGCAATCATCAAAACCCAGTCTATAAGAAATGCTATAGGACAAACAACCCAATTTTTCAACAGATAAATTCACAGAGTAGCTCAACACTTCATTAAAACCCACAGCCTCAAGCTCATCTCCCTGAAACCTGACAAAGTTCTTACAGAGTAAGAACTGTATCATGGCACTTGAACACTGGACTGTGGTTACCCGTCCTCCCATTACACTATCAGCACAGCAGAGAATGAAAGTGTAGCTTACAACAGAGCTCTCAATTTGAATAAAATGCCAGTACTGCCCCCTCCATAAAGAGAAGAAAATGTCACCTGCTGCTCAAAAGAATTTTGAAGGATTCTATGAGAAAAATACATGTAAAATATGTACATAAAATGTATTTTTCCATAAGAAAAGTATTGTAAAATATACAAAAAGTGTAAAAATATATGCCAGTGTTTGAGACAGTATAGGTTGTAATTATCTGATGACTGAATAAACGAAATCATAAGCAGCAAAGTTAAACAGTGACCAAAAGGAAAGATAATTGAAAAGATAACTGGGGTGGGGTGAGGGAACAAGCCATTAATTTCTAAATTGCTGAATCTGATCCTAAGTACTAAGGAGCAGCTTAACCATAGCAAACACCACCTAATAAAGACTGGAGTTAACTTGACCAAGCCTAGTAAAAGCACATAAATTTATTTTCTAAGAGCTCTCAATATAATTATCTTCAAGCATAGTTTTAATAATATGTAAAACATTTTAATGGCTTTTTAAATTTCAGCCTTACTAGTATCAACCTTTTAAATCAACCAACTTTTCCATCTGAACAGTAGGTGGCGTAACTCACATACTCTGAGCCAGCTGCTGAAAAGTGATATAATTAATGAATACTAAAAGTTCAACATGGCATCTTCCAAAATTCTGAAAACATTCATTTAAAACTGCTGAAGGGTCCTAATGTGAAGATAAATTTTTTCAAATAATATGAGGATACTTACATCTCAATTTGTCCAGCATTTTTCCACCACACATGGTTGCTAACATAGCCTTAACTGAAAATACCGTCAACTTGCCTCGGCCCTCACTGCAAAATAAATATTAGAAATAATTGCTCTCTGGAACCACAAAAGCAGTCAATGTATTACTACATATTGAGAAACCAGTAAAATGACTCCTGCCCTCACTGCAAAATAAATATTAGAAATAATTGCTCTCTGGAACCACAAAAGCAGTCCATGTATTACTACATATTGAGAAACCAGTAAAATGACTCCAGGCCTTATAGGTTACAATTATACCACATTTAGAAACCCTGGATTTTGTCCTTCTTCACCTATGCTAGGTAAAGAATGCTGAAACTAACTTAAATTACCTGGAAATGAGTTTTTAGCCCAGTCTGTAAATTACTTCTATTGGCTCTGAAAGCAAAGGCAAAGGCAAAGAGGATGAACCTGAATTATTTCTTATTATTTAAACCTATTATACTCACATATGAGGTGTTTTTAGGTAGTCAAAACTGAGGGATCACCTGGTTTGAATAATCTAGAAAAGTGTCCCTTACAGTAGGACATTATAACAAGAGTTTACTGTTATGTACTAAACAATAAGATCATATAGCAACCAAGACTACATGGTACATTCTTCATTTTCACTGTAACAATCTTTGTGTCACAATGCAGGTGTTTAGTTTAAGAAGCTTAATTAAATTTGTTTAGAGCTTCTCAGACACCACTATGAGAAAAGAAAGGGACAGCAATAAATATTAGCTCCTTTTTATGAACGGGAAAGATGAAAAGAAGAACATAGATGAATTACCCAAAGAACTCAGACCATGCACCAACAGGACCAAGACAAGGCCACCAAGGTGCCCTGTCCCACGTTTACTGCTCCATGCCCTGGTTCACTGCAGATAAAAAATTCCCTTGCTGATTGTTAGTTAGCATTAACAATAGGTGTCTGTGTTGTTCTCATAGAGTTTGTGCTCATAGTTTCTTAGTAACTTAGAGTAAAATATCTTTGCAATAAAAGGAATTGTGTCATTTTGGTTTTAAAAAGCAAATGTCCTGAGATTTATACTCACTAATGGTCCTAAGAGAGTGCTCCTCCGTTTCCAAATTTTCTTGCACACAGAAAGACCACTACACTACATTATGTTTATTCATAAAACAGAAAACTCTGTAATTAAGACAAAATTATAATGGGCTTTAATTTTTGTTTGTTTTGTTTCTGTTTTCTTGTTTTTTGAGACAGGGTCTCACTACACAGTTCAAACTGACCTTGAAATCACTATGTAGCCCAAGCAGGCCTCAACTTGCAGCGATCCTGCCTCAGCCTCCCAAGTGCTGGGATTTCAGGTGTGTGCCACCATGCTCAGCTCAGGATGGGCTTTTTAAAAAATAGACTGCTCTTCAAAAATAAAGATACTATTCCACATATGCTATGCAGCACCTAGAAATTATGAAGAATATTTCTGTATCAAATCATTGAGCATGATAGCCCATGCCTATAAACCCCGCACTCAGTAGACTGAGGCAGGAAGAGTGCTACAGGTTCTAGGCCAACCTGGGCTACACAGTGAGCTCAAGCCCAACCTGAGCTACATTGCAAGACTCCATCTCAAAAAGTTTAAATACCAGAATGCTGAGGGCTCTGAAGATGGTCTGGAAGGAAAAGCAAAACTTCCAGGAAATGCTATCAGAAAGAATGTTTTCCTTCAGGAACCTACTAACTTCTAAAGTGATTATTATGGATGGTTCTGATACTAAAACAAAGAAATCATTATAAAAATAAGTTTAGATATGTCTGGAGTTATTTGGATACACAGAAGAGTTGGTATAGAAATGCAATTATTTCTTTCTCTGTGCCAACTGGGCCCTTAAGAGATGGCACATTATCTAGATACAAAAAAAGGAAGAACCCAAAGAATGCAGAAAATAGTTCTATTCTTTTCCCAAAGAATTTACACACTTGCTATGCTTTAGATCTAAAATGACCCCACCAGTCTCATGTGTTTGGAAGGTAACTGGATCATGGAGACACTATATTCCTGCTTTAAGCTGCAAGTGTCAGGTATTTTGTCCCAGTAATTGGAAACTGACTAATACAAAAACTCAAATAATGTGCCCAAACGTTCATTCATAGTCATTCATTGCAGCATGTTTCTAATAGCAAAAAATTGTAAATACCCAAATGTCCACTAATAGAGGACTGAATACGCTATCATAAAAAAGAATGAGAAGTCAAGTGTGGTGGTGCACTTCTGTAATCCCAACACTTGGGAGGCTGAGGCAGGAGGATCTCCATGACTTCAAGGTCAGCCTGGAGTACACAAGCAAGTTCAAGGCCAGCCTGAATTACAGTGTGAGACCCTGCCTCAAAAAAGACAGACAGACAGACAGACAGAGACAGAGAATTATACTCTCACACACTTCTTTATGTACATATTAACTACCTGTAAAAGGATCTCAAGCCAACAACACTGGCTGTCTCCAGTAAAGGAGGACTGAATCTCAGCCTAAAGAGAGGAATTAAGTGGGTACTATTTTTATGGGGCATGGTGGCACATGCCTATAATCCCAGCACTGAGGGAGGCTGAGTCAGGAGAATTGCAAGCTGGAGTCCTACCTGAACAATTTAGCAAGATCTCATTTAAAAATAAAAAATAAAATGGGCTAAGGATGTTAACAGCTCAGCAGTGGAGAGCTCCTGAGTTACTCTGACCCCCAGTATCACCAAAAAATGGCACATTTGAATTTATAAATATTAAGAATATTTATACAAGAAAAGAAGGTTCAAGTCAATAAGCTAAGCTTCCAATTTGAGACACTAGATAAAACAGCATGTTACAGCCAAAACAAGAAAATATGTATGAGCAGAAATCAATGAAATTTAAACAAAGAAAAAAAAAAATCAAAGAAACCAAAAGATAGTTCTTTGCACTGATCAATACTGATAACTATCTAGGAGGGTAAGATGGGCAAGAGACAGAAACAGACACAGACACAGACACACACAGAGACAGACATGAATTACCAAAATAAGGAGTGAAAAACAGGACATCACTAAAGATTCTAGAGACATTATCGAAGTAAGAAAACGTTACAAAAACAGCTATGTCAACAACTTGATTAACTTAGATGCAAATACTCCTTAAAAAACAAATTTATCAGCTCACTCGAGAAGGAACAGATAACCTAACTAGGTTCTTATCCATTATAGAAACTGAATCTATTTTAAAGTCTTCACAAAAAGAAAGCTCCTCATTCAGAGAGCTATATTGGTAAATTCTAAACAGTTAATTTCATTTCTTCTTACAAAAGTTTACAGATTGGAAGTGAAGAAATAAAAATGTGTTATTCTAAGTAATCTAATCAACCAATGAAACTAACAAAATAAAAGCTACAGAACCTATTGAAACAGTGTAAATGAGTTTACCAACACTGAAGAACACAAGGTCAAAACACAAAATTCAGTATTACTTCCCTATGATAGCAAAAGACAATTGGAAATACGACAACCAAAAAACATGAAATACTTAAGATAAAAATCTTTTTTAAAACATGATCAAAGTTATACACTGAAAGCTATAAAATACAAAAGCAAAGAGAGAACTACCACATTCATGAAATGGAAAATTCAATACTGTCAACATGTCCAGTCTGCCTAAACCAAGCAGAATCCTGTTGTGACTCAAAGCAATCATCAGAGGTGATGGTAGAAGAAGACTTTCCCTGCCCTCACTCTGCACTTCACTTAGCATAGAGCACTCTTGACACCAGATTGTGAACTCATTTCCCCATACACACCAAGTAAATCTGCAGCAGACACTAGCTGGGTATTCTCTGACTCAGTTCTGACACTACCCATCTGGAGATAGTAGCAGATCTCACAGGTTGAGCACTCAATCTCATAAGATTAGCCCAACTTCAGAAGCCAGTTGGAAGTAACAGATGGCCACTTACACTTCTGACCACCCAGCTATAAGCCAGGGATTCCCATAACCCACTCCTAGGTTTGACTAATACGCTAGAGTGGCTCACAAAACTCAGGGAAACACTTTACTTGTGTTTATCTGTTTATTCATAAAGACCATTCAAAGGCTACAGAGAAACAGCCAGAAAAAGAGATGCAGAGTGAGGTATGAAGGAGTGTGAGGTTTCCATTCCCTCTCTAGGCATGCCATATGTTCAGTTACCCAGAAGTTCTTCAAACCCAGTTCTTTTGAATTTTTAAGAAAGCTTCATTATGTAGGCATGATTAATTAAATCACTGACCACGGGTGTTCAACTTAATCCTCAGCCCCTCTCCACTCCCTAAAGTTGGGGGATGGGACTGAAGATTCCAACCCTCTAACCACACAGGTTGCTTCCTTCTGCAACAGCCCCCCAACCCCCAGTTATACAGGAGCCCACCAAGAGTTATGTCATTACAGCAAAAGATGCTGCTGTCACCCAGGAGATCCCAAGCCTCGAGAAGCTAAGTCACACTTCTTAACACTCTGGAAATTAGAGGCCTTAGGAGCTCTGTGTCAGGAACCAGATATCAACAAAAGATTCTCCTTCCCTACTGACATTATCTATAAGGGTATCAGGAGCTCTGTCTCAGGAACAGGACAGAGACCAAACATTAAAAGATTCTCCCAGCATCTCTATCTCTCAGGTATTACAAAAGTATTAGAAACTCTGTGCCAGAAGCTGGAGCACAAAAGACCAATGTGTATATTTATTATTTTACAAATCTCAACCAAATTCACAAAATGGTATTTTTGTAGAAATCAGTAAGAAAATTAATAGTGTATCCTCAGATTTCTAAGCCCATATCCAATATCTATTTTTTTTTTCCAGTGCTGGGGACCAAACCCACAGTGGTAGATTAGTAAGCTATAAGAATATACTATTCAGATGCCTAAAGCTCACCCTATTTTTATTATGTTTATGAAGTTCCCCATGTTATTTTAATACGCATCCAGAACTGAGAGCTAGCAGCATAAGAGCTTTTAACGCAATACTAAACTTTTATTTCGTCGGCAATATTAAGTCAATAAAAGATTAAAGAAAATTAACAATACTGTTTGTATAAATCTTTTTAGCTCCAAATTTCACTTTCTTCCTTCAGAGACCAAATAACATCTATTCTTGCTACGAAGAAGAAACTGCCTCTATGTATGCAAACAAAAGGCGAGTGTAATGGACAGAGCCCAGCCCACTAGGAAGAGAACAGGTCAGACTTTCAGTTTCCTGTGAAGAAGGATGTAGCCCATTACATCCCATCTACATCTGTAACCCATTAGTATTCATCTGTAAACTCCATGTAGCAGGTTTTACTGGCATCTTCTAAAAATTATTATATTAATTAACACTTATACAACTTTTTTCCTAATCTTCCAAATGAGTTAGAAATACTAATATTATACTTTGCATCCTTTATTAAAAATATTTTCTAACTCAACTGTTAAATAAAAGACCTCCATTGAGTCTTATATTCAAATATTGAACAACAGATATAATTCTCAATTAACTTGAAGCAGCACTAAAACACCTGCCTATATTCTTTTCCATTCATTGAGACTATCACTCTTCTTGATGCTGGTCTCCAAATCACACAGTCTAGGCTAATGCAGATTAGGGTCTTTACAGTAAGAATACTCATCAACCTCTCAACGATTACCAGTGATATGTGGTCCTGTAACAGGTCATCACTCATATCCACTTTGTAACCATCTTTGTCTACAACAGCCACACAGCAATAGCCGCACATAACCTCCCACCCAACAAACCACGGGTCCTCTTTTGCCTGCCAGTGTTCAAGGGGTGCTTTATTGCACGTGCTTTATTAAGGTGGGGGATACGTATCTATATCAATGGGTAACTCAATTGGAGAAAGAAAATAGGTAAGAAAAGTTAAAGGAGTTCTATGTGCTGGTAAAGGTAGAAGTGTTTGAAATTAAGGATCATAAAGTGTGGAAGGTGAATTTACACACAGGAGAGATTTGATGGAAATGTTTAGAGCATTTTGATATAAGAATCTGTAAGTATGTAACTATACATTTTGAGAACAGAGGAAGTGGGCCCAGATCTTAATTATAAACTAACATTCCACTTAGAATGCTTGTCATCAGTTACAATGACTACTGTCAAAAGGATATTCATTCTTGAAAAACAGAACTATTAAATAAAAACATACAAAATAGTGTACTTAAAGACAGTTACACATACTTAAATATAAGTATAATGTAGCATAAAGAAACTATCATCCACCAAATTACTTAGAGGGGTACTTTTTTTTTTTTTTCTGAGACAAGCTCTCACTATCTATTCCAGACTGATCTTGCATTCACCATGTAACTCAGTCTGGCCTTGAATTTACAAAGACCTTCCTGCCTTGGCCTTCCAAGTGCACCACCACACCCAGCAAAAAGTGTTCTCTTAACATCTCACCTCTCAAGTCACATTATTTACAATTTTCTCTTTGAAAAGAAAAAAAAACTGAGTTTGAGTCCCAGTGTCAAAAGAAAAAGAAAAGAAAAGAAAAGAAACTTAGGCCCTTCCTCTCCACTACTTACTTTATAAGCCAAATGTCAGCACTGACTCCTTTCCTATCAATGTTTTTCTTGGCACTCAAATCCCTCAGTCTTCTTTAAGCCTAACTGTAACTTCCTATACAGAAACCGTCCCCAAACAAAGCAAAGAGAAGTTGTAACTTCCATATCTCTACTATTTCTTTAGAGCTCCACCTTTCTTACTCTACAATTAGAGACACACAGAAACTGCAGTCACTCAAGCAACCTAATACCCCATAATTAGATTCTTTGACTCTTTTTTCTGTGAAAAACTCATTCTTCCTTTTTTTTGAGACAGGATCTCACTATGCACTTCAGACTGGCCATGAGCTCACTTTGTAGCCCAGGCTGGCCTCGAACTGGCAAAGATCCTTCTGCCTCAGCCTTCCGAGTGCTGGGATTACAGGCATGTGCCACCACGCCCGGCTGAAAAACTCATTCTTGATCCTTCCCACTGGACCCCTGACTACTCAATATACACTGATCAAGTTACACTTAAACCTGAGTAGTGGGCTGCCCTGGACAAGGCATATACAACCTCACATATGCCCTTGCTTTTACTACTTCCAACATAAGGTACAAGAGTTTATAAGGAAACAATTCTCTCCAAAGAAGATCTGGAAAAAATATTTAACGTAGTGTCATCACAAAAAATATAACTCACTTAAAATCTAGCCTACTATAGCTACAAAATTGTTTATGAAGTTAATGTTTTAAATGTAATACAATTAACAAGGAATATTAACCACTATCCAAAGATATGAAAAATTAAAGGAGCAGATAATAGTTTTTGAGGGTGACTGGAGAGAGGAAATGCGTTGTTTTAATTCCAGACAGAAGCTCTCCCAACCAATACACGCTACCCCACCGCCAGCATGACGATTCTCCTTCTCAGACTTCTCTGCATGACTCATTTCGACAGACCCATCATTTCAGAGACTGACAATAAACTATGCACATGACTTCTGAAGAAAGTTATTATCCAACACTGAGCAAACACCATTATTAGCTCTGGTCCAAACTAAGCAGACAGTGAGTCACTCTGAATAAACACTGCTATGTTTTGACATGCAGATACCTTCAGCAGCCTCTCCAATCCTCACCCGTGTGTGCCCTTCGGGAAAAAGGTTTGTTTCAGTTTAATAAACCCTCAAACTCTGCCTATCTTTTTATATTTAAACTAACCTAATCTAGATGATGTTTCCTGGCTGTGCAGTACTTCATAAGAGTTTGCTATTCAAATTAATACTTTTAGCAGGTGATGCACAGCACCTGCCTGGCAAGTGAGACACCCCAAGTTCCATACCAAAAAAAAATTTGTACTTTTGAAAATAAGAAAACAAGGAACATTTTTTTTGGTGCCAGGAATCAAACAGGGAATACTTTTTATTTAAGAAAACAAGCCGCCAGGCACGGTGGTGCATGCCTGTAATCCCAGCACTCGGGAGGCTGAGGCAGGAGGATCGTTCCAAGTTCGAGACCAGCCTGAGCTACAAAGTGAGCTCAAGAACAGCCTGAACTGCATAGTGAGATCCTGTCTCAAAGAAAAAAAAAAAAGAAAACAAGCTGTTTCTATATATTTAGCAAACAACTGCGGATGCTGCCAAACATAAATTAGTACTTACTGTATGAAAATAAAACTTCTACTTTAGAAATATTATTACCAGCACCAATTATCACATGTTGCAAAAAGGGTTAAGAGCATTTCTCTTTGATTTTCAAAAATTTTCAAAAAAATTTTCCCGATTAATCTTTTTTTTGGGGGGGGGGTTTCGGTACCAGGAATCGAACTCACGACGTCACGCTTGCCAGGCAGGCGCTGTGCTGCTGAGCTAAATCCCCAGCCCCTTCCCAATTAATCTTAACTTATGAAACTTCACAATGAATGGATTATGCAATAATCAACTGCAAATCAAGAATCCACTCAGCAAACACGTCAAGCTGCTTAATCAAGTAAAAGCAACTTAGGATATTTTTCAGTTTTATTATAATCAGAATGCCTACTGTTTTTCATTTCAATCTTAGGGGCATTTATTAAGAATCCAATGCTATACTTACTGAGGAATAAAATAAATATAAAGTAGAATATCTGCTGTCAAGGGCTCACCTGTACAAACTCAATCTCATTTATACACTTATGAAGCAGTTTAGAATATTTAATAATTGAAGGCTAAAATAATGATACTAACAAGAATGACAGGTCATCAGAGAGGTAAAAATGGGGCTGCTGATAATAAAGAAAGCTACAGGATATGCAGAAACTCAGGGTGAATGCTGAGAAAGATGAAAGATTCAGACAGAGAAAGAAACAGAGACTGGGTATTCCCAGGGAGAGAGGGTAGGGGTACCACTAAGGGCAACCAACAGACGCAGAGGAGAAAGGAACATGCTGTGTTGAAAAAACAGAGGAGAGCCTCAAGGAGCTTAATTAGAGCTTGGTGTGAGCAGGGAGGTAAGGACTGGCACAAGCAGACACACTGAAGAAGATAAGCTTAACCACATGGAGTCTCTGAAGGTTTCTGAGGGAGGTTACATGATGAGAATAGTGTCTTAAACAGGTTAATCTGGAGCAAGGTACTGAATAGAATGGAAGTCTCTCTGGACTCACTACTTCTCATCAGTTTCAGATTTAAAAAAAGGCAAAAGAAAAGCAACACATTCAGAAGAAGTATTCCCTTTGGCCTTGCTTTTAAAAAATTATAAAAGGAAAGGATAAATAAGCAAAAAGTAAACAAAAATATTTCTGAAAACCCTTTGGAGGTCTGCCTATCTTAAAATCAGGAAGTTTCCTGTTTGGAAATTACAATGACTTCTCAAAGGAGAAATGCTACAAAATGCAGAGTAAATACACTCATTTCTGCTTCCTGTGCAGTTCTGCCACCAGATACCCAGAGGTGACTGTGGATGCTTACTTGTTCCAGCAGCAACACATCACCCATCTCATAATATGATGACATCACAGGCCATGGCACACCTGGGCTCCACTCCTTGCCCTACTCATAGCAGCTACTTTCTTCAGCTTTACAGCAGGTCACCTCACAGTCAAATCCTACTTCAAAACATTCAAGACCCCTAACTCATTCTCTATCATTTCCCAAAATTTCCTAAAACAACTGTGATCAGATCCTTACAAAATATGCTACTACTAAGGAAAATTTTCCCACTCAGCATAAGTACTCTCTAATTTTATTTGGTTTTTTTCTTGTCATCTTGAATAATTCTAAGACCCAGCAGGGATGTAAGTAAATACATGAAACGTCTATATTGCCAGAAAATTGTAATTTTGTTTAAAAATCACTAAGGAGGAAAAACTGTAACCTGATTATTATCTTTTATCATCATTGTTCACCCCATATTCTACTAGTTGGACAAATTCAGGAGTTAAGGAACACATCTGTTTTGTTTTGTTTTTTTGGTACTGGGGATTGAACTGAGGACCTTGCACTTGTGAGGCAGGCACTTGCATCACTGAGCTATATCCCCAGCCCCACAACTGTTTCTAAAATTATTTTTCTTTTGGGTTTTTTTTTCATACCGGGAATTGAACTCACAACCTCGTGCTTGCCAAGCAGGCATTGTACCACTGAGCTATATTCTCAGGCCCTGGTTTTATTTAAAATGGACTATTTTGTTTCTCCTTTTGCTTGGTGGGATGTCGGGGCAGTGCTGGACATAAACCCAGAGCTTCCCGTGTGCTGAGTATTTGTTGTTTTATACCATTCTGTTTTAAACATTCACTAAGAGGGAACTATGAAATTAATGCATCCAAGTTAAACTGCTAAAACAAAACTTTAAAATGTTTGCTAGCAGCATCTTCAAACTACACATGAATTTACTCTTTATAAATCCATTATAGGTTACAAATAGATAGTCTTCCACTTAAAATGGTCTAATATAATGATTCTTTTATTCTGGTGGTTAAGCAATGCATATTCAGTAAACTTCAGATTTTGATCTTTTCCTGGCTGGCGATATGCAGTATAATACTTTCTCTTCATGCTGGACAGGGTACCCGGCTGCAATATGTAATCAGTCACTCACTGATCAGCTCCTAGTCAGCCACCTACTCATGAGGGTAAATAACCAGTACTCTACAGTGTACCATGTTGCTCAGCTAGGGTGTTTAGTAGATTAGATGTTAATTAAATGCATTTTCAACTTGTGATATGTTTATCAGGATATCTCATAAGTTAAGGAGCATACTTGTATATATAAATTGTCACACTAAAGTAATCTTTAGATCATTCAAATTAGCTAAGGTATTTGCTATTGATTGTTATTTTAGATGGAAACAATAACCCTGGACCTTATAATTCTCATACAATTTGTGGATTTTATCCAAATCTAGTTTCAACAATTTACTATGGTTTTTTACAGGTTTGTTCCATATGTAAGGTGAAATTTCATTTACCCCTGAACTGACACTTTTGGTAAAGACAACACACTAGTTTACAAAACAAAAATTGATGAATTACATGAGAGAAAAAAATAAGAATAAATAAATTGTCATACACCTTTACTTCGCACCTTGGATGTACCTCACACTACATGTCCAAGTTTTTCCCACATTCACAGCAAATACCTCTTCCTTGACCAGTCAATAGAAAAAGACTACAAAGTCCACAGAAGGAAAATCATGGGCAAAGGTTACCACTCAGTGGTAGAGCAGTTGACTTGCATATGCAAGGACCTGAGTTCAATCCCCAGCACTATTCCTATCCTAAAAATTCCTGGACATGAAATACTACCAGTTTCAAAAACAGATCTACTAGAACAAATAGACTAGCCACTTTAAAAGAAGCATAATGAACATATTAAAAGTGATAGCATCAATATAAAACAAGAACCACAAATCATAAAAAAGAATGAATCAGATATACAATCACTAAACATAAAAAATATAGTATTATATGTATTCCACATAATAAATAATACCATCACCAGATAAAGGACAAATTAATGAGCATCAAAGCAGACTAAAGAACTCTTCTAAAAGAACTATACAAATTTTAAAAAGGTTAATTATATGTGAGAAATATTAATAGATAAAGAAGACAGTGGGTATGCCAACAGAAAAAAAGAAAAACACAGAGGAATCATTTGAAGAAATAATTGGCTTTTGGTAATGGCAGACAAGTTGACTGTGACCGTCTCTTCCTTTGAGCCAGAAAGATGAGAAAAAAAATTTTTAAATCTCTTTGAATGCAAATAAAAACAACTGAGTTACTCAATGTAGGGGAGACTGGAGGCCCAGGAAGGTGACCACAATTCTGAAATTACTTTTTTCCATGCAAGAGACCTTTTGCTTTCAGAGGAGGAAGCAAAAAGTCTAGTTATCTCTTAATAGTGTTAAGAGATAACAGAGTTATCTCTTAATAGTGTTGAGGGCTGGGAGAAAGATTACGGAGCCTTGGACCTGCCAAGGGAGAAGGGATCCTCGTGATCCTTGTGCCCCCATGCCCTTGCTACTTTGGGTTGAAAGCCCCAAAGCTGAACCTAAAGGAGTGGGGTTCAGAGATAAAAGGGCTGTCATCCACAGGACTAAATCAGAAACTGAATTTAGGTGATCTTGGATAGTTAAGATCTCCAGGCAACTAGCAAAAGCAAACATATCCCCTTTCTCGAGGAAACATTTCCTAGGACTTAAATTAGTTCTGGAAATAATTCTGTAATGTGTTATCTGGTATATAACAAAAAAGAATTGTGTTATGTAATGTCTGGTATATAATAAATTAAAAATAAGATATGAAATAAGACACTATGAATGAAAACTAGAAATAATAAACAGTACCAAAAAAAAACACAGGAAGGGCGCATGTTAGATTATAAGCACAGATCTTAAAATGACTATGTTTATTAGATTTAAGGAATAAGAGTAACAATGTATGCGCAGCTAAGTTAGATGGAAATATTATGGATACTCAGATAGGGCTAGGCCCTCAAAGGAGCCAGTATGGAAGACAAGCTACCTTGCAACTGTGGGAGATGCAGCACTTCTGCTGTGGGCCAGACCTCAAAACAAAAGATAAAACAAATGTACCCACATACTTCCTAAGGATAAACATCAGGGATTGATATTCTAAACAGGTATCAACCACTTTGAGAAAGTCAAGAAAAGCCACTAACCCAACCCCCTAGAAGAAAAGCCTCTGTTCTGTATTCATGCCCCACTGCTGCATGACTTGCTTCCCCATTTGATCCCAATGTAATCAATTTTACCTGAGCAATTATACTCATAATTTTATTGGTTGACTATAAGGTTTTGTCCCACCTCATACCCACCTTGCAATTTCCCATTTTTCCTCACCTTGGACCCACTTCATGTGGATTTGCTCTATAAAATTCCCTAGAAAAGGCAGAGTCCTCAGCAACCCACTCGGGACCCCTTGTGTCTCTCTCTCAGACAGAAGCTTTCTTTCCCCCAATACTGTAAATACATTCTGCTCTTAACCTCTGTTGTTCCTAAAATTCATTCTTCAATTTTAGAGAATATAAACTAAA
>NW_004955469.1:7638533-7662744 GCF_000276665.1 Chinchilla lanigera
AAAAAAAAAAAAAAAAATGCCTATTTGGTTTTAAATATATATATAAATATTGAAACACAATGTCATAAACCTAAGAGATTAATGAAATTGCAGTATCTGATAGTCTTTCCACTACCCAGAGAGTAACAATACTAATTAACATTAGGTTTTGAAGACTCAAGAATAAATGCTGTAATCACTAAGATATAGAATACATAAAGAGCAGTGACGGCAAACCTTTTAGAGATGAGTGCCCAAACTGCAACCCAAAACTCATTTATTGCAAAGTGCCAACACTGCAATTAAATCTGAATGTTGAGGTTTGAGGTTTTAATTTTAAAAAAAACTCATACATTAACATCTTTTGTTCTCTAAGAAAAAAAACAAACACCCGTACCATAGGTTTACCACTACTGATACGGAGAGACAAAGGGAAAACCTATAGATGAAAATAATCTTAAGGAAATACCAGCCAATCACAACACATAGACCTAATTTGAATCTCAAATCAAACAAAACATTAAAAAGTAAAAGTTGATAAAAGAATTAGTGAAATGGAAAAAAATTACTGGATGTTTTAAGATATTACTGAATATTATTTCAGATGAGATAATGAATTGAGTCACTAGTGATAATTTTGTTTGGTACCAGAAATCAAACTCAGAACCTCATGCTTGCCAAGCAGGTGCTGCACCACTGAGCTATATACCTGGCCCAACAGTGATCATTTTTAAAGGAGTGTGACATTTTAGAAATATGCATGCACTGGAATATTATATATATGAAATGTTATCACACCTGAGATTTCTATCAAAAAAGCCATAGAAGGGGAAAGATGCAGAGGGGAAGATGCAGAGCCTAGAAGTATAGGTAAAATAAGATTGGTCAAGTAGTAATACTTGTTCAAGTTGAGTGAGTAGTACCTTGAGTTTTATTTTAATATTCTTTGTTTGTATATCTTTGAAATATTTTCCTTAAAAACTATTCAAAAGCCTGGTATGGCGGTGCACACCTGTAATCCTAGCACTCAGGAGGCTGAGACAGGAGGATTACCATGAGTTCCACACCAGCCTAGGCTACATAGTGAGTTTAAGGCAACATAGCGAGACCCTGTCTCAAAAAACCAAAACAACAATAACAACAACAACAAAATTATACTACAGAGTCAACAGAAGTAACAAAAACATCATGGTACTGGCACAAAAACAGACACATAGACCAGTGGAATAGAACAGAGGACACAGAAACAAACATACTACAGCCATCTAATTGTTGACAAAGGGGTCAAAACATACATTGGTGAAAAAGACACTCTTTAACAAATGTTTTTTAAAAAAATGGATAGTATTGGTAAAACTGGATACTCGTATGTACAAGATTGAAACTAAATCCCTATCTCTCCTCCTGTACAAAAATCAATTTAAAACAATCAAAAGATCTACCTACAAGACCTGAAGCTGAATCTGCTGTGGTAGAAGAAAAGACAGGGGAAACAAAGCCATAATGACGAGTGAAGACTTCCTGAATAGAACTCCCATCACAGAGGAAATAATAGCAAGAATCAACAAACTGAACTACATCAGATTAAAATGTTTTAACACTGAAAGGGAAAAGACATACCTATAGAGTGGGAGAAAATCTTTACCAGATTATCCTTACTCTTCTGTCAGAGGATTGATATATAGAATATAGAACAAACTCAAAAAACACAAAGAAAACTAATAGTCCTATCAATACATAAGCAATGCTGGGTGTGGTAGCACATGCCTGTAATCTTAGCACTCAGGAAGCTAAAGCAGGAGGATGGTTGCAAATTCCAGGCCAGTCTGAACTATACAGGCGGACTGTCTCAAAAAAATCTAAATAAATAAATAGGTAAATATATTGAGCAGATACGTCTCTAAAGAAAAAGTACAAATTCACAATAGCCAAGATATGGCAACAGCCTATGTGTCCACCAGCAAACAAATGGATAAAGAACTGTGGTGTATATACACAATGGAGTATTATTCAGCCATAAAGAACAAAGCTACACCATTTGCAAGAAAACTGAAGGAAGTAGAGATCATATTAAGCAAACTAAGCCATACTCAGAAAGACAAGTTATCACGTATTTTTCTTAGTATGTTGAATGAAAAAAGAAGTGGCACAAAAGGAGAAAGTCTACTATCAGATAAGCAGGAAGTAATAGGGAAACAGGAAGAAGTGTAAGGGAAAGTAAAAGAGGGAACAAATATGATTAAAATGTTATAGGCATGTATGAAATATCACATAGAACCCAATACTTTGAAAAATTAATAAGCACCAATAAAAATATACTTAAAAAAGAAAGAAGTCAAGTTACAAATGGAGAAAGAGAAGTGCAATATAAGAACTGTTATCTAGAATATCTGAAGAACTGCACGAAGTCAATACAAAAAGAAAAAATGCCATTCTAAAATAATGGACAGCCAGGCGTGGTGGCTCACGCCTGCAATCCCAGCACTCGGGAGGCTGAGGCAGGACTGTTGCAAGTTCAAGACCAGCCTGGGCTACAAAGTGAGCTCAAGGCCAGCCTTAACTGCATAGCGAGACCCTGTCTCAAAAAGAAAAGAAATGAATGAATGAATGAATAAAATAAAATAAAGTAAAATAAGATAAGATAATGGACAAAAGACACTAAAAGCCATTTCAGCCAGGTGTGGTAGTGCACACTTGTACGCCCAGCACTTGGGAGGCTGAGGCAGGATGATCACTGCCAAGTTCAAAGCCAGCCTGGGCTACAAAGTGAATTCAAACCTGAACTACATAGTGAGACCCTGTAACAAAAAGGACAAAAAAAAAAGGCATTTCACAGAAGAAACATGTACAGCCAAACAAACATATAAGGACATGCTTAGTAATCAAGAAAATGTAAATCACAACAATAATGGGATATCATTTTTAAAAATCTTAAAAGCCTGAAAATTTTAAAGCTACAAAATGTGGATAAAAATGGTATCATACCCATTCGTACAATTTGCAAAAATAATTTGATACCCTCTTTTAAAGCTGAACATACTACTCAACTCAACAAATTCATTCCTCAAAATAAGACTAAACAAACACTTGCACACATGTCCCAGGACACACATAAGAATATTTCAAGCATGGGAGAAGCCCAAATAGTACAGTAACACAAGAGACTAGGATACAACATGAAAATGAACTGCAACTACATGCAACATGAATTTATCTTTAAAATATATTTAATAGGTGAGAAAAATACATCAAATAATAGTATATATAGTGTGACACCTTTTTATAATTAGCAAAAATAATTAAAACCAAAAATAATTAAAAAGACTAATATTTGAAGTATTTAACGAAATATTTTGATTTTCAATAACAAAATTTTCATAACCAGATCCTATACCTCGTAGGCTGCTTGCCTAGCATATGTGAAGCCTAGAATTTGACTCCAGCATCACAAAATAAATAAACAAAAACAATACTTTATATATGTGAAAAGAATCTGCTTTTTCAGAAGCAAGGAAATGATAAAACAAATTAGGATAGCATTACCAGAGTTAGATTCAGGTCAGTGGGATGGGACAAGAGAGAACAGGGCTATCTCCCTCGTGTCTAATCTAACCACCCCCCAGCATGTGGCAGCACATGCTCAATGTAAGAATAAACCATGCTCTCCTTTAAAGCCACGGATCCTGATCTATCTGAGCTATAACACATAATACCTATGTATATCTGGCCCAAGAGCACAGTTCTAAAAGAAAGTTCAGGTATTTTTTTTTTGATGTTGAGAAAAGCCATCTCTCTCACACTACCTAAGCGTAAAAGAGGAAACACTTAAGTAGCCACTAGCAGACATTTTTTTGAAGTGAGCCCAAGGCTGAAGGCCAAGGATGGCATACAGTTGGACCAGACTACAGGACACTAGCAGTGCAGTAGTGGGGGTTAGAGGAAGAGAGAATGAGGTTGGCAATGTTTTCATCACTCCTTATGGTTATTAAGGCCCTACATACAGATATTTGTAAACAATCTCTGTACTTTTCTATGTTTTTAATTATCAAAATGCAAAGTACTTAAAACTCTCAGCATTAAAGCAATTAACTCTTCATAAAATACTCATATACAGAATAAAGTCTTAGGATCTATTTGTTCCAAACTGTTGTTTGGGATCATATCATCTATGAAACCATTTGTCAAAAAATATGACTATAAATTTGGAGGTGAAAGAATTCAAGATTAGCTGGGCATGGTAGCACACACTCAGGCAGCCGAGGCAGGAGGATTGCCACAAGTTTGAGGCCAACCTGGGCTACTTCATGAGATCAAGGTCAGCCTGAACTACACAGTGAGATCCTGTCTTAAAAAAACAAAAAGATTAAATTTTTTTAAAAATTAAATAATTTCTGCATTCAAATTTTAATCTAGAAATTATGGAATACACAGCCTGAAAAACTCAATTAAAAGAAATACTTAGGTAATCTATGTATCAAAGGAACTCTTTAACCTAAGTCATGAATTAGCCACTCAATAAAAAGACTAATATTTGAAGTATTTAACGAAATATTTTGATTTTCAATAACAAAATTTTCATAACCAGATCCTTTCCTTTTTCTAGTACAAAAAGCCAAATGTATATATCTAGGGAATAAAATAAGTTCTTATGATGTACAGATTTAAGATGCAATAATAGATTCTGATATCCATGGTCAAAGTTGTGTGAACTTGAAAATAACCAAACTCCCCATGGATATAGTACATTCTTTACTTTCTCAACCCCTGAACCTCTTTATATATTTGTTAGCTCTTTTTAGTGTGTTCTACTTACCTGTCTTCATCTGACTATTCAGTTATCCTTTTTCTTTATCTCTTTCTATACATGTCTAGCTTTCTCTGACCATGTCCCATGTTATCTGTGTACCTTTCTGTTTGGTTTTCCCATTCTACCTTTTACTATCTCTTCATTCATATTTATCCTCCATTCTTTAACCATATGCTTGCTGTGTTCTGAATGTATTTGTCCCCTCAAAATTTGTATGTTAAATCCTAAGCCGCAAGGTGTTGGTATGAGGTGGTGGAGACTTTGGAAGGTCCTTAGGTCATGAGGGTAGACCCCATGAATGGAATTAGCCCCCTTTTAAGACAGTCCACAAAGAAAACTCTTGTCCCTCCCACCACACGAGGATATAGCAAGGTGTCATCTACAAGCCAAAAAGTAGGTCCTACTAGACACAGAATCTTCCCTGACCTTGGATTTCTAGCCTCCAAAACTCTGAAAAATACACTTGTTATTTACAAGCCACCTATTTTACAGTATTGTCCTACAGAAATCCAAACAGACTAAGATATCATACTATTTAATTTATTTGATATGATTATGGAATTGACGTTCTTAATCCCTGCTTATCATATTTAGGTAGTAAGATAATTTTTATTTCTGACATTTAAAGAAAAGTACCACCAGGCGTGGTAGCACACACCTGTAATCCCAGCACTTGGAAAACTATGGCAGTGAGTTCGAGGCCAGTCTGGGCTACAAAGTGAGTTCAAGGACAGCCTGAACTGCATAGCAAAACCCTGTCTCAAAATAAGAAGAAAGTAAACTACCTCTTTAATTAATTTGTGTTGTGTGACCTGTGCACTGAGGGTCAGTGTTATGACAAGATGTTGCTTACCACACAATAAAAAATTTTGGTGGTGCATGCCTGTAATCCCAGCACTCAGGAGGCTGAGGCAGGAGGATCATTGCGAGTTTGAGGCCAGCGTGGGCTACAAAGTGAGCTCAAGGCCAGCCTGAACTGCATAGCAAGACCCTGTCTCAAAAAAGACAAAAAACAATTTGTTTTACAAGGGTTTTAAATCAAAAGAGTTGGTCCTTAGACAATAATAATTAACCTTACAGATTCAAAAATCTATTTTTTTAAAATAGCATTAGGATTCTGAGATACTCATTTCAAAAATTCCCTTGTATATTCTTATTTCAAAAATTTAATTTTCTTTTGTATAATTTTCTATTATATGGATAGTGTATCTAATTTGAAAGCATAAACATATAATAAATTTAGTGACTGCCTAAATTATGACTTGGCTTTGACACATCCATGATTCTATCACTGATTTGGAATCCTAAGTACTATAAAGTATAACCTAATAACATTTTACAGATGTATGAACTGAAGTAAGTCCACACAGAGAAAAAAAGTGAAGCAGAGAAAATTAATCCAACCAAATCAAACAGCCAATAGAATAGCAAGAATCAGACAGATGAATTGCTGGTTCTTGGACTACTACCATGAACTTCCTTGCTTCCATCCTTAACACTTATTCTATTTGATTCTGTATTTTTTAATAACTTTAACTTAATTCTCTATGAGTACAAATATAGCAAATCACTTCCATTTTAATTTGAGATACATTTAAATAGTTCTTTTGTGTGCTCTAAAAGACAATGTGCTTCACTGAAGAAGTTTAAAATAGGTTCCTAGGCAATTATAAAGAAAAAACAAGACAGCTGAGTCCAAAGTTTCTATGTCTCAGAGTTTTTAAAAATTAGCATTAAAGTCACCTAGAAAACTTCATAATCTCATTCATAACACAGATATACTTCACTGGAAAGAGAACAATTACATTAAGGTACCATGGGGCTGGGGATTTAGCTCAATGGCATGGCGCCTGCCTGGCAAACGCAAGGTCATGAGTTCGATTCCTGATACCAGAAAAAAAAAAAAAACATACATTAAGGTACCTAAAACTTTACCAAACAATATGTTTCAAGTGTTGTGATTCTTTATACTATTAAAGAACTTTAATATATGACACCTAGACAATTGGTCCTCTGACCATCTCAGAAGGGACTCATACTGAATAATTTCCCTTTTAACCACAATTTTAACTTGACAACCCTAGGCAGGGCAGTATGAAAGAAAAATGACAAAGAGATAGTTATTACTAAAATGAACTAATAAGCCTGTAAGGTACTAGCCTGTCATACGCAGCAATCATAAAGTTGAGGAGGAGACTGATGGACTGTTCCACACTGATTTGGTGAGTAGAAGGAAGGCGCTTATTCAACTGGTAGTAAATGGATGAGATGACAGTTTCAAGGCGGGACACACTTATCTCAGTAGTATGATCCAGTGTATTAAGGCCATTGTCTCGGAAGGCTTCAATCATGTTCCAGATATCAACAAGATGAACTAAAACATGAAGAAAACAAACTGTCAGCAATTTTAAAGTATACACCACCTTCACAATTAGACATTTTAATTTATCAACTAGTCTTTAACGTTAAAAAGAGAAACTCTTTAGTAACAATGAGCACAATATTCTGTGTCAGAGAATGTCAATCCAGATGATATCAAAGAGCCAGACTTCATATCTAAGCAACTGGCCTTCAGACTTCATATATAACCTACAGACTTCATATCCAAGCAACCGGCATTTCAGATCTCTACAGTGACCCACACAATACATGTAAATGTTCACTGCAGTTAGCAATTAGAAAAGGTTAAAAAAAAAAATAGCTATTCATAAGACCTTTCAGCCTTTTTAGTTATTTTCTATATCATCTTGAGCTACCTTACTTTACTATTGTACCATGGCAATTTCAATTTCAACAATATTTACAACTCAAATTTTACTCTCTATAGCATGAAAAGAGAATACAACTGCATTAAGTAAAATACTAATATGCTTTACATACTCAAGAACCCTAAACAATTTAAGCCAAAAATAAATTTGTCTTTTGCTTTTTTCCATTAAGAAGTTGATTTTTGTTTTAAATTTCATGTCCAATTATATGTTAAATAGTAAGATTTACTGTTCCCTTGGAAATGACTAAAAATTCTCAATGAACCATAAAAACACCATCATCAGTGGCTCATTAGTGGTTCAGGAAAAAAAAGTAAATATTACTCAGACAGAAAAGAGACATTTGCTTGAAAGAACGAGAACTGGAATGACATGAATTCAACCAACAAAGGGAGCAAAATACTGCAAATTCTATTCAAAAGAGAGTTGATGTCACTTTATTTATAAGAAATGAGGGGTAATTGGAAAACTGCATCACGATCTCCACAGACACAGAAAAAGCATTTGACGAAGTCCCCTTCATAATGGATATACCTTGGGTCCATCCTCTTAAGTGAAATAAACTGGACACATGTAAATACCACACTGTCTCTCTGGTGTGAGAAACCAAAAGTGCGAATAAGAACCAAATGTATAATAGGTACTGTGAAACAGGAAGAAAATGTTCAAAAAGGGAAGGGGAACAAGGAAGAGGGGAGAGGGGAAAGAAAGAAGGGAAAAGTAAAAAAAAAAAAACAAGAAAAGAAAGAAAACATGGAAACAAAGCTTTTGTAAAAGGGGAGGCGAGAAGGGGTTGAAGAGAGGGCAATGGAATGGGGGGAATAAACAAGTTATATCATGTACCAGTACAAATTCTCTATGATGAATGTGATCATTATAAATATATATATGTATATATATATATACACACACACACATATATATATAAAATGTACCAATAAAATCTGATTGAAAAAAGTCCCTTTCATAATAAACATGCTATATAATACATTAGGAATAGAATGGAACCTCTACAATGGGGGACGACCAATGCCTTCCTCTCGGGGTGATGTACCAGACACCTTAAGTAGAAGGAATCAAAGGAAAAGCAAATACAATGAATTTTATTCAAATATAAACTCTTGTGCTTAAAAGGTATGAGCAAGAAAGTGAAAAGGCAACCCAAAAAATGAAAGAAAATATTTGCAAACCACACATCAATAAAGGATCCAGAATATATAAAAATTCTTACAAATCAAGAAAAAAGATAAGGGCCAGGCGTGGTGGTGCACTCCTGTAATCCCAGCATTCTGGAGGCTGAGGCAGGAGGATCACTGCAAATTCGAGGCAAGCTTTGGCTACATAGTGAGTTCAAGCCTAGCTTGAACTACACAGTGAGATCCTGTCTCAAAAAAAAAAAAAGACAAATAGCTTAACGGATATTTCTCTAAAGAAGAGATACAGACAGCCAAAAAGCACATGAAAAGATGCTCAATATCATTAGTCATTAAGCAAATGTAAAACGAAAGTACTATACAATGATATACTGGCTTTATACCCTCTAGGATGATCTTATAATTTTTATATAGAAAATATCAAGTGTTGAGGACTATTTGGGGAAACTGAAATTGTCAGATTATTCAATGAAATTATTCATAAGAATCAAAAAGCAGAGTTGGGTGTGGTGGCACACAACTGTAAGCCCAGCTACTCAGGAGGCGAAGGCAGGAAGATCACAAGTTTGAGCCCAGCCTGGTCAACTCAGCGAGACCTTACCTCAAAATAAAATGAAAATGGCTGGGAATGGTAGCTCACCTACCTAGCATACATGAGGCCCTGCACTCAATTCCCAGTACTACCAAAAAAAAAGAAAAAAGTTGAAACAATCCAAATGTCCATCGATGTTGAATGAATAAACAAAATCTAGTAAATACATGGAAAAGAATTTTATTCAGCCATAAAAAGAAATGAACAGGCCTTATATTGAACAAAGTTCTCAATGACTAAAGAATGTGTTTTTTCAAGAACATAAGAAATGGGGCTGGGGATTCAACTCAGCAGCACAGCACCTGCCTGGCAAGCACGAGTACCAGAAAGTGTACTGGTACACTTGAGTTCAATTCCCGGTACCAGAAAAAAAAAAAAAAAAGATAGACGAACACAAGAAATATGTATCAAAACTGACCAGGGGCCAGGGCTGGTGCTCAGGGATAGAACAGTTGCCTAGCATGTATGAAGCCCCAGCACACAAAATAAAATAAAAACTGACCATAGCTGTTAAGTAAATCTCAACACATTGCAAAGGATTAAACACATATGAACCAGGCAATCAAAATAAAACTAAGAAGTCATTATCAAAAACTTTTTTTTTTGTCTTTCTGAGACAAGGTTTCTCTACTCACTCTGTAGCCCAGGCTGGCCTTGAATTTGTGGTGATCCTCCTGCCTCAGCCTCCTCTGTGCTGAGATTACAGGTGTGTGGCACCATGCCCAGCGAAAAGGACAATTTTTAAAATAAACCTTACCTTTAGAAATGGAGAAACACACACACACACACACACACACACACAAAAAAAAAAAAAAAAGAAATGGAGAAACACCCTACTAGCAAATTTAGTTAATCTGGCTAAGGCTATGTATCTGCAAAGAGCCTGCAGCAAATATACCACTTCCAAGGGAAATGGTGAAAGCCTCTGCTCTGAAATTCGGAATGAGATAAAGATGCCCACTAGCACCATTGCTACTATATTTGAGGCCTAACAAATATAAATATGCAGGATAAAGTAATAATCAGCATTAGAAATAAATGTAGTAGAAGTATTAGAAATAAATATAAATATAACAGTCATTAATCAGAAATAACAAAATTGGGCATATAGAAAATCATAAACATGTGACCGTTAAGTTACTAAAATTAGTATGTGGATCCAGAACAACTGCTAGATAAAAGGCCAAAATATAAGTCATTTTATATCTTATATTTCAGTGATATACAATGAAAATTTAAAATACTACTTATAATAGTACCGTAAGTCACAAAGACCTAAGAATAAATTCAGTGAAAGTTGTGCAACATCACTACAAAATATAATTGGCAGAAACTAAACACCCAAATAAATGGAAGATCAATACACCACTGTACCAGGAGAAAATTTCCATATTGGAAATATGCCAGTTCTCCTAAATTTGATCTATAGCTTTACACAGTCTCAATCAAAATCCAGCAGGACTAGACATTAAAAAGTATAGTACATTACATGTAAATTCTACTTGACAAAAGAAATCCCAGTAGACTTCTTTGTTTTATTTCATTTTTAGTAGCAACTGACAAGCAGACTGTAAACTTTATATTAAAAAAATCAAAAGGTCACACGTGTCCCAGACAATATTTTTTAAAAAACACAATAAAGTAGGAAAACTTGCTCCACCTGACATCAAGCTGACTTATACAAACATATAAAATATACATACACATATATACATACATATAAAGCTATAATGGTGGCTACTGGAAGAGTATGACGTTGGTGCAAGGACAGAACAACTGTCTTAGTTACTTTTCTCAGTGCTGACACAAAATACCCACACCCAAAATTAAAGGAGTAAAGGTTTATTTCAGCTCACAATTTGCACAGGTTTCAGTTCATAGTTGGCAGCTTCAAGGTGGTATAGCAGACAAGCCTCACAGAGGAGAAACAGTTCATGGTGGGTAGAAGGCTGCAAAGTACTTACTGAAGTAGCAAAGAAGGAGCAGCAAGGAAAGTAGCTCTCTTTCTGTCTCTTAAAGTCTATCTAGGCTATATGCCCTCAGGGCAAGTAGCACTTATACCCAGGGTGGGCCTTCCCATTATCCACACTGAGAACTATGCTGAATCAATCATTTGGACTCATTTAGTAATCACATACTTAATCCCAGCATCACACACTGTAGATCCAAACACTCTGAAAAGCTCCACCTATGACTGCATGAGGGTTTGGAGGGACATCTAGACACAAGCTATAACACTAGCTTTTTTCTTTAAAGACAAAAGAATGAAAACATATTAACAAACACACATAGATTTAGAAAATAACAGAAAAACAATACAAGCAATGTAGAATTTTAGACAAGGTAACAGGAAATTAACAATGGTTGTTGTATTACATATTGATTATCTTCAAATTGGATATGCAGGTAAACAAATATAGACATGTAAGATTGATCAAACACTTAAACATTAACTGTTCCTTTCAATAGAGCTTAAAGGTCAGTAACACTAGCTTATGGAAAACAAGAGAGTCAGGAATAGATCTTCTGGGGCTGGGGATTTAGCTCAGCGGCAAAAGCGCCTGCCTGGCAAGCGCAAGGTCGTGAGTTCGGTTCCCGGTACCGGAGAAAAACCAAAAAAAAAAAAAAAAAAAAAAAAAAAAAAAAAAAGGAATAGATCTTCTCACATTTAGACACTGCTATAAATACTCTTGTACATTTCTCCTAATCAACATGAGAGAAGTTTATGACAGTAAAGAAAAAGAATGACCTTCCAATGAATGGTATAGAGACAATGAAACACACATATGGACAAAACTGATGGTTAACTTTTACTCATGTTGTACAGATATCCCCCAAAACTTCAAGGTAAATTGTAGAATCATATGTAAAAAGTAACAAAATAAAACTCTTAGAAAAATGCAAGTTTTACTTTTACACTGCTAAGACCACTAATCTAGTTTAGACTCTCAACACTCAGACATAGGTTACTGTTTCCATGAATTATTATGGGAAGAATTATAAAAGTAAATTACTAACACAGTGATGTTCAAATGTTTTGGCCACAACCCACAGAAATCATCACACATACACATCTAGATATATAAAAGACAAAAGTTTCACGAAGTATTTTTCACTGCATAAGCTGCACTCTAATATTTTTTCCTTTCTTTTTCTTTTGTATTACACACTTTAAGTTATGGCTACAACCACCAAAGTTACTTCATGAAACATTAATGGGTCACATCCATAATATGAAAAACAACACTTTGGGAAATCACTGAAGAAAAGATCATGACTTCAATCTAGAATGACAGGACAAATTCTTGGAGAGAACTTTAAGCTAGAATTTGTAAGTGGTAGAAGTTATCAGATGTAGTGTGACCTGTTCAAGTCACTTGTTAAGTGGACTGAAGATTTCAATACTTAGGTTAATGTTCTTTCCATTATAGTTTCTCACAGGAGTGCACTCAGACACACACACAAAAAAAGCACTATAATTCCTAAGTGAGTTTATCTTCATGGAAAGTAATATATATATACATACACAGATGCATATACACACTAGTTTATAACTCATATGATAGCAATCATTGTTAGAAAAAGTTGATTTATGTTATATTAAATTCAATCAAGAAAATAAATTATTACATCTTTATCAAAACATACTTTCTTTTCCTCCAGAAGCTAACAAATTATATTACTTTCATTAATATTAACAAGGAAAAAATCAATTCGCCTTCTGAACATTAACATCATGCCTGTCTCAAAACTAGTTACACTACTGTTAAAATTTTAAGAATATAGGATTAAAATGACAAATTCTTTCCATTATAAAGTTTATATTCTAATAATTAAAACAATAACAATTCAACATAAGACTATGACATAAAGGATATTAAAATATTTTCTTTCATAGTATTAACAGGGGCCTAACCGCCATCACAGAAATGAGGAAAAAATGACTTACGGTTGCATCTTTTTTGTACAAATCGTAATTTGCAAGCTGTTCTGTAAGTTGACAGCCGTATGACATCAAAATTCTGAGCACCTGAAAAAGGGCAAATAAAAATCTTCAACTGGGTTTGCCATTTAATTTCTAGATATTGGGAAGTGGTTCCCTATTCAATAGTCAAATAAGCCTTCTGATAAAAACCAGACTGGAGGAAGGAAGGCATAGGAAACATCATCTGCAGGCCTACCATACGCCAGGACTCTACCAAAAGCTTTGCCTATTATCATCAGCTCTGCTGGGCTGAGAAAATTCTGAGGGGAGAACACTAGTGTCCCAAGTAACTTATTTATAATACATGGCAATTGTACATGACTGAGTGAATGATCAAGTGAT
Source organism: Chinchilla lanigera (assembly GCF_000276665.1). Taxonomy (NCBI): domain Eukaryota; kingdom Metazoa; phylum Chordata; class Mammalia; order Rodentia; family Chinchillidae; genus Chinchilla; species Chinchilla lanigera. Next base: position 7,652,161 of record NW_004955469.1, read on the forward strand.
CAGGAAATGGGAGCAGAGTGGTATAGTAGGAAAGACCCAAGCCTAGAGACTAGAAAGCTAAATTCTAGCTCCAACCCAGCCACAAAATAGAATTATCACTATGACCATGCTGCATACCTCTTCTCAGAGACCTCAATGTCCTCATCAGTAAGTGGTATCTTCACAGTAGTATCTTCAGAACAGTGTTTTATGCTCTTCTAATATAATGTCCCTCTTTTTTTTTTTGTTTTTTTTTTCTGGTACCAGGAATCGAACTCACGACCTTGCGCAGGCCAGGCAGGTGCTTTTGCCGCTGAACTAAATCCCCAGCCTGTCCCTCTCTATTAAGCACTAAAATCATTTCTCTCCACCCAAATCTGAACAGGATATTGTGATACCTCAGCAGAAATGACAGTGCATGACTTCTACAGACAGGTGACAAAAGCCAGCCAAATGCCCCTGCTCTTACTCTTTCAGGATGCCTGCCTTGGAGGCCCACACACCACACTGTGAGGATGTGCAGACTACTGACATGGAGCGGCTCATATGCAGAGGAATTACGTCCATAACCACAGGCAGCACCAACAGCCAAATAAATAGAATTAAAAATAAGTAGAACTAAAAAAAAATAAGAAGAACTATACAATAATAGAAGAATAAAAATTTTTTAAGAACCAGGTACTAGGGGCTGGGGATTTAGCTCAGCAGCAAAGCGCCTGCCTGGCAAGCGCAAGGTCATGAGTTCGGTTCGCGGTACCGGAGAAAAACAAAACAAAACAACAAAAAGAAAGAACGAGGTACTAAGTGTGCAACCTTCAGATGACTCGTACCGAGCCTCCTACTTGTTCTAGCAAAGTCAAGAAGTCAGCAAAGTGGCAGAGCATCTACACTGCATCCATGAGGCCCTGGGTTTCATTCCCAGCACCAGCAAAGGAAAAAACTGAGCACTGGGTGCCATTCTAATTCTAGACCAACGAACTGTACAAACAAAATAAATGACTGTTTGAGGGTAAGATACAGTCACTGTAACTTGGACAAAGCCTAAAATTTCCTAAGTCTATAAATCAAGCTTTGTTCTCATTTCAGAATTTAGTATAAATAAAGTCTCCTTAAACTTTAAGGTCACCTTAAAAAGCTGTGGACCCTAATGTGAGTTTCTTATTCATCTATGCTGTTCTTATTAGATTTGGCAGCAACTTGACTCAGTAAGGGGAAAATGAACTGGCACAAATTACTTTCTACTAATGTTTACAGGCATCTCTTATTTCTGTTCATTTCACAGTATAGAGGGAGGAAAGGATGTAGTGTGTTTATTGACCAAAATAAAATATTTCTCTTCATTTCACTTCCACCTTTACCTTGAAGTCATAATTAAAATTATTTCTTCTATGACCTGGTTATCAAAAATATTTATTCTTCTATTATTGTATAGTTCCACTTTTTTTTTTAGTTCTACTTATTTTTAACATGAAAGCATTATAAAAATACAAGGCACATACTCTCAATTTGCCACTGCAAGTACAAAATTCAATGAATCTTACTGTATAAAGAATTACACATTCATTACCAAAATCAATTTATAATATTTTAATTATCCCAAAAAGAAACTTCTGCCCCTTAACAATAACTTTGTTCACTATGAAACTAGGTTATATTATAATTAAAAGTTCTACTTTATTATAGATAGAAGTCACAGAACATATGATTTGCAAATGATTTTTCTCATTTTGTTGGTAGTCATTTGACTCTTGGTGTATCCTCTGAAGCAGAATAGTTTATAATTTTGATGAAGTCTAATTTATTCTTTCATCACTTGTGTTTCTGGTGTCATATCTCAGCAGACTTTGTACCTATGAAGGTCAAGATTTACACCTATATTTTTTTCTAAGAGTTGTTTGTTGTTGCTGTCATTTGGGTGTCATTCGTTTTGTTTTGTTTTTCAGTACTGGGAATCAAACCCAGGGCCTCAAGCATGCTAAGCAAGTACTCTATTACTAAGCCACATCTCCACCTATTTTTTATTTTGAGACAGGGACTCACAAAGTGCCCAGACTGGGATCAAATTTACAATCTTCCTGCCTCAGCCTCCCAGTAGTTTAGATTACATGTGTGTGCCATCACATGTGGCTATTCTTCTCTACAAGATTTCTCTTTTATCTCTAGGTCTATGCTCCATCTTGAATTAATTTGATATATGGTACAAGGAAAGGATTCAAATAAATGTATCTAATTTTCCTACAGCTGTCTGTTCGAAAGACCATTCTTCCTCCACTGAATGGTCTTGACATCCTTGTCAAAAATTAACTGATTATAAATATATGGACTTTCAATTCTATCTCTTTAATTATGTGCTATTATAGTATGGATCTTAAATGCCCTCCATCAAGGCCCATCTGTTAAAGACTTAGACCCAACTTGACATTCTGAAGTTATGGAGCTATAAAAGGTAAGGCCTAGTAGAAATCCTTCTCTTCCAGTCATTAAGAATATGTCCTTGACCTAGCACGCAGCAAGCTGAGGCAGAAAGGATCTAGAATTCAAGACCAGCCTGGGCTACACAGCAAATGCAAAGCCAGTTTGTAACATAGCGAGATCCTGTCTCAAGTGGGTGTGGCAGCACATGCTTATAACCCCAGCACTCAGGAGACTGAGGCAGTTGGATTGCTGCAAGTTTGAGGCCAAGCTGGGCTACAAAGTGAGTTCAAAGCCAGCCTGAACTACAAAGTGAGACCTTGTCTCAAAAAAAAAAAAAACAAGACAAACAACAACAAAAAGTCCTGTCTCAAAAACAAAAAATCAGTGTGTCCTGAAAGGTGTTTACGGGACTCTGACTGCTTCCTCTCATTTCTCATCATGAAGTAAATGGGTTTCCTTATTATGATATATTATGTCTTGCAAGAGACACAAAAGCACCAAGGTCAAGCAACCATGGCCTGAAACCTTCAAAAATGCAGATGAAAACAAAATCCGAATATTTTTCAGTTGATAATATCAATTATTTTATAATAGTACTGGAAAACTAACACATGGGTCTATCTTTATGCCAGCAACATAGAACCTGGATTATAATATAAAGTTCTGACATCGGAAAGCATTGAGTCATCTGCCTTAGTTCCCCCTCTTTCAAGACTGCTTTGGCTATTCCTGGTCTCTTAAGTTTCCATATGAAATTTAGGATCAGCCCTACTATTCTGCAGAGAACCAGTTAGGACTTTTTTGAGGACTCTGTTGAACCTGTGGATCAGTTTAAGGAATATTGCCACCTTAAGAATGTTAAATCCTCCAATCTGTTAAGACAGGGTATCTATTTAGGTCTTCCTTAATTCTTTTCAACAATGTTTTGTAGCACTTAGGATACTATAGGTTTTATACTTCTCTTATTGAATATATTCCTACTTTTATTCATTTGGTTTCTTAGTATATTACTCTCTGAACCTAAATATTTTAAATTGGAACCAATAAATATTGATCAAAAACCAAACCAACTGCTAAAAGAACGCTGATAAATGTTTAAATGAATTTAATAAATAACCTGTCATCAAATCATTGCAGGTAATTTTAACATCTAAACATTTATAGAAGCCAGACATGGTGGCTCATGCCTGTAATCCCAGCACTTGAAAGGCTGAAGCAGGAGGATTGCCAGAAGTTAGAGGCCAGCCTGTGCTACATAGTGAGTTGACAGGGCAGCCTTAACTACATAGCAAAACCCTGTCTCAAAATGTCAAAAAAATAAAAAATAAAACAAAAACATTTATACAATATTTGTGAAATATTTTAATTGGAAATACTAATAAAACTAATGAAAATAGCTAAGAAATGAGAGCTCCATCCTCAATTAATAAAGTTTGCTAATCTGGGATCAGATGCCAGCTATTTATTAGGTCATGTTTGCTAGCGGAGATATAATTGTATGAAAAAGTCAGTGTACTTGGTATAACGCACTCTCTTCAGCCTCTTTCTCTGGTGCAGTTAGAGTCAGATTTGGGTACTACAAACAATAAAACAAGTATCACAAATGCAAGGCTAACTAGTTTAGGAAAAGGAGGAACTTCCTATGCTATATAGCCCAGTTTACCAGCAATCTCTATGATGAAGTGTCAAGAATCAAGTGTCACTCTGCTTTCCTTAGCCATTGCTCCGATGAAAAATACATTACTCTAAAACAAGTTCAAAAAGGTAGGGATACCAGTAGGATGGCACAGCACTCCGAGTCTTTAGGGAATCCTGCCCATAATAACTGTTTTGGTTTGTTTTGGTTTGCTTTGGTTTTATTAGGGATAAAACCCAGGGCCCTGGCACTGAGCCAGATCCCCAAGGCTGCTCTGTTTGTTTGTTTGTAGGCAGAGTCTCACTAAATTGCCCAAGCTGGCCTCAAACTTGTTATCCTCCTGCCTTAGCCTCCCCAAAGTACTGGAATTATAGGAATGCACCACTACACCAGACTTCACACTTTTGAAAACCTAAACTGGGTGTGGTGATTCATGGATACAATTCCAGCTACTCAGGAGGCTGCAGCAGGAGAAATACAAGCTCAAGGCCAGTCTGGGCAATACAGCAAGACCCTCCCTGAAAATAAGTTAATAATCTTTCAACCTTACTAAAACCTGTTGTGCCAATATCCCACCTGTCTGGTACTAAAATCTCTCATGTTTCCCTTCTTCTGGAACAGCCATCTTTCCTGGTTTCTATGAAGAGACACCTCACTCACTGCCTGTAGGATACCCTTTGCTAGGGGCTGGGGGTTTAGTTCAGTGGCACAGCACCTGCCTGGCAAGCGCAAGGTTGTGAGTTCAATTCCCGGTACAGGGGAAAAAAAAAAAAGATACCTTTTGCTTTTTAAATACACAGTGAGTATTCTTATCCAAACTGCTGGGGACCAGAAATGTTTCAGGTTTCAGAGCATCTAAGATTTTGAATTTTCAACTTAGGAATGCTAAACCTGTACTACCCTTATATAAGTGTCACTAATTTAAAATATTGTCATCTAGCAAATAAAAATAGAATGCCTTCAGTAAAGAAAGTAAAAATGATTATGAGCCAGGCACAGTGTCACAAACCTGTGTAATCCCAGCTATTCAGGTAGCTGAGGCAGGAGGTTGGCTTGAGGCCAGCCTGGGCAATACAGCAAAACCCATGTCTACATACATACACACATACATATGAAATAATTACGCTATCCCTTTAGGGCTTCTGAAACAGAACTGCTTACTTACTCTTCATTGCATTGTAAGAAACACAAGAAAATGTATTTTTTTTTGTACTGAGAATCAAACTCAGGCTTCCAAGTAGAAGGACCTTATGCTTGCCAGGCAGGCACTGTGCTGCTGTGCTATATTCCCGGCCCAGGAAATGTCATTTTAATACTAATGCCAACTGGGGATATAGCCCAGTGGTATAAGCGCCTGCCTAACAAGTGCAAGGTCCTGAGTTCGATTCCTAGTGCCAAAGGAAAAAAAAAAATGCCAGACAATATCTTTTAAGCTTTTTGAAGAAATGGTACAAAAGGTACTAACTAAATGCACATGCAGAACTCTAGTCCCAGTTGGAGGATTCAGTAAAGCTCTACAGCTAAATGGGAACAAGATAAGGATCCTGGGTACCCAAGAAATGCGGGAGGCAGATGGGGCAGGACAAGAAGGGATTACCTTCTCTTCATTCATGGGAGTAGACGATGAATGTTGTACAGATTAACCAAATCCCAAGAAAAGCAAATTGACAAATGGAAGGATTTTGCTGTATTTGCTTGCATCAGAAGCTTAAACTAGAAAAGTGCCACACTAGCAATAAAGAAAAACTTTTAGAACAGCACTGAAGTACCTGTAAAAAGCCACTCTTCCCCAAACTCCACAACTACATTTAATATATTTCTTATTTAGAGGTATCATCATGAAGCTGATTTTCAATGACAGCTTTCTGTATTTCATGCAACTATCTTTCCACTAAAGAAAATGCAGTTCTGTAAAAATGCTGAAGAACAGTATAACTTCAGCTGTGATTTTAGTGCACTAAAAATACTCCCCTCAATTTCAGGGTAGGGGACTTGTTCTTGGGGAATGACAAACATGGAAACCAAATCATGTTCAAACCCTTTTTATAAGAAAGGAAACATACAATAGTGAGACAGGAAGAGCCAATACAGGTGTTCATATCTGTGTGGTAGGACAGGGGAAGGCACAAAGATAAGCAAAATCTGCTAGCTGCAATCACTGTGGAATCACCATTAGTATCACCTGATCACAAGCACCATCTAAGCACTGTTAACCATGTAGAATGTCCAGGCCCTACTCCATATCTCCTTCCTGAATCAAAATTTCCAAGGAAGCCAGGTGTGGTGACCCACTCGTGTGAGGCTGAGCCAGAAGGATTCAGAGCTTGAAGCCACCCTGGGAGATAGAGTGAGTTTGAGACCAACCTGGACTACATAGTGAGTCCATGTCACAAAACAAAACATTCTAGCAAGACATCAGGAACTGCTTTGTCTTGTTTTGTTTTCCAAAACAGTCTCATCTCACTAAGTCACTAAATTGTTGGGCTTGAACTTGCAATCCTCCACCTTCAACCTCTGAGAATGCTAAGATTACAGAAGTGTGCTACCATGCCTAGTTGGATACTTCATTTTTAACAAGTGCCCCAAGAAGTGTTATGATCAAGCTAAATTCAGGAAACAAAGGGCTATCCAGCTCAATTGAAAGGTTTGGCTCATGTTTTCCTTCCAAATTTCACCTCTACACAACCCCAGTCATTCTGGACCACATATTACCACCAAAAGGTGCCAAGCCCTCTCATCTCTGGACCTCTGTAAGTACTTGTGTCCCAGCTCTTCCTTTACCTCACAGCAGGCTGACTCAGCCTGAACATCACTTCTCCCAGATCCCTCTGCACCTCATTATGACCCCTACTGCCCTATCATTCCTGTTTACATTTCTAGAAGTCTAAGTTCCAGGAAGACAATGCTTAATTTTGTTATTGTTAATGTTCACGATTATATGCCTTCAACTAGGATGTAATGGAGCTAGCACCCAAAGTATCCATTGGATAAATAAACATTAAAAATAAGGAAGTTGTGTCTTGCTGGTACAAAAAATTCTCATCTGCTATATGAAGTCAAAAGGTTAGACAAACTACTGCACAGATACAATTTTGGACACCAGCAAAGAAATGCTGACAGTGAGAGATGATAAAAATTATGGGAGCTTGGCATGGTGGCACATATTTGAAATCTCAACTCTCTGGGAGACTGAGGCAGGAAGATCACAAGTTCAAACCTAGCCCAAGCAATTTACAACTTAGTGAGGCTTTGTCTCAAAATTTAAGAAAAAAGGGGAGGGGGATGCAACCCAGTGTGAGTGGCCTGGATTCAGCCCCCAGTACCAGAAAAAATGAAATATATATGTGTATATATATACATATACATATATATATATATACACACACATATATATATATACACACACACACAGAGAGAGAGAGAGAGAGAGCGCAAGCGCGAGACAGAGAGCATCTTTTCCCATGCACAACAGGTCCAGGCTTTAGCCCTCCTCAGGTAGGGCAGAAGATTCAAAACTGTGTTTCCAGGAGGCAAAGGATCTGGAGGAGATGCTCAGTGAACTAAGGGACAATAAAGAGGGTACCACCAAAAGGACTCTAACTGAAGAAAAGAAGGTGAAGAAAGAAGAGAAGAAAGGAAAGCAAAGACTACAGATCAAGTAAGCTGCTAGCGTTTTAGGCAGGTGCTGTACCACTGAGCTATATATCCTTGGCCCCTGCTAGTGTTTCAATACAGCTTGTCCCCTCCAACTCATGCTAGCCTTCAATCCCTTTTATGAAGCAATAATGGGTAAAAAGTTAATCTGATCATGATGTTTAGAGGTGGATCTCTGAGAGGTTATTAGGATTAGATGGGGTTACCAGGGTGGAGCTCCCATGACTGAATGCTGAGAGCATTTTACTAAGAGGGACAGCACAGGACACATATAGGCACCCCCTCTCTCCCACCATGGGAAGCCCTCAGTCCAGTTGGGACTCTGCCAGCAGGAAGACCTTCCCCAGAACCTTGGATCAGAACGGTGAGCCAAAATAAAGTTCTTTTATATTTACCCAGTGTGTGGTGTTGTGTTATTAGCAACAGAACATGGGCAAGACACAGATGTACATATACTATTTCTAAATGGCCTAAAAACTATTACAAACACTTCTAATACAAAAAATTTTTTTCAAAAAAATATTACTTCATATAAGTAACATAAATGACATACTTATTTTTTCCTTGGCAGTAGGAATAAAAACCCTTCTAAGAAGCAAAATGAGGCCAGAGGCCTCATCATAGAAGAGGATGTAAATAAAACCAAGACCACTGAACAGAGATTCCTTCAGTGGATGAACCAGGAAAACAGGGGAGGAAATCTTATAAAGGGAAATTATGGAGACATATGCCTGGTCCATCTAGATTTAGATTTAAATTTACCTGGATTTAAGAGAAAAAAATAGTATCAAGCAAAAGAAGTGAAAACCAAATAGACCAAATTCACAAACATTAACTGTACAAAATAATGACAGAGTCTCCCAAACACAGTGGTACAGGCATATGGAAGACTAGGGCAGAAGGAGTACAATTTGAAGCCCAGCCAGGGCAATCTAGCAACTTAGTGAGACTTCTGTCTCAAAATAAAACACAGAAAAAGAGGCTAAGAATGTAGTGGGTGCTAAACCCAGTTTGAAGGCCCTGGGTTCAATACCCATTAAGAAAAGAGAAAAGCACTCAGGAGGCTGAGGCAGGTGGATTGCTGTGCATGCAAGGCCAGCCTGAATTGTATAATGAAACTGTCTCAAAAAGACAAAAAAAAAAAAAGACAAAAGTCTATTTGTGGAGCTAAATAGCAACCATTTCATAAAGAAGGTACTCTTAAAACATTCTAATAGGTCTTATATCACTTTGAATGAAATTATAAATATTGATAAGGTTTGTGTTTCATTTTAATTGATGTTAAATTTCTATGTAAACACAAAAAGAACAGAAAAAGAATAGAAAACTCACAACCAAGTAGAGGGAAACAGTGGAAGGAAGCAAGCTCAATTCATCTAAGAGAAAGCAAAGGAGAAAAGGACCAAACTGAAGCAATAAATAAGTTGCAAAAAAAGAAATTTCTCAGTATTCACAAAAAAGGCTAAGACAAACAGTGAAAAAGCAAAGACTGTCACCTTGACTTTTTAAAAATAATCTAACTCATGCTGTTTACAGGAGACAAAGCATTAAGGAGTCAGAAAACTTTAAAGAAAAACAAAGTAGTTGTACTACATCAGGCATGTTAACCAAAAGAAAGCTTGCACAGCTGTATTACTATAAACAAAACAGACATTAAAGCAAAACAATTTTAATAAGGGGTTACCTACAGATGATTGTCCTTACTCCAAAAGTACAAAATCTAAAGCTTCTTGGGCATCATGTCATTCATGATTTAAGAAAATAATGACAATGACTCCTCACACATTGGAAGTGAAGTTCCATAACCTGACAAACAATATAAAACCTACAGCAAATACCTTTCTCAACATTAGAAGCATTCCCTTTAAAGTAAAAAACTAGACAAGGAGGACTACCATTCTCCCTACTCTTCAATATAATAGCTCAGGCCCTAACTAATACAATAGGTCAAGAAAAAGGACTGTAAGGTTTACAAAGGCAGATTAAAATTGTCATTAAAAATGGTATACATGTAAATTTATAACCAGTAAGCCTAATTAAAAAGGTATGACAACTGACATAATACAATCAGCAAAACACCCAGATGATACAGTAGAGTGGAAAGGCTAGAAACAGGTGATTGGGCATCCACAGAAGGTAATTACATTGGAGTTTCGGGTGACATTTGGAATGAGGGACAGAGCCTTCCAATAGTGGACCAATACAAATCTGGGAAGAAACGGGGCGGCGGGCGGGGTTGTCAAGAAGTCACACTCACCCAATACCTCCCAGACTGTCTGAAACTGTCAGTTTGTTATAGAAAGAGCATTTGTAGGATGTTTATCTGTTAGAGTACTACATTAACAAAGCAAGACTATTTCAAATACTCCCAGAGTAATTCTCTCTCATGTGCCCATTTAGGTATAGCACTGAAACACTTCTCAGTATCAGGAATTACTGTACTTATTTATTTGGTTTCCAATTTTATCCACTTCACCTTACTAAAATGTAAGTATCATGAGTAAAATCACGAACTGTGTTTTACTCTCCCCTGTAACCCTCATACTTATAATAGGGACCAGAAAATAGTAAATTCTAAATCAGTGATGGTAAACTTTTCAGAGCTTTCAGTGATAACAAACAGCCCGCTTCAGCATGCATGTCATAGATTTGCCACCACTGTCAAGCTAAAAATTGAATGGAGAAATGAGCCCTTGAATCTTGAGAAGGAGTCAAGAGGGGTCCACCAGACGAAGAGGAGGACAATGGAATTAGCAAGCAGCATGACCTATCTGCAGGAAAGTCAACATAGTATTGTTGAGAAAAGGCATGCAAGGTGTTATAGGATCTTAAATGTCCCTGAAAGGTCCATTGTTAGAAGCCTGGCATTGGGGCTGGGGATTTAGCTCAGCGGCAAAAGC
>NW_004955469.1:7662844-7685279 GCF_000276665.1 Chinchilla lanigera
GCCTGGCATTCTGCTCATATCACAGCCCTCATATAGTTAGTAGCAGAAGAAGAAGCCTAAACCTGTCAAACCAGGGAAACATAGGGGTTGGCATGGTTACCGTTATTGCTCTGGTGCCTGGGGCTTCTAGTAGGAACATTTGAGATAGGAAAAAAAAAAAAAAAAAAAAAAAAAAGAAGCCTGGCATTATTGGGAAGTGAAGATATTCCCTCAAAGGGGAGAGCAGAACATCAGTTCCTTCTTTCTCTTTTTGTATTGCTGTCATCAAGGGAGCAGCTATGCTCCATCACCTACCCATCATGATATGCCACCTCAACACAGACCCAAAAGAAACAATCATAGACTCAAACTTCTAAAACTGGAAGCCAAAACAATCCTTTTTTTCTTTAAAAGTTTATTATCTCAGGTATTTGGTTATAGTGACAAAAAGCTGACTAACCCACAAGGCATGTGATACAAATGGGGAAAGGAAGAAACAAACAAAAGAAGAGGCCTAAGGCATCATCAAAGTGATAAAAAGCAAAATAGCTCAGCATACAGTGCCTGTCTGGCAAGCACAAGGTGCTCAGTTTGATTGCCAGTACCCCACCCCCTCAAAAAAAATTAAAAAAAAAAAAGAAAAAGGAAAAGAGATTGAAGCAAAGAAGTAACATGAAGTCACATGATTCCATCAAGCACACAGCAGATTTGAGAGGGCTAATTAGATAAAAGTATCAGAAACTTACTATAAGGATCTGTTGGGTTCTTGCCATTGGGAAGGAAGGGTGGTGAGAATGAGGAAAAAATAGACAAGAGTCAAAAAGCTGCGATCAAGTGGAGGTCCTCTCTCCTGAGCAGAGAAGGGGAACCTACTCAAGAACAGTAGAGCATTTATTTATACGCTCGAGAGGTAAGTTCCACCTCACTGCCCAGCAATCAGTTAACAAGCTACAACAGCTTGTTCATGTGCTTCAAGGAGCTCCTATGTTCTCAGAGCTCCCATATTCTCGGAGCTCCCTTCATCCTGCACATGTAACTACTTTCCAGCTTCAGCTGCTCCCAACATCTCTCTTCTCTGCTTTGTAAATGATGGAAAGGCTATGCTTGGAGAATACAGTCCCAATATCCCTAACAATACTGTCAGCTGCCAGTCTAGTTGGCAAAATATCCAAAGTTGTTGGTCATTTGAACCCTTTACAACTAACATCTTACTAGGACAATCCTTATTTATACATCTTGTGGTTATGCGTTCCTGCTGGATGTTTAAGACCAAGTTAAGCGTGACCCACATTAATCCTTTTTGCTATCCGTCAAGGTCAGTTAAGTCTCCTCAGGGTTGCTTTGGAACCATACACAGCACGTCCAGATCCACTGTCAGTGTCAGCCATCTGGATGAGTCATGGCCATTGCTTGACCAAGTTGGTTTCTGTGAAAGCTTGAGAGACCTTTTCTCTCCAAGTAACTCTCCTTAGGCACACTGTACATCCTTGAATCACTTTCCTCTGTGGTCCCATAATCCCCTTGATCAGAAAACCAGGGATTCAACTGGGTTACAGGACGCCATAGCAGAGGTTCTCTTCTGTCCTGGGTTTGCTCTGACCTCAGAGGGCTAAGGCCGAAATATTGACTATCCTCTTAGCCCATTTATCTTTCTAATTTTTGGTCTCCAAATCTCAGTTGTTAAACATCCAGAGGAGAAGCTTAATGACATTACATTGTAATAGAGGCAGTAAGCTTAACATTACTATCTATCTGAACATCAAACACCTTAGAACATAAAATAAAACTGTTGTTTTCTTAACAACCATGGCTATCTTATCATTTAAACGCCTATAGAATGTTACCAGACAATATTACATATTTGTACATTGAAAGTAGAAGCCAAATCCATACATAACATTGCCACATGACAATCATGACATTTTGTAACATACTTAAATCTTCATTTTGACATAACAAAATCCTTTCAACCAATCACCTCTAATACATAAGAAGCTTTTTACCTAATCTGTTATCCTTTAATGAGATATACCTAAGTTTTTAAAGGCAAAAGTCTGAGTCTGAACAAAAGGTCTTATCATAAGGAATCCTTGCTTTACATTTTGAAGACCCATATATCCAGAATCATGAATACATTTCAATACATTATGAAATTAACAATAAATTACGATACATTATGAAAATTTTGTCTCTTAATTTAGTTTCATACTAAGGACATCTTTCATGAGAACACCTTACTTTTTATTTTTTCTTAAGGAAGGACATTTTATTTTTTTTGTTGTTGTTTGTTTGTTGTTTTTGGTTTTTTTCCTGGTACCAGGAATCAAACTCACAACCTTGCGCTTGCCAGGCAGGCGCTGTGCTGCTGAGCTAAGTCCCCCGCCCCTTTATTTTTTCTTGAAAACTTTTAACCATGAATAAATTATTGGGGGTGTCTCTCCCAAGAGACTCTGGAGATCACTGAGGGCTCCTTATTAATGAATAAGGTTGGCCACTCCTCTCTCCATTCACCAATTGGAATCCTGCCCAATAAGGAACTGTGGTTAAATATCTTAATTTCTTTGTTTTGTTTTGTTTTGTTTTATAAGCTGCGAGAAAGCCAATTTTTTAAACTAGCTGATAACTCAGGAGAAAGCATGCATTTAAGTCTATAATCCAAATTGTATTACAGATAAATGATAAAAGAAAAATGGTTGAACTCAAAATAAAGGGGAACAGCTGCTCACAAAATGACAAATACATAACAAGTACACAAAACACATAAACATCTTACTTACAAAATCAGAGTGCCCTCAAATATAGTCTAGATCAAATTGAATTATAGTAACTCTTACAATTTTTAGAAATTTATAATTGTAAACAGACTAGTCAGATTTTGTTCATCAATTAATAGAGATCTCTTATCAAAAAATTTGGATAGAATACAATCCTTAATCTATAATGACATATATATATGTCATTATATATATATGTATTGTTTGTATAAAATATATATATATGTCATTACATATATATGTATTGTTTGTATAAAATTCTTTCATGGTCACCTCATAGCTTCTATACATGTCATCTCTGTACCCATTTAGTTCCATATACTTGTAACTAAACATGGTAGCTGGTTTGCGATTTCTAGGATTGCAGGCCATATCGTCAGCAAGCATCAGGACAATGTGGCTGCTTTCCATGATTTCTGAATACTGTCACAAATTAATAATCTCTGTCATAACTGTTACTTTCCATACACATCCAAAGAAGTCAATTATCAGGACATTTTTATGATCCCTCTTAAAAGGATCAGGGCAATGTCTAGGAATAGACACACAAAGACTCTTGGGTTGTACTTGAAAAAGGCCACTCAACTTTAGTTTGGCTAGCTAAATTAATTACCTCTAAAATTCCAAAACAAAAAATGTGCATCTTCCCATAAGATGAACTCTAATTGCAGGATCAGGTTGATGCAAGAGGAAATCTTCCACACTTTGCTACTGGCTACAGCCATTATGTTAGGAGAATAAACCACTCACACATGGACACTTCTTGGCAAGTGTCAATCCTAAACAGTAGCTCATTGCTTTATTATCTGGGGTAGCGCCTGGAGCATAAAGTCCTGCAGGAAGCTATACAGCTCAGGAAGAGGCTTTGTATGACCTGTAGTGGGGTGATTGTGAGCATCTCCTCTGCTTCAGAGGCGCTTTCCACAAAGGTCACGAAGGGCCGGCCCTTACTTCCTGCTCCCTGTCGCCACTGCCAGGTCCCACCAGCTTCTGGGTCACTTGGGTCTCAGTCACTAACCACTCAGCCCGTGTCGCCCTCCTGGCCCTGCCACCGCCCTTGCCACATGCAGTGCCATAGGGTACAGCGCGAGCTAGTATGGCCCTGGCATGGCTGGGCCAGTATTGGGTGACCCTGTCCTTCTTCCCTGGGGCCTGGGCACTGGCTAGCCACCACTGGCAGGTCCCCTGGCTGTCTGGAGCTGTTCATGCCCCAGTCCTGTGCTGCCTTGCCAGCCTCTGCAACCATGTCTTCCCTTGCTTTTTGATTTGAGGTCCCCTGCCAAATCCCCACAGCTCCTCATCCCCATCCTTGCCACCCTCTCCAGACCCATCTAGCTTTAGTCTTTTGCCAGCTACTCCCTGGGCAGCCTCCTCCATCCCTGCTCCAGGCCTTGGTCTCTTTGTCCCTCATTCTATTTGGCACCCCAGTGTGTCCTGCAGCGCCTGGACCAGAGTAGCAGTGAGCTGGGGGAAGGGCTCTGTGGGCAGGGGAATGGAAGTGGCTGCAAGCAGCCAGGTGGGAGGGTGTGGCTGCCCATGAGGCAGCCGCCCCCAGTCACGACCTTGGGCAAAGGCAGGGGCTGACACTTTAGGCTCTGGCAGTAACTGGCTGCAGCTTTTATTTTATCACCTTGGGGCTGGGCAAGTTGGTGGCAGGCCCTCAGCAGCCCTGCCTTATTCTCCAGAATGGGCTCTACTGCCTGCACCACTCCCTTAGGTGGCTCAGTGGCGGTGCCCAGCCGCTGTGCACGTTGGCTGTCACTTTTGCTCTGGCCGCTGCATATTTTGTTTCTGTCTGGATTCCATGTACCAGCGCTGGCTCAGGACAGGTGCCTGGCCCTGCATCTCTCACACAGGTCTTGACGATGGGAGTGTTTGGGGTCTAAGTAGCAAAGTCTTACTGAGCAAGAACACCTAGTTCTTTTACAACTTTGACAGGTGGTATCCTCTACTTGGTAAGTGCTGTAACATTTCTGATACGTCCTGCAAAACTGTTTAAAGTAAACCTTGTTCGTACCCTTAACACACCATACATAGGAACTCTCCCAGCAAATGCTGCAATCTTTGCAGTGATAATAGCCATATTTTTGCCAGAAGCACAGGTGCTTCTTGCCCAGCTCTACACCTGGCGGTGACCTCTCCTACACAGTGGTGGTTGCATCCCCACTGTCCCCAGTCCTCCCTGCTGCCAGTGGCCGCTTTGGCATCTGCAACGTGGGCTGTGGGGCCATCTCACTAGTTTGAGCCTCCTGCTGCTCCTGCCTGGCCTTTGGTGGTAGGGAAGCCTTCCTGACTGCCCCCTTGACCTCCTCCGGTGCCACAGGACCCTGCGTGCTTGCTGGGGCCTCCTCCAGGCAGCCGGTAAGGCAGTGGGAGCACAGGAAGTATGTGGAGCCGACTGGGGTTCTGGAGTCCCGGGCCCTGCACAGCGGCATCTGCCACCTGAGCGTGCACTGAACTGAAGCATCACGCTGCAGTTTCACCTGCACCCCCACACTGCAGCAGCTGGGCCTTCTGGGGCACAGATCAAAACCTGGGCTCAAGTGCAACAGGTGTGTGGCAGAGGAGAACAAGGCAGGAGGGTGTCCCCCGCCACAAAGCCACCAGCCATTGGTGTCCAGCAGGTATGGAAAGGGATACGAGTAGGGGGCCCACGCTGGGTAGCTGAATGTACTCATCCCCCACTGCAGCCATCTGGGTGGCCCCCATTATTTGATGGGGCAGAAACAAGTTCCAATGGGTGTTTCTCGGGAAGGGCCGACCTTTTCCAACAGTTCTAGATCT
The DNA here is from genome assembly GCF_000276665.1 of Chinchilla lanigera. NCBI lineage: Eukaryota > Metazoa > Chordata > Mammalia > Rodentia > Chinchillidae > Chinchilla > Chinchilla lanigera. The sequence goes on from NW_004955469.1 coordinate 7,668,382, forward strand.
ACACTGATTATTCCAGTGATACCCTCGTTGACACTTAGTACAAGGACTGCCAGGTTTAGTTGAAGAGACAAATAATGTCTGTGCTGCTCTTATAGGTGTAGCAGAGCAATTCTGGGCAAAATGTCCCTTATTGCCACAATGAAAACAAATAGCTTTGTATTTTCCTTTTCCTCCAGCCTCTGGATGAACAACTTGATTAACAACTGCTGCCAGAGCAGCCCCCAGTACATATGAGAAGCTAATATCTGCACAGATCCGAATCATCTCTGGCAACATCACCCATTTTTTGTGGGCTCTTAATGCCTCTTTACACCATCTATTTGCATTTTCAAAGACCAGTTGTTGAACTATTAATTTGCTAGCTTCTGTATTACCTATGATCCTCTCACTAGCTTACATTAAGCGTGTGGCAAAATCTTGAAAAGGCTCATCTGGTCAGCTTCTGGGTCACTTGGGTCTCAGTCACTAACCACTCAGCCCGTGTCGCCCTCCTGGCCCTGCCTCCTGTGATCCCACTGCCTTGATAAATAGAAGCCAAATTAAGGGCTGTCTTACCCTTGGAAGGAAGTTCCCTCCAGGCCCTCATGGCAGCCATCTTGGTTTGCTCATATGCTGGCAGTTCAAAAGTCAGTTGATTATTGGTGATAGCAAAGGCACCTTCCCCAACTAACACATCCTTTGTAATGGGTATATTATGAACAGCATTATGAATTGCCTGGTTTGTGCAATATTCAAAAAAGTTTCCTTTCCACAGTAAGTAATCACCTGGATTCAAACATGCTTTGCCTATTGCCTTCCAATCATTTGGGGCCATAAGCTGCTGTCCTAGAATCTCTACTGAACTCAAAGTAAAGGGAACAGTGGGGCTCTAGTAGCAACAGCTTCTTCTAACTCTTTCAGGGTTTTAAAAGGTATGGCTTCATAATGACGTATAACTTGTCCTGAATTTTCAGGGACTTGAACTTCAGTTACAGGGTAGATGTGCTGAAAACCCTCCATGGTCTCCCTTGCCCCTCTAGCTTCTTTTAATGCTAATTGCAAGAGAGACAGGGAAAATGGCTATACTCCCTGAGAGGCTCAAGGCACCTGTGCTGCTGCCATATTTCCCCTAGCTGAAGAGGCTGGAGTAGCTGCCTGTGGCTCAGTCAAATTAACCAAGCATTGTGAAACAGTATTTGCAAGGAAACACCCCTCTGGTGGGGAAAACTCTCTCGTCCCCCACCATTCCTTTCTTCTTAACTTGAACCAGGCTAGAGGGTTCAGCCTCTATAAGCAGAGCTGTTCCACTCTCCATGTCCCGCTTAGGCTCAGGACTTGATTTTAACATAATGTTCTGAGCCAAATACCTTCATGGTTACAAAACCCCTCCAAAACCAACATCCAGAAAATTAAATACAGGAGTCAAACACGCAACAAACACTTCTACAGACACATACCCCCAGGAGTCTTGAGACTCTACCTGCACTTCAATATCCCTTTCTCCATGGCTTCTTTGAAGCCTGTATATATTCTGGCCCTAAAAAACACATATTCCCGTGTTTTACACCTGATATGCCGGTACCATGCACTCCAGCGCTGAACACTAGCTCTCACAAATGTGCTTCCTCCCTTCTGTCATGCACTTTTGGAAGCATTCTCACCACCCTCTTATTCCCATGGGGGCCCCACTCTGGGCACCAATTGTACGGCTCCGTTAGGTTCTTGCCATACCCCGGGAAGGAACAGCAATGAGAATGAGTAAAAAATAGACAAGACACAAAATGCTGGGATCAGGTGGAGAGCCTCTCTCCTGAGCAGAGAAGAGGAACCTACCCAAGAACAGTACAGCATTTATTTATACCCTCCAGAGGTTGGTTAATTTCCACCTCGTTGCCCAGCAATCAGTTAACAAGCTACAAAGGCTTGTTTACATACTTTGAGGAGCTCCTGTGTCTCAGAGCTCCCATGTTCTCCTAACTCCCCTTGTCCTGCACGTGTAATTACTTTCCAGCTTCAGCTGCTCCCAACACTTACTGTTTTAGTTCAGAAAATAACAATGATTTAAAAATTTAATATACAGTTAACCATATTTACTGTTCTACATTAGGCACTGTACAAAGTGCTTTCCTTACACTATCTTGTTTAATCTTCACAATAATTCTATGCAGAACTATTCTATTTTATGGATGAGGAAACTGAGGTAGAGAGTGATTAACTAACTTGCCTAAAGTTATAAAGCTAGATCTAACCCAAGCTTTCTAACCTTAGACTCTGGATGTAACACCACTGTGATCAGAGGAAGACTCAAGACTCATTTATAAGGTAAAATTCAGCTATGCTTTGGAAAAAAAATTTTTTTTCTGTTCTTTTTGTGGAAGGTAAAGTGAAAAAAAGTATCTCACTTGGATGACTGACAATTAAGAGAGTCCAAACTACAAAAGTCCTTAAGGATCACCCAGCCATTACCCAGACAATGGCAAAATGTCTTCTCTATTATCCCTAGCAAATACTTGTCCTGCCGATACTTGACAGGACAACAAAGATCTGAATTGCCTTCCAACACTAAGTTTCTACAGAATTTTTTTTTAAATGTAGAGAGTTGAAAAAGTCTTTTGAGGGCCAAGGCTATAGCTTAGCAACAGCACCTGCCTGGCAAGCTCAAGGTCCTGAGTTCGATTCCTGGAACCAAAACAAAAAAAGAAAAAGCCCTGAAAAGGTCTTTCGGTACTTTATCCACTAACTTTCACACAGGTGGTTATTTTTTTTGGAGGGGGATTCTTTTTGAGAAAGGGTTTCACTATGCAGTTCAGGATGGCCTTGAACTCACTTTGTAGCCCAGGCTGGCCTCCAACTTGCAGAGAGGCATACGCCACCACACCAGCTTGATTTTCACACTGTTATATGCAGAATTCTAGAACTCTTCAAGGTGTTGAAGAGGTGTATTCTAGGCTGGGCTTCTGCCTCCACTCTCCTGCTACAACCACACAGCATCAATTTCATAATACTCCTCTTATGCTTAAAGTAGTATGCTTTGAAAAGGTTTCACAATCACTAGTCCAGATCAATTGCCCTATACTATGAATGCCAAAGGAATCTGAGGTTCAGCAACTGTGGACTGGTCAAAGTGACATGGTCAAAATCACAAAGACAAGCAGTCAAACAGCAAAACAATCCTTCACATATTGAGAACCACGCCATTCCTTTCTGCCCCCTTTTGTTTTAACTCCCATTCCTCCTTCTCTAAAACTTATAACAAAATTTCTGATCAAAGCTGACTTAGCAGTAAAAGGAAGCATTCTGCACCCTGGAACAAGGGCCCCAGGAGCACTGGAAACTCACGCATTTCTATGAATAGCTGCCTCTTCTCTGCCATGGTCTTCCACTTGTTTCCACCTTCTTCAATCATCCTAGAGACAATAAAAGACATGGTAAACCACTGTACAATTTATAATTCAACCAAGCTGCTTATTATTCTGCTGGAAAGAAGTACAGGAAGCCAGGCTAACTGTACATTTTAAAAGAGTAAAAATACAGTGAGAGCCTGATATAGATAAAGACCAGCCACTGTCCCTGTATTTGGTAGCTTTTAAAATATTGTTCAGCTTCTTCTTTATTAGTATAAGTTTGTAATACATAATAATTATATTCATCTTGGGAAATTGGTACATACACATATCACATCTTAATCATTTTTACTTCCTCTTCCTTTTTCTGCCCTCCCATCTTCTTTTATTTCCAGATTCACTTCCCATCTCTACAAAGTCTACAGCCAATACATAAATGACCTTGTACATTTGCTTCCTGTGGTAAAAATGTGGTGCTATGTCTTATTTCTAATTTAATTATTTTTTCTGCAGGATCCTGGATTAGATGAGACACAATTTCACATATCATCACTGTTTTGCATAAACATATTACTGAATATAATTTAGGAAATAATATAAAGAAAAGCTATAACAGAGTACATAAGTGCATAACACTGCACTTAAACAGAAATGACATAGGTAAGCTGTGTGTGTGTGTGTGTGTGTGTGTGTGTGTGTGTGTGTGTGTTTGAGACAAGGTCTAAGTAGCCCAGGCTGACCTTAAACTTTCAATACTCCTGCCTCAGACTCTTGAGTGCTGGGATTACAGATATGCACCACCACCATGAAAACAGAAGAAAACAGATCTTCTGTTTTCATATCAAACATCCCCAAATCCTAAGAACTCCTAAATGCACCTTTTCTATCACATAGTATAGTTGTTTATGTCGACAAACTTAGGCCATGCCAAGCACTTTGCTACAACTGTACAGGCAATGAGCTGACTGTGATGGGAAATACTACCAGCTCTTCAGAAGGCTGAGAGAGGAAGAGGGCTTGAGCCCAAGAGCTCAAGACCAATTTGGGCAGCACAGAAAGACACTACCTCAAAAACAAAAAGACAGAAAACCTCTGCATACATTCATGTATTATCTCATTTAATCCTCATGCAAAAACTACATGCTATTATCATTACTATTATCATCTCTTTTTCATAGATTAGGAAACAGATACCTAGAAAAGAAAACTGTATTAACTTGCTAAAGAGCATGCAATTCACAAGTGGCAGAGTAGAATCCCAATACTTTCATTAAACTTCTTACATAATTGTGTACAAATGCATATTTTCACTCTATTTGTAAAAGGCTAGAACACAATAGTCCATTACATGGATGCTACTGATGTAAAATTCATGACTTTTTTTTTTTGTTTTTTTGAGATAGGGTCTCACTATGTAGTGCAGGCTGGCCTTCAACTCACAGCGATCCTCCTGCCTCAGCCTCCTGAGTGCTGGATTACATGCATATGCCATTATGACCTCATGACATTTTTTGCTGAAAAAAAATTTTTGAGCCAGGCATGGTGGTACATGCCTATAATCCCAGCACTCAGGACGCTGAGGCAGGAGAATCGAGTTCAAGGCCGGCTTGCACTACATTTTTGTCTCAAAAAAATTTTTTTGAGACAGGGTCATGCTATGTAATTCAAGCTGGCCTTGAACTTGCAATGATTCTCCTACCTCAGCCACTCAAGTGCTGAGATTACAAGTGTGGGGCATCATGCCCAGCTGAAATTTTTTTAAGTGGTACTGGGTATTAAACTCAGGTCCCTGCACATGCCAGGCAAGCACTCTACCACTGAGCTACATTCCTAGCTCCTCAGCTGAAATTTGTCTTTCTCTGAGAAGAAAAAATATCTAGACAATTAGCATAATTTTCCCCAGTACATTAAACTGCTATAAATTATTCTCAAATATGATTATTGTAGATTAAACTATTATAAACCATCCTTAAATATGTTGTAATCACAAATTAAATGGCAAGTATATGAATGTCACATCCATTAAGGGAAAATGCCATATTATAAAAAGTTTAGTTAGAATATTTCTCAACATTCCACAATTAATATTTTAATCATTAAAACTGGCCCTTTCTTTCAAGCTGAGGCTATAGCTCTATAGAAGAATGCATGCCTAATATATATAAGCCCCTATGTTCAATCTCGAAAGCCAAAAAAAAACCGGGCCTTTCCCAGATCACTGAAATGTTACCAGTTGGCTTCAACACGTGTGACATAATGAATAATATACTCCAAGTCAAAAGAATTCTACACAGATGGGGGTGCAATCCCAGCACTCTGGAGGCTGAGGCAGGAGGATCACCTTGAGTTTGAGACCAGCCTGGGCCCATAGTGAGTTCAAGGTCAGTATGAACTACATAGTGAGACCCTGTCTCAAAAAAAAAAAAAAATAAGAGGCTGGGAATTTAGCTCAGCCGCACAGCACCTGCCTGGCAAGTACAAGGTCATGAGTTTGATTCCCGGTACCAGAAAAAAACCAAAAAAAAAAAAATAATAATAATAATAATAGTAATAATTCTAAGCAGAAAGTAAGCCAAAGAAAAAGTACTCAAAATCAGCAAAAATCTAATAAAATCTAGTTTCTAGAGATTAAAAAAAACAAAGAATGGTTCCAGTAGCATATAATTATAAAGGAAAAACAATACTGAAAAGCTTGCTCATCTGTCCCCAGTCTTGGTCTTCCACTAGGTAATACAAATTTAAATGAAAGGACAGAATGAAACTGAATACCATAATACCTTTTATAATACATCTCATTTATTATATCCTTTTCTACTTCTATTATTCCTTTATATCACATATTCTCAAAGTAAGGACAAGAATTCCTGGAGATTGCTACATTCTTCATGATAATTTTCTAAATTTTGTTTTCATTTCCAGATTAATCTTGAGAAACAATACAGATTAAACTATAATCTGCCTCACTGGCTCACCATACTACAAGCACTGCCATGCAATTTCAGGTCCCACATATGTGTCATCACTACTGGCACTGGTGGCAAGAGATCACCTAAAATAGGGGCTAGCAAACTATACAAGCTACACTAGCTTGGACATAACTAACTTGCCATCTATTTTTGCAAATAAAGTTTTATTGGAACACAGCCACGTGAATCCATTTCTTAACTGTCTAAGGCTGCTTTCACACTACAATGGCAGAATGGAATAAATGCCACAGAAAGCATCTGGCCTGCAAGTCTAAAATATTTACAATCTAGCCCTTTAAGAAAGTTTGCAAAGCTGACCCACAGCAATAATTAATATTGAATTAATAACATGTCTGCCTTACTGCACACATCTGGCTACAATAAGGTTAGTATATCCTCACCGTCAAAATGACAACAATCATCCCACATGTATTTGGATTTCAATTCCATTACTAGAAGTCTATCCTTGGAGTAGTGCTTCAATCACTCTAAGATTCATTCTTCATTGCTACAATGGCAGAATGATATAAACTTGACACTAATCACTCACTTGACACTTACTGAACAGCTCTTTAACAGGCATGTGGAAAAAAAAAAAAGGCATGCGAATAAACACCCTCACCTGCCCATAGTTTACATTCTTGTGAGAGAACTGAATGTAATAATTCACTCAGTACCTACTATGACTACTACTGCAGGTAGTTGATAAATCTAGTAAGGGAGAAGCTCATTTGTAAATAATGACAGATGCTATTTCATTATTTTCTTTTAGCATTTGACTTTCTGAAAATAACTACAAACTACACACTTTAGAAACTTAATTATCTAAATGGCAAAATTATAGTATCTTAAAGTCACACAATTATTACAAACGAATCAAACAAGACATAAAAATATACACCAAAGATATCTGAGATACCAAATGAAATGGTCCTACCCCACTGATAAACCTATAATGAACAAAAAGACATGTAAAACTCTTTTACAAGCTAGTGGTATAGGTCAGTGGCGGAGCATGTACTTACTATGTATGAGGCCCATAGTAAGCACAGGTTCAGGTTCAATTTCCGCGTCCCCCCCAAAAAAATTGCTAAATAAACTTGGCATTAATTTTGTTACTGTTCTTAAAATTACCACATTTAAAAATACAATGCAGGGACTGGGGATATCGCTCAGCAGCACAGTGCCTGCCTGGCAAGTGCAAGGTCCTGAGTTTGATTCCAGTACCAAAAAAATACAGTTCAACTACGTAAGTTTATGTTCTCAGCTGAGGGGGTGGGGAGGATGATGGGAGGGAGACACAATACAGTACCAAGAAGGCAATTACATACAGATCACAGGAAGAAAGTCAACCCTTAGCACCTTGCTCAGGCTCCCTCTGGTCTGGCCTTTGAAAGGATAAACACCTTGAGACTTTGTAAGGGTATATATTTTCTTTCTTCAAACGAGGTTATACAGCCCAGCATGGTGGCGCACACCTTGTAAACCCAGCATTCTGGGTGGCTGAGGTAGAAGGATTAAAAGTTCAACCCAGGCTGGGCAACTTACCAACTTAGCAAGACCCTGTGTCGAAACAGAAAATGTAAAAAGGGCTGGCGATGTACTCAATGTGACAGTCCTGGGTTCAACTAACAAAAAGTAATCATTTCCAATATGAAGAAAAGAACTTGTCACGCTGAGCTTCCTGAAAGAACTGTATGCTGTTTTCCACCATAGTATCTCTGTTCGAAAGTTTTTATGTATTTCAGATTTTCCCCTTACTGACTTCAGAAACTTAACACCCAAGTACGGTTTGACTTCACTGTGTGAAAAATAATTTAAGTCAGGCATGGAGGCATACACCTGTAATCCCAGCACTCAGGAGGTTGAGGCAGAAGGATCACTGCAAGTTTGAGGAAACCCAGGCTCAAAAAGACAATACATCTAATGTTTCTATTGTTTTAGAAAATTATATTCATGTAGCACTGTTCTGTAAAGTTTCTAAAATTGTTGATAGTATTTAAAAATTCTCAAAATTTGCAGCTATAGCATAAGGCTACAATTAGTTGTTTCAAAAACAATCATGAAGCTGGTTCAAGCTAGTCCAAGCACTCAGGAAGCTGAGGTAGGATGATCACTTAAGCCCAAAGTTTGAGGTCATCTTAGGCAATATCTTCAGACCCAACCCCAAAGGAGGAAAAAAAAAAAAAAGTCTGGGCTTTTTACATAGCACCCAGCTTATGATGTGTTAAGTGACAAAATTAAAGCACCAAATTCTCCTTACGGTACAGTAACAATTACTTAACTATCATATATCCATATAAACAAAGATTAAAGGTAAACATGAAAATGAAAATGTATTTGTAATATGCGGGGTTTTTCCTTAAGCTTTAATGTCATTATGTTGCTTTTTTGCAATTTTTCAGTTTGCAATTTTTAGCAAACTGAATACATTTTATGTTTGGACTTAAAAGAGTTCTTAAATGTTTAAATGTATGTGCTTGGAGACAACAGGGAAACACATACTCTGACAGATTGTTGGTGAATATACATTGACACAAGCATTTTGGAGGGCAACTGGCAGTATCTTCCAAGTTTTTACATATATACCAGCTTTGATCCAGTAAAATGTATAAAGATATAGAAAAACATAAAGATAGTAATAAGGGTTAGTTAAACTCAATTGTGTCAACTTGATTGGCATGACAGTCACCCAGGAGATTAAAGCAGACTTCTGGATATGTCTGGATAGATTATGGCAGCATGACTTTGGGAACATGGTCCGGGCCCTTTCCGTTCCAGCCATGTTACCCCTGCTCTGCTTCCCAGACTCATAAACTGTACAGGTTTGCTCCACCAGGCCCTCCCACCATGATGCCTTCAAGCCAGCTGATCATGGACTCAATTCCCTGAAAGCATGAGCCAAACTAAACCCTCCCTCAAATTGAGGGTGTCAAGTAACAAAGAAGCTGACTAATACAGTTTTTTGTTTCCTGGGATTTTTTTTAAAAAGGAAAATAGGAGGAATGAAAAAGAAGAAAAGAAAAGGGGAACGAAAAAAGGAAAATTCATTATGAAAATGCTTAAACAAGTTATGGAACACCCATGAAATAAAATAGTGCAGCTCACAAGTATGAAAACAAATAAACAGCTTAGTCCACTTTCTGAAAAGATGTTTAGGACATGTTGGCCAAAAGGCAAATGAGGAAACAGTACCAGGGGCCTAGATTCTCCTTCCGCACAGTGACCTTAACCAGCTCCCCCAGCTGCCTGGAGTTGTCATTTCTCACTGTTGCACTCTTCCTGGAGAATAGCCTTCAGCTAACTGCACATTCCCTAACAAGAAATGCCTTCAAAATGACTTGCTGTCATGGGGGCAAAAGGTAGCTGCATCAGATTACTGACTGACATAAGGTATAAACATTCAAAGTTCTAGATCCCAGGAAAATGGAATGAGCACTTACTAACTACACCGACTGAATGCAAGAATAAAACCTGCACAGAATATACGCTAGTATTATCTGATATCATTAACGAGTAAGCATAAGTGGGTAGATTAAGAATACAGAATTTAAAAGACCACTGAATAGGTGGTAAGTTTACCATTTTCCCATCTTGTATCTCTAAGCCTGAACTCTACAAAGCCAGGGCCCCCAAATTGAAGGTCGTGGTACATATGGAAAAATCCAGAAGAAACCTTTTAGTTCTGCTCCACAAGAACTGAAGCACAAAGCGAGGGGGAGAAAGAACCCAAATTTTCCCCTCTCCTTTATTCTCTCCCACTGCTGCCCACAGATAACCTCAAAGTGAAGGCAGAAGTGTCAAGAAAAGCAGCTAGTACTAGATCACTACAGAAGTCAAAATGTGGAAGAAAAAGGAAATAAAAGATACACAGATTAGGAATCAAGAAATTAAACTGTTTTTGTTCCAGGATAATTTGACTATCTATGAAGAAAGTCAAAACAACTTACTAAAAAAAATTTTTCTGGAACTAATCAGCAATTATAACTACGTTATAGAATAGACGGTTAATACAGTATACAAAAGTTTTTCCTATATATCAGCAATGAACAAGTGGAATTTCTAATTAAAACATAATACCAGATATTTAAAAAATTAAAAATTAAAATTAAAACATAATCCTGCTATGGGGAGCCACAACAGACTACATCAAAGCTTGGGTATCTGAGGACATGTGAGGACATGACCTCACTGTCTAGCACAGGCGCACAGCAGGACAGACTTACGTAGCCATGACAGCACAGGCAAATGCACATGTGCTACATTAGTAAGCACACAAGAATATAAATATGCAATAACAACATATATAAGGACTGACAATAAACACGCAGGCTGCTCTCTCTGCTCTTGCTGCTTGCTGTTGCTTATGTCTGCCTCTGCATGCTTTCTCTGGGGAACTCAAGCAAATTTACCCCTTCAGCCTCCAACAGCTGCTTACATTAGCACACCCAAAATGAAACACTTAGGTATAAATTTAGAAAAATACGTGTAAGATTTATATAGGAAAACTACAAACCTCTGATGAAAGACATCAAAATAAAACTGAACATTAACAGATATTCTATGTTCATAAAGGAAGGTTAAATAATGTCAAAATGACAGTTCTTTCCATTGATCTATAGATTGAATACAATCTCAAATTCCCAGTAAGTTATTTTGTGCATACTGAAAAACTGATTCTACCATTTGGAATGACAAAAGACTGTGAATGATTGTGAAAGATTGTCAATTCTTTGTTTCAAATAAAAACAAAGTTGGAGAACTGACACTACCTAACTTCAAGATTTACTATAAAGCTACAATGATCAAGGCAGCAGGGTGTTAGTGAAAGAACAGACAAATCACTAGGATAGAAATGAGCACTCATAAACAAACCCACATAAATATTTCCAAAATGGCAATCCAATGGAAAAAAGACAAGTCTTCAACAAATGGTGTTGAAGAACTGGACATTCATATGAAAAAAATGAATCTAGACACAAACCTTACTACCCTTCACAAAAATTAACTCTAAGTAAATTACAGCCCTAATTTTCTTGTTTTTTTTTTTGAGACAGGGCCTCACAGTGTAATTCAAGGTAGCCTCAAACTCAACAACCCTGTTGCCTCAGCCTCCCAAGAGCTGATATGACAAGTGTGTGTCACCACACCTGGCCATAGGCCTAATTTTGAAACATAAAACTGTGCAACTCCTAGATATAACACAGGACAAAATCTAGATGACGCTGGGTATGGTGATGCCTTTCTAGCTATAACATCACTAGCATGATCCATGAAAAGAAAACTAGGCTTCATTAAAATTTAAAAGTTATGCTGCAAAAGACATTGTCAAGAGAATAAGACAATAAGAGAGAAAATACGTGGAAAACACCTATTTGATAAAGGATTGTTGTTCAATACAGAAAAGAAATTTTTTAAAAAGTGATAGGAAGAACAGAGCAAAGGATCTGAAAAGATAGCTCACCAAAAGGAGATACAGATGGCAAATAAACACACAAAAAATGCACTGTATCATATATCATTAGGGAATTAAAAATTAAAACAAAGAGATACAACTACAAATCTATTAAAATGTCCAAACTACAGAACACTGATGACACCAAATTCTGGACAGATCTGGAACAAGAACTCCATTCATTGCTACTAGGAATGGATAACGGTACAGCCATTTTGGGAGAGTTTAGCAGCTTCTCACATAGCTAAACATACCGTTACCACATAATTCAGAAATCGCATTCTTTGGCATTTACCCTAAGAGGTGAAGACTTATGTGCACACAAAACCTGCACACTCACGTTTACAGCACCTTCATTACTACTTGCCGTACCATGCAAGCAACCAGTATGTCCATCAGTCGGATAAACTGGAACTTATCCAGACAATGGAATATTATTCAAGCACTAAAAAGAACTGAGCTATCAAGCCATTAAAAGGCATAGAGGAGACAATGCCAACAAATATGGTGGAATGGTAAACAGCAATAAAATAACCTCTCCAATATTAGGAATCAAGACACTGGAAAATAACAACATGGGAGAAAACAAAGAAGGAGGTAGATCCCCAGGACCCAGAAAGGATTTGAGGGGGAAAATTGGAGCCCAGAGATAAACCACAATGCAGAAAAATGAGGGGACAAACCTCACTTTCACCCCAGCTCCCAGCTCATGGCATGAGGGAGGAGGATCAAATCTACAGAGACAGTGAGACCATGTGACTCCAGAGGCTTCCATGAAGAAAAGCACCAGTAGAACAGAGCAAGGGATGCTGTGCACCACAACTGGTGAGTTACTCTATTCCAAGGGACTGCCATAATCCCTAGAGAGAATGACTGGCCAAATGCCATTTTACGGAGGGGCCAACTAAACCTGGGTCTCAAGCAGCCTTGCATAGGCTTCATCTCAGGACTCCCAGTGTTGAAATCCCATAGTGACTGCATGAGGGACAAACACAGGATACACTGAGGGTCAGGGAGCTGAGGTCAAGCCAGCAAGAGACACCCAGAGGCTGAAAAACTCAGGCCCCAATCCCACAACCAGGGGTCAGGATCAGCCCGAACTTCTATGGAATTGAAAGCACCAGAATGAAAACCCCACCCTAACCCTACTTCAGGCTTCCTGGGATCATCTAGCACAGATCTGGGCTCTGTCTCCAGTGGGCCACTGACTTAAGAACTCAATTCATTCATGAGGGCTGGCTGTAACCCAAGTTGGTTGTAACTCAAGACTAATTTGCCCATAAGAAATAACAGAAATACATATAATGCATTCCAAACCTACCAAAGCACTCCCTAACTAACCTTTCATAATAAAAAAGGGTTGTATAATCTGCACAATTTACCAGAAACACCAATAATCTTCCTAGTGTAGTCACCAAAGTTATAAAATGTGCCTCGTTTACCAGAAACAACAATTTCATAAAGTATTCATCATTCAAATTGACATCTTTGGCTTGTAGGAAGGGAGGATGAAATGGAAGGTAGCCACTGTTTGGAAGGAGAGTCCCATAAGAACATCAGGAATCTGGCTCTCTGCTGTGCTTTCTCTCCCTGAACAAGTCTATAGCCCACTAGGACCTGTTTCTGGCTTACTAGGTCTCAACCTTCCCAAAACTAAAAACTGGTCTAAGGTTATCTATTTCTATCTCTTCTTTTCTTTAACTCTGTTCTGTAGTATGACATGACATTGTCATTCTGCAAGTCAAAGCAACAACTGGCTTTTTCACGGTCTGGGTGGGTCTTCTCTACAAATATCTGTAGTTCCATCCATTTTTTCAGGATATCCTTTATTTCAGAAGAACTTTGCTGCACTGGTTGTTGCTACTCCCCCTCCTCTTCAGAGAGCTCCTCAGCTGCCATTCTCTGTTGCTCAGCCAGAAGTTGCTGAAGCTCCTCTGTAGATAATTCCTGAGTGTTCTTCCACCAGTTTCTCAACATCACCACCATCTACCTGCAAGACTATGGACTCTGCTATAGTGACAGTGTCACCAACCACAGGATCAACTGAAGCCACAGGCTCCTCTACACAGCCTTCAAAGTCTCTCCCCTGTATAATTTTAGGCCACACTTTCTTCTAGGCAGATCTCAGTGTGCTTACAGAGACTGGCCCAGGATTTCTCAATTAACCCCACACAGAAAGGATGTTGCAATGTTCTTTCCAGAACTCTTTAAGGCTTAAACCTGAGACCATCTGGAAGCACTTGAGGAACAACTCCTTGGGGTACAGCTTCTTCAAGTTAGCTATAAACTACTGGTCCACAGACTGCAGTGGAGGAGTTGTATTAGGTGGGAGGAATTCAACTGAGACCCATGGGAATTCTTCAGCCAATTCTTCCAAATCTCATGGGTGAACAGGAGCACTGTCTATAATGAGGAGAGACTGGAGTAGTAAACCTCTGTCCTCCAAATGTTTCTTAACAGTAGGACAGAAAGCCTCCCTGATCCACTCAAGAAAAGCTATTCTTGTTACTCAGGCTTTTGCATAAGATCTCCACATAACCACCAGCCTATTCACAACTTTATGTTTTCGGAACACTCTAGGGGTCTCAGAGTGATAAGCCAAGACGGGCTTCATCTTGAGCTCACCACTTGTACTGGCATGTAGCAACAAGGTTAGCCTATTCCTCACAGGCTTGTGACCTGGCATTTTCCTGGGTAATGCATGTTCTCCTGGGCATTTTCTTCCAGAAAAAGCCAGTTTCATCACAGTCTAAGATTTGATGAGAGCAAAAGTCACTTCTCTGTGTCATCATTTTGAAGTGGTGTAATTTTTGTAGCCCCTTTATCAGCACTGGCTGCTTCACTATGCCTAGTTACACTACGAACCCCAGTTCTCGCTTTAAAATTGTGAAATCACCCTTTACTGGCATGAAGTGTTTCACCATGATCACTTGTTGATGGATTATCCTTTATGAGATCTGCATTTATAGCCCTAGCTTTTCACAAATTATAGATTCAGGGTATAACCTGCCATCTGCTTTTCATTTATCCACAATAATACAGTAACAGCCTTTCTACTTCATCTAACACTACAAATATGAGTAACACCTTTAGTAACACTGACTTCCTTATACTAATCTTTGCTCTGTAAGATTATCAAGATGAAAAAAAAATTATCAAGATGGTGGATTTTGACATGCTGTACATATTAGCAAGATCATTCACATGAACACCACTCATATTTCTCTACAATTCCCTTCTATTTTGATTGCTTTCTTTTTATTTTCCTTCCTTAGCTTCTTGTCTAGCTTTTGGGGGGTCATTCTGATAGCAGTAATCATAGTGATTATATAAAGCACTGACTGAAATCACATCCACAAACATCCATGAGTTCAGACTGATGTTTACACATGCTTAATATACTTTTCTGGCATTGCAAGTCTTTATTTACAACTGCACAAGTGGCCAGCATTTGGGTTGTAAATTAAGACTTCTGTTGTAATTTAAGCCTAAAATTGCAATCATAACCCAAGGTGTTTGTATGTGAGACTGATCATAACTCAGGGTCCACTATACCTCCTTTGTCTACCTGGGGCAACAGAGACATGCCATGAATTGTATACTAGCACAAAACTGTAAATCTCAGAAGATAACCACATGCTTGAAATCACAGAGAAATTTTCTTTTCCTTTTGTGTTTTTTTTTAAATTGTGTTTGTTTTTTCATGAGTGTGAACACTGCTTTTAGTTTTTGGTTTTGTTTTGTTCTTATTTTTGTTTTTTTCTTTCATTCTTTCCTGTCTTCTTCACCAGTCTGCCAAACCTAGCATAATCTTCCTTTGTCCTTCGGCATTGTTTCTAATCTCTTTCTCTTCTTTTACGTCTCTAATTCTTTCTCTTACCCCTTTTAAATTTGCTCCTGAAGGTAAAATTCCTCTATTCAATGGATACTCACTGTATACAGTTTTCTGGTTTGTTTCAGATTTTATTAAATAAATCTTGTACCTATGGTCAAAGGTGACAAATTAACAGTCACCATAGTTTGTCATTTTCTACACTGTGCTTGATGCAGCTGTTGGTGTTACCAATTGTACTACTTTAACCAAGGTGGCCTAGTTATTGTCATCAGTTGTTCTTCCTTGTATGCCAATACTGAGATTGCCTGGGGCCATAAACGATAACTCGCTCCAGTACCAAAGAACTGGATGCTAGGCCAAACAGGCAGCAACCTCTCAACCCTAATAAATTGAAGAGGCAGAATTTTGAAACAGATTCAAATTCCAAAAGGCAGCTACAATTAGAAGACATCTCCAAAAGGTAGTCACTTCTTTTTTGTGACAGGGTCTCACTAGGTAGTGCAGGCTGGCCTTGAACCCACAGGGATCCTGCAGCCTCAGCCTCCCAAGTGCTGGGATTATAGGCATGCACCATTACACCCAGCAGTCATTTCTTAAAGAGGTCAAAATACTAGTTATAAGCTACCTACCATAAACAATTTATAAGCATTAATGTAGAAAACAAATAAAATGATAATACAAATGAGAAAACATGGAAGGAAGATGCAAGCCCAGACCTCCAGCTCACCCAAAGAATTCCAGGGGGCACTGAGGTAAAAGAAATTAAAAGCCACCCAACTGAACTTTCTGAAATGGTAGCAATGGAAGTAACAAAACAGATACATGACACTCTAGAAAAAAACAGATCAGAAACAATTACACAGATAACTACAGATATGATGACTGTAATGAAGGACAGGGTTACTAAATCTAAAGTAGACACAAATTTTAAAACAAGAAGTGCTTAGAAAAGTGATGGAAACTATGAATGCCCAACCTAAGAAATGGATTCCATAAAACAGATTCAAAGATATCCAGGAAAATGAAAATTCTGTTGAAAATATACACAGCAGAATCAACCAATGTGAGGACAGACTATTAGATCCAGAAAATAGATTTGCAGTTAGCGATCATCAAATAAAAAAATTCTTGAAAACAGCAAGGGACCACAAAAAAATCAATGCAACAGCTGCTAGGTGATGCAAATAATAATAATAATATAAGATTAATCAAAAGATAAAAATAAAAAGATTAATCAGAATCAATGAAAAATAAGAAGATAGCAGGAAGGCCATACATAAACCTGTTCACAGAAGTAAGAGCAGAAAACTTCCCAAGCA
>NW_004955469.1:7685379-7686732 GCF_000276665.1 Chinchilla lanigera
TGAACTACTGTCTACTATTTCTTTGCTGAAAGAAACAGTTAACGATTCCTTCACTGATCATTATCTCATGTCTCTTTTCCTTAGAAACCACTTTGAAGATATGTAATACAACAAGCATTGTTAATTTCCTACCACTTTGTTTGTAACTCTGTATTGTTTGTATTGTTCTTTTGCTATTTTGTAAATGACTATCTGTTTATTAATGTTTTCCTTCTTTTATTTTTAAAATTTAAAAAAAAAAAAAAAAAAGAACTGCAATTAGCCATGATCACAAAAAACTACCCCAAGGCATATAATAGGAAGGATTCTAGAAATTCAACGCAAGGACAGAGTATTAACAGCTGTTAGGGAAACGAAACAAATCACCTATACAGGAAAGCCCATCAGAATCACAAAAGACTTCCCAACACAAGCCCTTAAATCAAAGAGATCTTGGAGTAAAGTATTTCAAGTGCTAAAAGAAAACAGTCTCCAACCCTGATTGATGTAGCTCACAAAATTATCATTCAAAATTGGTGAAGAAATAAGATATTTTCATGAAAAAGAACACCTGAAGATGTTGGGTGCGGTAGTACACACCTGTAATCTCAGCACTCAGGAGGGTAAGGCAGGAGGATCACCAGGAGTTAGAGGCCAGATTGGGCTATGTAGTGAGTTCAAAGCTAGCATGAGCTATATAGCAAGACCCTGTCTCAAAAGAAAGAAAACAAACATAACAAAACAAAAACAACACCTGGAGATATTCATGACTACCAAACCAGTACCCCCAAAGTTTTTAAGGATATTAAAGAAAGAGATAACAAAGAACTATTCCATGAATCTCAATGGAATGAAATGACCAGGCAAAGCAAGCAATTAAACAGAAAGGAAAGGGGACCAACAACATAAAAATTATCAGACAAGGTAAGTACATATCAGTTACAATCATTCATGTAAATGATCTCAATTTACCAATCAAAAGAAACAAATTGGCAGAATGGATCAAGAAACAAGATCCAACTATATGTTGCACACAAGACACACATTTAACTCAAACAAATTTATACACTAAAAGTTAAAGGATAGAAAACTATACTACATGCAACAGAAACCCAGAATAAAGTGAAGGTAGCTATTCTATTTGCAGAAAAGTAAATTTCAAGCCAAGACTGATCAGAAGAGACAAATATGGTTGCTACTTATTTTTTTAAGGGAACAATCCCAGAGGAAGGGATAACAATCATAAACATATACACACCAAATACCAGTGCATCCAAATTTATAAAAGAAACATTGAGCGCCGGTCTTCGGACCGGCGACTCACTCCCGGCCTCGTCGTTGCCCGGAAGGAGGGCTTCCGGCGCACAGGGAGCC
>NW_004955469.1:7688337-7718393 GCF_000276665.1 Chinchilla lanigera
CTATTTGTTTTCCTGAGAAACTATTTTGTAGATAATAATATGTAAAACGATAACCATTGATAATTTCCTACCATTTTGTCTGTAATATGCTAAGTCCCCCCTATTATTATGTTATCCTTGTTTTACTCTTTAAAATAAAAAAAAGAAACATTGATGGATATGAATAATGAGATAAGCACTAGTACCATCACAATGACAGACCTCAATACTGTCATAAATACTCACTACTGTCATAAATACACCAATTAATTAGACAAAAAAATCAA
The DNA here is from genome assembly GCF_000276665.1 of Chinchilla lanigera. Taxonomy (NCBI): domain Eukaryota; kingdom Metazoa; phylum Chordata; class Mammalia; order Rodentia; family Chinchillidae; genus Chinchilla; species Chinchilla lanigera. Next base: position 7,688,604 of record NW_004955469.1, read on the forward strand.
AGCAATAACAGCACTGAAGCAAACCTTTGGACAAATGGACTTATTATCTACAGAGTCATCCACCCAACAACAGGTGTACATAAGGCTTTCTCCAAAATAGACCACATGATAGCCCATAGAACATGCTTAAGAAAATGCAAAGGATTTGAAATTATCCCCATGCATGCTATCAGATTACAATACAATGAAACCAGAAATCATGGCAAAAGAAATCACAAAAACTATGTGAACAGGTAGAAATTAAATAATACCCTCCTGAACAACCAATGGGTCATAGATAAAACTAAAGAAGAAATTCAACACTTTTTACAAAAACTATGATGCCAATATAACATACCAGAGCTTATAGGACACAATAAAAGCAGTCCTACAAGGGAAATTTATAGCAGTGAATCCCCACATCAGAAATTCCCACATCTCAAGCTTCTAGAAAAAGAAAAGCAAGCTAAACTCAAAGCACATATGAGAGAGGGAACTATAAAGATCAGAGAAAAATTTACGCAATGGAGACTAAAAAAACAATACAAAGAGTCAAATCAAAGAGTTTGTTCTTTGAAAGATTAAATAAAATGGACAAACACTTAACCAACCTTATCAAAGACTCAAATTCATGCAAATAGAAATGAAAAGAGTGAAATCACAACAGATCCTGCAGAAATCCCAAAGATCATCAATATCTACTTTGAAAACCTGTACTCTAATAAGATGGAAAACTCAGAAAAAATGGACAGAGTCCTAGATACATATGAATTACCAAAGCTGAATTAAGATATAAAAATTCTAAATAGCCCAATACCACCAGTCAATGGATCTGAAGAAGTAATTAAAAACCTACAACAAAGAACTGCCCACTCTGAATTCTACAAGAAATTTAGAAAAGATCTAATGCCACAACTCCTTAAACTCTTTAGTGAAACTGAAAAGGAAGGAATACTTCCAAATTCATTTTTGGAAGCAACTATCCCTCTGACAAACCAGAGAAGGAACCCACCAAAAAAGAGAACTACAGGCCGATCTTCCTAGTGAATATAGATGCAGAAATTCTCAAGAACACACTGCCAAACAGAATGCAGCAAGTCATCAAGAAGACTATACACTATGACTATGTAGGATTCATCCCAGCGATGCAGAGACAGTTCAACATATACAAATCAATAAATGTAATATACCACATGAACAAAACCAAGGGCAAAAAACACATGATAATCTCAATAGATCCAAAAAAGCATTTGATGAAGTCTAACACCCATGCATGATTTTAAAAACTAGCAAAAATTGGAATAGATGGCCTTAATCTTAATCTGATAAAAGCTATCTATGACAGACCAACAGCCAACATCATACTGAATTGTCAAAAACTGAGAGCTTTCGGGGCTGGGGATTTAGCTCAGCGGCAAAGCGCCTGCCTGGCAAGCGCAAGGTCGTGAGTTCGGTTCCCGGCACCGGAGAAAAGAACAAAAAACAAACAAAGAAAAAAAAAAAAACTGAGAGCTTTCATTCTAAAATCAGAAACACGACAAAGATGTCTACTATCACCACTCCTATTCAACAGAATTCTGGAAACATTAGCCAGAGCAATTAGACAAGAGAAAGAAATAAAAGAAGTAACAACAGGAAAGGAAGAAGTTAAATTATTATTATTTGTGGATGAGATTATACCCTACACAGAAGACCCTAAAAAGCTCCACCAAAAGACTTCTAGATTTAATAATCAAATTCAGCACCATAACTGGATACAAAGTCAACACTCAAAACTCAATAGCATTCCTGTACACAAATAAACTCACTGAGAGAGAAATTAAGGAAGCAACACTTTTCATTATAGCATCCCAAAAAATGAAATACCTAGGAACTACTTCAACAAACCAAAAAATACTCTGAAAAAGGAGATTGGAAGGGATATCAGAAAATGGAAAGATATCCCATGTTCTAAGGTAGGCAGAAAAAATACAGTGAAAATAGCCATATTTCCAAAACTGTTACGCAGATTTAAACATCTTCACTGGAAGAAAGATTGCCTCTTTAATAAGTAGTGCTGTGAAAACTTGCTTTGCATATGCTAAAGATTAAACCTAGACCCATCTCTTATCATGTACCAAATTAAAATCGAAATAGGTCAAAGATCTAAATATTAAAACAGTAACACTCTGCTAGAAGACAGAACAAGTAAAACTCTTGAAGACACAGATATAGGGTAAAGACTTTATGAACAAAACCCAATCGCGGGGCTGGGGATTTAGCTCAGCGGCAAAGCGCTTGCCTGGCAAGCGCAAGGTCGTGAATTCGGTTCCCGGTACCGGAAAAAAAAACAAAAAACCCAAAACAAAACAAACAAACAAACAAACAAAAAAAAAACCCAATCGCACAGGAAATATTACAAAGAATCAACAACTGGGATCATATCATATTAAAGATCTTTTGCACAGCAAGAGAAACCACCAACAGGGTAAAGAGATAACCCAGAGAATGGGAAAAAAATTTTTGCCAGCTACACCTCAGACAAAGGACTAATATCCATCCTACAAAAAGAACTGAAAACAATCAGATCCCCCAAATTTAAAGATCCAATCCAAAAATGGGCACTTGAACAGATATTTCTCAGATAAAGAAGCACAAACAGCAAATAAATATATGAAAAAATGTTCAACAGCACTGGCCATTTGAGAAATGCAAATTGAAACATCACTGAGATTCCATCTCACTCCAGAAAAAATGGCTCATAAAGAAATCAACCACTAATAAGTGCTGGCGAGACTATGGGGAAAAAGGAACTCTTCTCCATTGTTGATGGGAGTGTAAATTGGTACAACCAGTATGAAAATCAGTATGGAAATTCCTCAAAAAACTAAAACTAGAAGTTCCATTTGACCCAGCTATTCCCCTCCTAGGTATGTTCCTGAAAGAGTTAAAAGCATCACACCACAGAGATTTATGCACACTCATGTTTACAGCAGCACAATTTGTAATAGCTAAATCTTGGAAACAGCCCAGATGCCCATCAATGGATGAATGGATACAGAAAATGTGATTTTTTTTTTATATACAATGGAGTACTATACATTGCCATAAAGAGGGATAGACTTAAGACATTTTTAGGTAGATGGTTGCACCTTGAGAACGTAATTTTAAGTAAAGCCAGGCATGGTGACACACACCTGTAACCCTTGCACTTAGGAGGCCAAGGCAGGAGGACAGCCATGAGTTTGAGGCCAGCCTGGGCTACATAAGCAAGTTCAAGACCAGCCTAAACTACATAGCAAGGCCCTGTCTTTAAAGAAAATACAAAAAGAATAAAAGAAAAAAGGAAAATAATTTTAAATGAAATAAATCAGACATACATGTTTAAATATCACATTGTTTTATATCTTGTATGAGAAACCCAAATGGTACATGAAGACCAAAATAGATAAATATTGAGAAGCAGAAAGAAAATGTTCAAATTGGAGGGGGAACAAAAGAGGGGGAGGGGAAAGAAAGGGAGGGAATAGGGATTTAAAAATGGAAGGAAAACAATAGAAAGTAAGTTTTGTAAAGGGAGAGAGGAAAAAGGATTGAAGGGAAAAGAGGGCAATGGGAAAAAGAATTAAGATATACTATGTATGGGTACAAATTCCTTCCAATGAATGTGATTATTATGTATGTCAGAAGTGTACCAATAAACTTGATTTAAAAAAAAAAAGATGGAGAAAATGCATACTACTAAGTGAAAGAAGCCAATCTGAAAAGGCTACACACTGTATAGTTCTAATAATAGGACATTCAGAAAAGGGAAAACTATGGAGGTGATAAGATCAGAAGTTCCTGAAAGCTGGGAGTAGGGGTGTGTAAACTGGCAGTGCAGTGCATTTTGGGTGCAGAGAAACTACTCTGTAAGATACTCTAATGGCAGATACAAGTTATTACAAACTCACAGAACATATAACACTGAGAATAAGCCCAAATATAAACTGTGGACTTTGGTGATGTGTCCATGTAGGTTCACCAATCCTAACCAACATACCTCTGGTGGGGGATGCTGATAATGGGGAGGTTACACGTGCATAGGGGCAGAAAAATCTATGTGTACAAGAAATTCTTAAAGAGCTCTCTTCCTGCGTGTACACGATGGCAGTCTCTCCTATCTGACAACCACACAGAGGCTTCCGAAATGCATGCATCAGAAGATGTCTATACTTCATAACATCTGCTGCTACCTCCTTTACTGTTTCTAGGCTAAAGACTGGAGTGAACTCTTGGCACTGCTTGAGAAGGGAGGTACTGTCTCTGCTTGTGGAAAGGAATGATTTACCAAAATAACTTCTGGATCTTCTGATATAAACTGATATGAACTGGGAAACACAACTGGGAATGCACTTGAGAGTGCTACACTTGGAGGCCATGTATAAGGCTAGGAAGTTTGTTGATAAGGAGGTACTCTCCTGTGGAGGACCACCTGGGCGACTCTCCTTGAAAGAGGAGCAATTGTCTCCATTTTGGCTGAGCCTTACTCTATTTCCATGTACTGGTATGATCAGAGCTGGCTAGGACCTTTTCCCTATCCTTTCAATTCGTTTTAAGCAATACATACTGGTCTAGCAGAAGTGCTGATGGTAGTCTTTGGAGATGGCAGGCATATTTTCCCGGAACCCCCATCCGTTGTTTCCTTGTATGAACCAGGACAAGAGGAGATGGGATGAAGAGGCAGTGTGGGCCAGTGCTCCACTCTGTCGGCTGGGATAGAGCCTCAAGAGAGAGGCTATGACTGCCTGGGGCTTCAAAGGTTACATATCACAGCTGAAGCACTGACCCCAAAACATTAGCTACTATCTCAATTGTGTTATACAGATTACTCTTTCTGCATATCCTTCTCTCTACATTTGCAGAGGTGATTTCAGGCCTCCTACCTCGCCCAACTCACAGCACTTGCCATTCTCATAGTCACTCATCCTCAAGCCACTCCTTTATTCATGAATGAATAAAACCAGTGTTCAGCCTTGGGTCAAGGCCTCTGCTCTGGATAGCCATCACTGTGGCTGGACTTAGGACTCCTTGGCTCCCAATAACTACAAATATGCCTTAGTGTCTTTATTCTCACCATGGGTTGCACTGGAAGTGGTAAACTGGAATTAACTCGCTAGAATTCCAGTAACTTTTCATGGGATTACAAATATAAACTTCCAACAAGGACCAGGAAGGGCTCTCTATACTCTCCCATGACTCATGACTTAATGTTCCAAAAAGCCAGTCCTAATGCACTGCTGGAATAAATTTTAGAAATGATGGGATACAGAAGAAGAGTTGAGGGCTGGGAGTGCAGCTCAGTGGTACAGTGCTTGCCTTGTACTTAGGTCTTGGTTCAGTCTCCAGCACCATAAAAAAATGAAACAAAATTGCATGATTTCAATGTGACTAGTGAGACTTTAACCAAGCCATTCCCAAATTCACTGAAAGAAAAATGAGGAAGAGGAGGAGGAAAAAGACGAGTAGGAGTTGCTGAAGATGATGGAACTGTGTGGCAAGGTATTGAAGAGAAAAATCAAAATATCTCCTAGGCCTTTATCAATTCCGTGTATACTAAACTGACAGCAGCTGCTTTTTCCTTCTTTTTCATTTTTTAAACTTTAGAGTTTTCTCTAATCTCTGAAATCTATTTTGTTCTACATATGGTGAGCCTAAAATATTAGAGATCTAGCATCCTATAGAAACAATCAATCATCCAATGACTGATGAAGGTGGTTTATAAATTTTTTTTAATTCTACAGCTACCTCACCACCTCTAAGACATGCACTTACACTGGCTCACAGAGTTCCCCAGTGGGAATAAGTTCCAGTTATCCACACTGGTAATATACTTGATTAAAAAACCCTTTGCCGGCTATCTTCCCCTTCCCTAACTCACTTCCGTCTCCACTGGTTTGCACTCAAATACTTGTCTAAGTGTCAACTACTGGGGAAAGTCAGACATCATCTCTCTTCATTTCAACAAAGCCTATAATTCAGATCACTTAAAACCCAAATTTATGCAGTTCATATAAAGTAAGACTACTGTAAATGATTTCCCTAGGCCAGTGCTTTGTATATACTAACATCTGTATTACTGTAATTATATTTTTAACAGTTCCAACTAGCATCTAACACTACTATCACAGCTAAGCATATGCTCTTTCATTCTGATATGACCTTGAAAAGCAATGCAAGCACATCTCTCTACTTCCTTTCACTTGACTTCTGGCACTGTGCCCTTTCTTAGCCACATAATCTACAGATAACCAACATATCTATCACTCCCCTACACACTAACTTTAATTTAAACCCTGCTATTTCCTTCCTCATATCCACCCTTTTTTCCCATTTCAACTGCCAAAAACTTCATCTATATTAATGAACAAACAAAATTCTATGACCTCATGATCTCAGCGCACACCACCCCCTTTTTCCACAGTTCAGCCTGCAGACGTACAAAGGTGTACTTAAACATATCCAATCTTCAGTGAGTCACAAGCACCTTGCTCAAGCAGGAGCTTCCTTGTACCTAATTTAAAGGTTCAGAGCACAGATTTAGTCTGCAAAGTATAAAGAAGACCAGAGTCCTACCTATCAGAATGTTAGTAAAATGTCATAAATCTAAAAGAGGATAAAACTGAAGTTGCTAGAAGAGGCAGTTTAATGTCCTAAGCCCAAAAGCAAACTAAATAAATGGGTTTTTAGGTACATTTTAAATAGAGAAGCAACAATCCATGACACAAAAAACTGATATACTAAATAATCAAAATTAACTGCTCTGTAGAAGATACCACTAAGACAATGAAAGGACAGACCCCAGAGTGAAATAAAATACAATATCTTCAAAACACATGCCTGAGGGGCTGGGGATTTACCTCAGTGGCACAGCGTCTACCTGGCAAGTGCGAGGTCGTGAGTTCAATTCCCAGTACCAGAAAAAAACCAAAAAAAAAAAAACAAACAAACAAAAAAAAAAACCACATGCCTGATTTAAAGACTCGTATTCAAATTGCACACAGAAACCATTAAGAAAACAGCCCGATTAAAAAATGATCAAAAGATCTCATCAAATGCCTCACCAAAGATGATAAATAAGCATGTGAAAAAACAGTTCAGCATTGTCTGTTTTTAGGAAATTACAAAAAAAAGATACCACTCTACACCTACTTTAGAATGGCTAAAATCCAAAAAACTGATTACCAAATGCTAGCAAGGATATAGTCAAAGGTACTCTCATCTATTGCTGGTGAGAATGCACAAATTTGCCCAAGAAACACTAGGCAGTTTCTTACAAAGTTAATCAATCTTACCATATGCGTCAGATATTGTACTACTAGGTATTTACCCAAGTGAATTGAAAATTTATGTCTACACAAAACCTGGTTCAAAATGTTTATAGCAGCCTTATTCTTAGTCCTCAAAAACTGGAGGTAATAAAGATACCCCTGAATCAGCGAATAGATAAACTGCAATACTCCCATAAATGGAATATTGTTCAGCAACGAAAAGAATAAAATATCAAGCCATGAAATGATACAGAAGAAGCTTAAATGCATCTTGCTGGCAACCCATTCAGGACCCCTCCTGTCTCACTAGCTACTCCTAGTCCCCATTTCTTTTCTCCAATAAATTTCCCTCTTTAAAAAAATGCATATTGCTAAGTGAAGAAAGCCAATCTAAAAAAGGCTACATACTGCATGATCCTAAATTCATGACCTTCTAGAAAAGCAAAACTAGACAGTTAAATTATCAATGGATGCTAGAGACTATGAGGAAATGAAGAAGCAAGTAGATAAAGGACAGAGGAATTCTTACAGAAGTTAAACAATTGTGTATGACATGCATTATAATGGTGAGTATATAATGCTATACATGTGTCAACAATGATAGAACTTTACAACACAAAGAATGAACACTAATACTCTGAATTATTTTTTTAATCAGAAGATCCCAGGATTAAAGGTAGAATGTAACAAAACAATCCAACTGTTTTGCAAATGTGTGAAACAACCCCTTGTAAGGGTGAGGGGAAAAGAGCATGGATGTGCAAGGACTGAGCACTATCATCAACGAACAAGAAAAATGGTATCTATAGAACACTGTACCCAACAATGACCTAATGTACATTCTTTTCAACTGCACACAAAACATGCACAGAGAAAAACCATACCCTGGACCATAAAACAAACATTAGTAAATTCAAGAGAACAGAAATCAAACATGGTATATCATCTGTCTATAATGGATTTAAGCTAGAATTCACTTAAGGAAAGAGACAAATCAATGAAAGCAAAAGCCAGTTTTTTTAAAAGATCAATAAAATTGACAAGCAAGACAAAAACTGAAAAACTAAACAAGTCATACCAGCCACCAGGTACCACCAGAAGAAGCAGGCACAACAAGAGGCCTTCACTGGTGAGTGTAAAGAACTAGAAAAGAAAAACAAGGCTCTGAAAGAGAAGGAAAATCCTCTGGCCAAGGAGATTCAGTATCTGAAAGATTTGATAGAAGAGGTCCACAAAGCAAGGGGGAAGAAAAGGGTCTGTCTCTTAAGGTAGTCAGGTATGCTATGTGCTTATACATAGGTGTCTTGTGCTGAAGCTGTGTTGTAATAAATTACTTTGTAGTGAAAGTGCCAAAAAAAAGAAGTCATAAACTACCAATATCACTAATGAAACAGGAAAGATCACTACAAAAAACATGAACTTTAAAAGAAATACTATGGAACCAGGCATGGTGGCTACAATCCAAGGTACTAGGCAGGCTGAGGTAGGAAGAGAACAAATTCAAGAAGAACCTGGGCAACCTAAGGAAAGCCCATCTCAAAAGAGAGCTGGAAATGCAGCTCAATAGCAGAATGCTTACCTAGCACATGCAAGGCCTTCCCTGAATTCAATTTCCACCACTGCAAAAAGAAAAAAAAAAAAAAAAAGCGAGGGAGAAGGAAGATACTATGAACAATTTTATTCAAAGCACATAAATATGACAACTTAGATAAAATAAACCACTTCCTCAAAAACCAAAAATTACCAAAATTCAGTCAAACCTAAATAATTAGAAGGACCCCTAAGAAATGGTATTTACAGCTTTTTTTTTTTTTGGTAAAAGAAAACCCAATTCCAGAAGATCTCCAGAAATAAAAAGGAAACACTTCCCAACTCATTTTATGGACAAGAAGAAAACAGTGAAGAGAATGTAAACTCAACAGTCCAAGCAGGTTTATTGATAAACCTGAAAGGGATTTCCCAGTGCAAGCAGAACAGAGAAGGTGTCTCTTACAGACTGAGAAGCTTTTTTTAATAGCATTTTTTGCCAGGCTTCTGAAGGGGTGGATCAAAGAAACAGCAGCTGGTGTGTCCTTTTTCTCCTCTGTAATCTGCTGACACATCCTCGAAGAATATAACCTATCAACATGTCATTGTGACCTATTGACATGTCTTTCCAGGACCCACTGATGGCCTGCAGACATGTCTTCTATGACTGAAGTAAAATGAGACCGACATTTCTCTAAGATGGTGGGTAAGCTCATTCGAACTGGCAGTGTACCTATCTAGGCTCTATCAGTGGCCAGTGTTACGCAGATACCAAAACCAAACAAAGGCAGTACAAAAAAAAAAAAAAAAAAACTACCAGCCGGATGTGGTGGTGTATGCCTGTAATCCCAGCACTTAGAAGGTTAAGGCAGGAGGATGAAGTGAATTCAAGGCCAGCCTGAGCTGCAAGTTCAAGGACAGGTTAAACTACATAGTAAGACCCTATCTCAAAAAACCAAGAGAAATAGAATGAACAAATGAACTACCAACAAGTGTTTGTGGACACAGATACGAAAGACCTCAACAGAACATTAAGCAAATCAAACCCATGAATGTATCAAAGCATACTACACCACAGTGGACAACATAGTACTGGCACAAGGATATAATATGAATGAATGGAATTGATTGAGAGCCAAAAAAATAAATCTTTATCTTTATGGTCAAGTGATTATTAAACATCCCAAGGCAATTCAATGGAGAAAAGACAGTCTTCAATGAATGGTGCTGAGATCAAATTACAGTACAAATAGTGATGTATATATACACTAGAGTACTATTCAGCCAAGAATAGTATTTACATATGCTACATGGATGAACTATGAAGACACCATGATGAATGACAGAGTTCAATCACAAAAGGCTGGGGCCGGGGTAATAGCTCAGTGGCACAAGTACCTGCCTGTCTAAGTGCAAGGTCCTAGCACCTTGAGGTTGATTCCTAGTGAAAAAAAAAAAAAAAAAAAAAATCACAAAAGGCTACATAGGGGCTGGGGATTTAGCTCAGTGGCAAAGTGCCTGCCTGGCAAGCGCAAGATCGGGAGTTCGGTTCCCGGTACCGGAGAAAAACCAAAACAAAACAAAAAAAAGGCTACATATTATACCATCCTGTTTATATGACATATCCAAGGTAGGTAAATCTACAGCAACAGAAAATAACCTCTGGATTCCAGGATTTGGCAGGAGAAAAATGGGGAGTTACTGCTAGTGGGTGCAGGGTTTCTTTTCAGAGGTGATGAATATGTCATGGAATTGATATAGGAGATAGGGTGTGGCAAGGCTGGCTAGGCAAATGAACGGGACCTCTCAATTACAAGATCCCAGAGCAGCAGGAGGACCCCAAATGTAGTTTCTCTCAAGCTCCCACAGGATGTGGACGGCATAAAAGAGTGACCATCATGGAAAGTTGCCACCATGCATGAGTTTCCACCACAGTCTCATTTCTCAGACATGGCATGTACTTTTATTGTTGCTTTCACTCTCTTTTTCTCTTTGTTCAGCCCAAGTCTGCTTTGTAGAGCTGGTTTCTTCCATTCCCATTCACTCCACACTTTTCAAATAAACTTTTTGGTACTGTTACTGGCTTGTCTCCTCCAATTCTTTGTTCAAAGCAACAAAGAATACTGGAATACTTTTGATTGCTCAGCCATTTCTAAAGAAACTACCCTACAACCTAATTAGATACTAATTATAGCTGTATAACTAACTCTATGAGTGTACTAATGCCATGCCACATGCAGATGATATTCCCAGGGTGAGGACGGTGAAAGGATGGAGAAAAAAGGACAAGTCAGGGGCTGGGGATATAGCTCAGTGGCACAGCACCTGCCCGGCAAGCGCAAGGTCCTCAGTTCAATTCCCAGTAACAAACAAAAAAAAAAAAGAGTCAGTCTACAGAAAACTGAGGCCGTATGGAGCCCTTTCTCCTGATGGGAAGGACGAGGAGGATGAAAAGAACAAAACCTTTTATCTATAAATAATTTTGTATTTTATTTTGTCTTAGGAATACTGGAAATTTTCATGTCCCTTTCTTTCATATAACCTCCTGCTCAGTTGTCTCTAGCAACTCTGTCACCTACTCAGATCTTCTTTTCTCATTTTTGGTTACCATCTCTTGGGCATCCTGGGTCAATTTCCTTAAGTGACTCCAGGTCGGGTCTAGCCCCATCTCTGTATATCAGCTGTTGAGCAGTCTCCAAGGCATCACTGCCACAGGACTGAGGATCAGCTTCTTGAGAGGTGGAATCAACTCCTCCTCTGGGCCTGGGTCTATGATACAGCAAGACAGCACGCTCTGGCACCCAAGTAGGCCATTCAGCATTTTCTGGAAAGACACAAGCATACCCTAAACCCCAAATTAGCACTGGGCTAGGTCCCTTGCAGTGTCCAGTATGAAGATCTTTCCAAAGGACCTTCCTAACTTCTTTTCCTTTACCTGACTGAATTGTCTTTCTGCTGTCGTAGTCCCATCCTTAGTAGTACTTAAAAAGTTAACAGGATATAATGCCAAAGGAACTCTACTATGAAGTGTGAATTTTGTAGAGGATTCCGCTTTTTGTTTTTGTATTTGAATTTTGAGTGTATAGTGAGCACGTTCAACAATTCCTTGACCTTGAGGATTGTAAGGAATTCCCATGGTAAGGGAAATATAAAAAGTTTTACAAAATGTTTGGAAGGCAGCACCCATAAAAGCTGGGCCATCCTCAGTCTTAAGTGCCCTCAGGCAGCCAAGGGTACTAAAGGCATCCAATCAATGAGCTATGACATGTTTAGCTGCCTCACAGAAGCAAAAATAAATCCTGAGAAAGTATCCACTGAAACGTGGACTCAGCACAGAGAGCCAATTCAGGAATATGAGTGACATCCATTTGCCAGAGATGATTCAGGTATAACCCTCAGGGACTAACCCCCACAGGGAGTGAAGGAAGATGCACCACACATGAGGAACATTGTTTAACAATCTGTCGAGCCTGTTCTCAAGTTAAAAGGAACTGTTTGCACAATGCAGAAGCGTTTTGATAGAAGATGGCATGGGAGGCAGAAGCCTGTTGAATGAGATCTGAGGGAGCAACAGTGACTGTAGCCAGCAATCCATCTATAGTAGTATTTCCCTTAGGAAGAGGCCCTGGCAACTGGGAATGGAAAAGTAAATGACCAATGAAACATGGGACATGGTGCAACCAAATGGCAAATTAGAGAGTGTGAAACAAATGAAAGAAATATTCCTGGTTAGTGTGAATGGTGGCAGTTTCAATGTGGCACATCACAATGCAAACATAAGCACTCAATGAAAAAAGGTTAACTGGAGTGGATGAATGATCCTGTAAGACCATATAACAGCCTGCAATTCAGTCTTCTGTTCAGAAGTAAAACCTATATCCTATATTTGGGAAGGAGGCCATAACATAACCTCCCCTGCCCAAAGAGGAGCCATCTGTGAAAACAGAGATACCTCCCACTATGGGAACCAAGCTTATTTTTGAAAGAAAGACAAAGGGTGCGAGGGAAGCAAACTGAATTTGTCTGGAAGATAATGACAATCAATGACACCAGGGAAGTTAGCTAATGCAGTCTGCCAAGAGGGCGAGAACTGCCATAACCACTGCTGTTGGACAGAAGAAAAGGGAACAATAATATTTTGCACCTCACATCCAAAGAGCTGAACAGCACACATCTGCCCACATGCAAAATCAGTCCTGTCACAGCATCATAAAAGGGAGTAATGGTTTTATGTGAAGCATGTGACATGTGTAGCCATCGTAGAAGGACCTGAGACTGTGGCCATATGTTGAGTTGGGAAAGTAATTAAAAACACTGGTGAAGGCAGGTCAACTCTAGAGAGGCAAGCAGTAGAGAGAGCCAGATTAACTTAGTCCAAGGTGGTTTTAGCCTCTGACATAAGTGCTCTTGGAGAGGTGGGGGCTGGGTTCCCCTTGAGAATGTCAAAGAGAGGGGTCAAATCCTGAGTTGTTAGCTTAAGAGCTGGACAGAGCCAATTAATACTACCAAATAGAGTTTGAAAATCAGTTAGGGTTGCAAGATGATTAACCTGGATCTGAACAGTCTGGGGCGAAGTATGTCTCTGTTGGATAAGCTGACCCAAATATGAAACAGGTGCCATAGTTTACACCTTTTCAGGGGCCAGCACTAGGCCTCCATTACAAACGGCATTATCCAATTTGATACATATCTGGTGCAACATGAGCATTCATGTGGTAGAAGAATACCATCCATGTAATGAATAAGATAAGCAAATGGATGAGCCTGACAGACTGATTGGCTGGCTACAGCCACAAACTCTTGATATAGGGTCGGACTATTGCCATTCCTTGTGGCAGACAATGCTACTGGCAACAGCACATAGGGACCTGATGGCTAATGGAGAGTAAACTAAAGGAAAACTTTTTTATCTTGAGGATGGAGAGGGATTGTAAAAAAGCAGTCTTTTAAATCAATCACCATGAGGGAAAAATGTAAAGGCATAGCTATGGGACTGGGCAATCCTGGTTGAAGCACTCCCATAGGTTCCATGGTTCAATTAACAGCTCATAAATCCTGTAATAATCTCCACCTTCCTGACTTCTTTATTCAAAAACTGAATTATTCCAAGGGCTATTGGAGGATTCTAAGTGCCCTGCCACCATCTGTTCATTAACCAGTGTATGAGCTGCAGTAAGCTTCTCCTGAGTGAGGGGCCACTGATCAACCCAAATAGGGTCATCGGATATCCAAGTTATCTTAGACACCATCTGTAGGGTAGAAGAAATGAAGTCCCCTCCTGAAAATGAGTAGCCTATACCAAAAACAGTCCTTCTTAGGGTAACTAGAAGAGGTTCTCTTCTTCCTTGATTGTTTCTACCATGCCCTTGGGAAGGAAACCCCGTTGTATGACTTGATGAGTCACCAAAGAGTTAGGACTTGCCAAATATGGCACCCTATCCTGTAATACATCACAACCCCATAGACTGACTGGTATATTGGGGAGGACATAAGATGAAAAATGTTCAGTATAGCCTTCTGCATCCCTCCAAGTTAACAATTTAGCACTTCTACTAGGGTGAAAAACACTGCCTACCCCCTGTAGATCTTTAGTTGCTACATCCAGGGGCCATGCCATAGGCCAATGGCACTGGGCAATAACTAAAACATCTGCACCTGTATCTAAAAGCCCTTTGAACGTTTTTCCTTTAAGAGTCAATTTCATCTCAGTATGAGCCTGTTTAATCTGTTGAACCCAATAAGCACCCAAAGACCTGAGACCCTTCGATGCTCTTCCCTTATTTATAGATTTTCCAATTTTTGTCAAAGGAAGAATGACCAACTGAGCAGTATGAGAGTGCAGGGTGACTTGAACAGTGTGTTGAATAGTTTGAACCATCATAACCATAACTCTGATTTCCCCTATTTAATCAGCATCAATGACAACAGGCAAAAGAGACACCTTTTAAAGTGAGACTGCTGCAGCCTAGGAGTCCCACTGTTCCTTGAGGCAAAGGTCCGTAAACTCCGTAGGAATAGCCTGGGGTCCCATTTCAGGAGTTAGTATGAATCTGAGGGAGGGACTGAGGTCCAAGCTTGTTGTCTTTTGTCGCTCGTTGGAGGTCAGAAATGTGTTTGGTGGCAGAGGGTAGGGCTAGTGAGGATTTAGGGAAAGTGCCCCCACTGTTTGGCAGGGCCAGGTCAAGCTCCACTGGAAGTTTCCCAGAAGAAGTCGGCCTTCCACGTCAGTTCTGGATCTACACTCATCTGCCCAATGATACCCTCATCTACACCTTGTACAGATACTAGGAGGTTTTGTTGAAGGGACAAATAATGGCTGTGTTGCTTTTACCGGGAAAGCAGAGTAATTTCAGGCAAAATGTCCCCTGCCTCAACAGCTGAAAAAAGTAACCCTGTTGCTTCCTTTTCCTCTAGGCTGCAGATCAATAGCCTGAGTGATAGTTGCTGCTAAGGAAGCCCCTTGTACGTATGAGGGGACAATGTCTGCACAAATCTGAATCATCTCACACAACATAGCCCATTTTTTATGAGCTCATAATGCCTCTTTACACCATTTATTTGCATTTTCAAAGGCCAACTGTTGAACAATTAACTTGACAGCCTCTGAATTGTTGACAATATTCTCACTAGCCTGCAATGTATGTGCCACAAAATCCTGAAAAGGTTCATCAGGAAGGGCAGACAGAGGTCAGATTAAGGCACATCTCACCCTTTGAAGGAAGTTCCCTCCAAGCCTGTATAGTAGCTATTTTAATTTGTTCATATATTTTCAATTCAAAAGTTAGTTGATTATTTGTGGCAACAAAGGCACCTTCTCTGGCTAACACAGCTTTTGCAATGGCTATCTTGTGAGCAGCATTGCGAATGGCCTGATCCATGCACAATTCAAAAAAATTTTCCTTCCATAATAAACAATCCCCCAGACTTAAACATGCTTTAGCTATTTCTCTCCAATCTCTTGGGGTTAAAACTTCTGGTCCCATAAGCTCTATTAAACCTACGGTAAAGGGGACATGGTGCCATAGGTAGCAGTAGCTTGTTTTAATTCTTTTAGGGTCTCAAAAGGTACAGCTTCATGAAGACATCTGACTTGTTCCAGATTATTAGGGATTTGGAGTTCAACAACAGGGTAGATATGTTGAAATCCCTCCATGGACTCCCCTGCCTGTATGGCTTCTTTTAACGCCAACTGCAAGAGTGAAAGAAAGGATGATTCTACTCTCTGAGAGGCAGAAATTTTGACCTGTGACATAGCAAAGTTTCTCTGAGCTGAAGAGGCAGAAGATGTCACTTGTGACACCGTTAATGTTATTGGTTTTACCTTGGGCAGCTTTAAAACTGAAGCAGCAGCGAAACACTCTTCTAGTGGGAAAAGGTCTTTCTTGCCCCTCCACTGTTCCTTCCCTATCTGACTAAGAAAAACTAGAGGGCTCAAGCTCCATTGGTGGGCTGCTGCCCCACCATTCCTTTTTCTGCTTGGATCCCAGTTTTAAAATAGTGCTCCAAGCACCTCTATGGTCATCTCAACGGGCACACAACTATCAAGACACTCCCTGATTTAGGTACGCAAAAGAAAAATAAGTATAGGAATGCATAATAGAACAAAGATTTGTATATACATTTACTGTTCTTGAGAACCTACTTGCCTCATGTTTAACACTTGATAAAATCAATATACCTTTCTCTCTTTGGCTTCTCTTAAGCCTATTTCTCTCTTTATGCGCACACAGCTAGACATCTCCTCTTACCTGTTATCCAATGTGTTTCCTCACTCCTTGGGTCCGTGTTCAGGCACCAAATGCCATGTCCCACACAGCTCTCAATGTTCCCAGGGTGAAGACAGTGAGAGGATGGAGAAAAAAGGACAAGAGTCGGAATACAGAAAACTGAGGCCATATAGAGCCCCCTCTCTCTTTCTCCTCTTCCTCCTTTTTCCTCCCTTACTTCCCATCAGGAGAGGGTTCTATATGACCTTAGTTTTCTGTACTCTAACTCTTCCCCTTTTTTCTCCAGCTTCTCACTGTCCTTACCCTGAAATATCAAGAGCTGTGTGGGACACAGCACACTAACAATGAATGAATAGTAGGGTGAATTATATGGTATGTGAGTTATATCTTAAATATGCAGGAAAAAAAAATCTTATAATAGTTAAGCCTTTTGGAATTATTTTCAGCAAATACTGTATTGCTAAGACACATCCTACTATTGCATATTGTTATTCATTCATTCTGACTGCTACATTAACTCTACACTTTAAACTGAAGTATAGATTCTCTCTTGACAGAAATGTTTGTTCTCTCTTGACAGAAATGTTTGTTTGTTACCCCTATTACCTTGTTTCTAAAAACATTCTTGTACCTTTCTCCTACTGCACAAGGGCAAGGGGTTTATCTTGGGTGTGTATCTAGAAGAATTACCGAACAGTTTTCTAAAGTTCACCTAAGTGCCTTCCTGTCAGCAATGTAACAGTGATCCTGTGGACTCATGCTCTCCAGCAATGGACCGATTGGGTTTCACAAATACTGCAAATAGCACAGGCATACTATGTCATCTCACTGGGGCTTAGTTTGTATTTCTTCTTTTCTACTTTTTGTTTTTTGAAACAGGATCTCATTATGCAGCTCTGGTGGCCTCAAATTCACTATGTATGTAGCCCAGGCTTGCCTCCAATTCATAATCCTACTGCCTCAGCATCCCAAGCAGTGGGATTACAGGCATGCACCACCACACCAGATGAATGTGTATTTCCTTGATCACTTATGATAATGTGCATCTCTTCTTATGTTTATAGCAATATGTGAGTTCTTTTGTCTGAAATGCCTATTTATGTCTTTTGCAGTAAGTTTGTGTTATAGTAATCAATATATATGTGTAAGTTGTATATAAATATGTGTCTATGTGTGTGCATACATATGCCTAAGCAGGGAATCAAACCCAGTGATCCAGCATGCTAGGCAAGCACTCTACCTCTGAGCTACACCCCCAGCACCACCCAAAAAGAATTTTTTTTTTTTTGAGACAGGGTCTCATTATGTAGCCCAGGCTGCCTCGAACTCACCACAATCCTCCTGCCTCAGTCTCCAGAGTGCTAGGATTACAGGCATGTGCCACTATACCAAATTCTAAAATGTATTTTTAAGGAAGGATTTTCTAAATAAATAAATAAAAGCACAAAGAAAAGACTGATAAACTTATTTATGTTTTTAAAGATCTATGTATCAAGCCTATGAACTGCTTGCAGCTCAAGATCTATGTACATTACATGGTGGTACACACTTGTAATCCCAGCACTTGACAGAGGCTGAGGAAGGAGGATCACCCCATGTTCCAGGCCACCTTCAGCCACATAGCAAAACCCTGTCTCAAAAAAAAAAATCAAAACAAACAAAGATCTATATATCAAAAGACCCAATAGAAAAATGAAAGAGATGCCATACACTCAGAAAAGAGATCTGCAATTAACACAGCCAAATGACTGGAATCTAGGATATACAAAACACTTACACAAAGCAGTAAGAAAAACTGACAAAAGACATGAGCAAGCAGTTCACAGAAGCAAAAGAAATGGAAAACATATAAAAAGGTGTACACATAACTCAATGATTCACAGCAGGGGTATAAAGAAATCCAAGAGGCTAAGGATGTAGTTTAGTTCTAGGGCACCTACCTAGCATGCATGAGGCCCTGAGTTCAATCCAAGCACCACAAAAAAAGAAAAAGGAAGGAAAATAAAATTATAGTATAGTCAATCACACAATAAACTATTATACAGCAAAGCTACAGCAAAGCTACAAAAGCTTTGTTTCAAAATATTAAGTTAAACAGTTACAAGAAAAAAATACTATTTACATAATGCTTAAAAGTATACAAGTTAACATAAGCAAGACTGGGACCATGGTTGAGTCACCAAAGTAAATTTAAGGAAGAGTCACTCTCAGAGTCACCCAAGTCCAAACATGAGGGCCTCCTTACACTGAGGGCCTATATGCCTCCTACACTTCTCCCTACCCTTGGCTTGAATACAAGATATTACTTAGAAATTCACTCATATATAGCCAAAGTATAAAGAAGTACTTGGGCATGATAATCACCAAATTTAAAAAACTCAGTACCTCTGGAGATGAAAGCAGCATTATGTGACTACAGATGGATACCAATCTATTGGCTATGCTTTATTCACTAAGGTAAATTTTCTTTACAATTTTTATGTCGTATTTCATTATAAAATTTTAAGTCATTTACTTTGAGTATATTTTTGGTAAATCTTTTCTTTAATGGTTTTTGGGAAAAGCAGTTCTCCATATATCTTATTATTTTGTTTGTTTGTTTTTGGTACTGGGAATCAAACTCAGGACCTCGCACTTGCCAGGCAGGCACTGTGCCACTGAGCTATATCCCCAGCCCCATATATTTTATTATTGAAACAGTACAGTTGCCCATTTCTATATTGCAGTTCACTTATTGCAGCTTCACTGTATTGTGTTTTTTAAAAAAAATGTATCTAATTCTGTATTGTGGAGTTTTCGCTATATCACGGGATTTTGCAGAATATAAGTATTTATATAATATTATTATTTTTGACTAAAAAATTCAAAATATAAACAATGTTAATTCAAACATATTAAAAGAATATTAAATCAAAATAAAATACAGTATGTATTTCATCAGCAGGTGAATACCATACTGTACACAATGGAAATGCAGTACACCACTACTGCTTGTCCAAGTTTGCCAACACGAAATTGCACATGGCACACTATTGGCTGATGGAATGGAAGGCAACCGACCACAGCACTGTGTTCTATACCCTGGACAATGACTGGTTCAGTAACCATAGCATCAGTCTGTTTGCTCTCCCACACTGTGCCCACACATTCAGCATCTCTCTTTGTCCATTTCACATCAATGTCTGATCACTGTGCATATAGTGTTGTGTTTTTGTGAAATTTTCGTAAAGCTTGAGTTTATTTCAAGCCCTACAATGCCACCCAAACGTTCTGGTCCTTCTAAGGCTTCTGACAGTGAACCCAAACACCAGAGGAAGATGCTTACCATCAAGAAAAGGTGGAACTTCTTGATATGTTAAAGGAAGGCAAAAGTTACATGGCTGTAGGCCGCCATTATGGGATCAACAAATCTACCGTTCACTACATAAAGACAAGAAGAATATTAGGTCTATGGCAACAATGACTTTTAACAAGACTGCAAAGAGGGTGGTCACTCCCTGCAATAAGGCCATTGTGAGGATGGAGTCTGCATTGGCCCTGTGGATAAATGACTGCAGAGAGAAGGGTATCTTGCTGGATACCAACACCATCTGGACAAAGGCCAAGAAACTTTATGATAGTTTTGCAGAAAACACAGACATTTACGAAGGTGACGAGGATGAAGACAAGGATGACGACGCAGAAACAGGACCAGTGAGCGCTTCTCCCACCAGACCATCCCCATTCAGGGCCAGCAAGGGCTGGTCTCACAAATTTCAGAGATGCTTTGGACTCAAGAGCATTTCTCTGCATGGAGAAGCTGCCTCTGCGGATAAAGCCAAAGCCTAGGAGTACGTGAACGACATGTTCAAATCCATCATCAAGTAAGGGGGGGGGGGGCAGCGGCGCCTGTAAGCCTGAACAAGTTCTTAACATGGATGAGACAGGTTTATTTTGGAAATGAAGGTCGTCTCGCACTTTTATTATAAAGGACGAAGCCAAAGCCCCTGGTTTTAAGGCCCAAAAAGATTGAGTAACTCTGGTTACGTGTGGGAATGCTGCAGGCTTTATGATAGGCCAGGGCTTACTTATAAGTCAAAAAACCCATGCTCTGGGGCTGGGGATTTAGCTCAGCAGCACAATGCCTGCCTGGCAAGTGCAAGGTCGTGAGTTCCAGTCCCGGTACCAGAAAAAAAGAAAAACAAAAACAAAAAAAAAACCCATACTCTTCTTGGCTATGCAGTAAATTCATCTCATCTGGATCACCTTCATTGCCATCAGTACTACACAGCTACATAATTTATGATCTTCATCATTCAAGTTGTAGTATACTTCACTAGTGAGTAGCCATATAGAATTTTACATGTTGTTAATATTACATAGGTTTAAGAGTACTGAAAGTGTTTAAGAGCATATGAAGTGTAAGAGTGTGGAAAAGGTTAACAAGAGAGTGGGAAAAGTTTATAGGAGTGTGGGAAGAGTTTAAAAAGCCCTAAAATATGTATAAATAATAAAATAAATATACTGCCACTACTTTGCAGATTTTCACCTATCATGGGGGGTCCTCTGTAAAGTAACTCCCGCCATAAGTGGGGGATCACTGTGTATCAACTACCATAAGCTCTGTGCTTTTACCCAAATATATCGTAACTCTCATAAACTCCATAATTTGGTATAATATTCATCATTTCAAATCTTCAGTACTCCAACAATATTTGCTAACGAAGGATGAATTTTACCAAAATGGAAAAAACAAAAGCTTATGGTTGTCTTTTACTTCTGTTATGGTTGATACATTGTGTCATCTTGGGGAGTCTAGAGGTTTGGCTAAGTGACTCAGCAGGAAGCCAGGGTGCTTACTTTGTATATACATCCTGAGCCTGTGGAAGAGGAGGGCCTGGAGATTATGTGAGAGCTACACACCCCTTAGGTGGGGGTAGCCTGTTTACAATGTAAGGGAGGGAAAGAGGCTGCTAGCTGCCATTTCTCCCTTTTGCTCTGGCAGTTGGCTGTTTGGCCGCCATTCCTCCCTTTTGTGCTTGTTGCTTTTGCTGTGTTCTGCCTCCATGAGCTGTAGCCCTCTGCCATGTGCCACTCTGCCTTGTAACCTGACAAGTATGGACTGAAACCTCTACAAACTGTAAGGGAAATAAACCTTTCCTTCCTTAATTTTGGGCGTCAGGTATTTTGTCCCAGCAATGAGAGAAAAGTAACCAAGACAACTTCTAAAGTAAGAAACCTCAAAATAAAATTTTAGAAGATTTTTTTAAGCTTAATAAAATTTTAAAGTACTAAATCAATCAGTATATAACGTTAACCATTACTGAAAAAGATCTTTATATTCTCCCCCCCCCGTACCGGAAATCAAACTCACGACCTCGCAAGTGCTGTGCTGCTGAGCTAAATCCCCAGCCCCAAGATCTTTATATTCTGAATGCTTAGTTTTTAAATATCTCAACTGAGAATAGTACCTCATTAATATCATCAGCCAAATACCTTAAGGCACAATATATTCAGTGCATATAAATAGTATTTTTAATAACTGTAAGAGTATTTTTTACTGATTCTGCCATCAACTTATCAGTATCATTTCTCTATTTTGCATTTGACTTGAGAAGCTGCTAACATAAATGTAAGTATCCAGTCTGCTTATTTTCTTGCTCTTCAGGGTATTTATACTGTTACTTCAAACTTCAATTGATTCTGAATCTTGCAAAGAAACTAAGTTTGTAAAGCTATTGATCTATTTAGCAAGGTTAATTTCACCCAAATCAGATAATATAACCTGAAAGACCAATAAGCCAGGCAAAAGGGAATTACAGTGTGTTCTAACTCAGCGAAAGCAAACAAAAAAGACAATCATATTACAGACTTCCTAGATCCCCGACCCAGGCTCCTGGCCTCCCGCAAAAAGGACATCAGACACACAGATGGTGCAGTGTCAGCCTCTGAATTAAACAGCAATAAACCTTAATTGCTCTTGTTTTCTTGTTATACCTTGCCTAAAGCATCATTCTGCATGGCTCCCACTTTAGAAACCA
This sequence comes from Chinchilla lanigera, assembly GCF_000276665.1. Lineage (NCBI taxonomy): Eukaryota > Metazoa > Chordata > Mammalia > Rodentia > Chinchillidae > Chinchilla > Chinchilla lanigera. Next base: position 7,711,146 of record NW_004955469.1, read on the forward strand.
CTGCTCTTTAAAAACATAAAAAGGTGTATGGTGGCACACACCTATAATCCTAGCACTCAGGAGGCTGAGGCAGGAGAATCATTAATTCGAGGCCAGCCTGAGTTACACAGCAAGCTCAAGGCTACCCTCTGCTATACAAGACCCGGCCTCAAAGAAAAAAAAAAAAGGTGCCAGGCTTAAAGAGCAAATCAGGATTATAAATGTTAGAATTAGATAAGGAAACTGAGAACCTAAGTAGTTAAATAACTTGGGCTAAGGTTACTAATCTACTATATTTTGTTTTGTTTTGTTTTGGTACCGGGAATCAAACTCAGGACCTTGCACTTGCCAGGCAGGTGCCTGTGCCACTGAGCTATATCCCTGGTCCTAAGGTTACTAATCTAATAACTTGCATAGTCAGCCAAGGAGGTGCTCCAAAGCCCATTTTCTTCCTTCCCACTGTGCCACATTTAGGAATTTAAAAAAAAAAAAAAAAAAAAAAAAATCAGGTTCCAAACCTGTGGTGTAGTTAATGGGGTCTGGACAGAGTGCAATAAGAAGTCCTTTTAGTCTGTCCTCTTCTAGGAAGACAATGTGTTCCAGGGTTGGACAAAGTCTACAGAGAGAAGTTAAGTAACTACTACAGTAAAGACTAACGGAAAGGGAGAGAAAGCTTGAAAATGTAAGCCTCCCAGCGGTTAACATGCAATTATCCAGGTATTGAAAACTCTTGTGCAAGTTCAGTCTCCCAGCAAAGCTTGATAAGGTATCCTCTGTGTATCATTTAACGCAGAAGTCAGAGAAGGCTGAGTGCCCCTAACACTCAGTTACAACTAGCCAAATTATCTTGAAAAATAATTAACTTTCTGCTTATTTTAGGAAAATTCTCAAGTACCTTCATCTAATACTTCTCTTTCAGATTAAAAGAAATACCAATGAAAATAAACATGAAACCCAAAAGATTGGGCCAGGAAGATAGCTCAGCGTCAAGTACAAGGTCCTGAGTTCAATTCCTGGTACCAAAAGAAAAACCTAAAGATTTATTTTACTTATCTGAGAGCATTCTCTGGGTTTCAGTGAAAAACTTGTAGGAACTGTACTACTACCTAGAGCACTGAATAATTACGTAGAACCTTGTAAAGCCACAGCAAGTATTAAATAAATCATACAAAGCATTTAGCACAATGTTTGGCACAAAACAAGAGCCTCATAAATGTTAACTATCATTTTTAATATTATTTGGTACTACCTGATCACATCGCACTATTAGATTATACAGCATGTTTTAATTACAGTGAAAGTCAGTTGCAAGGATATGTAGTCTAAGCCTTATCTCAGTATTTCAGTTCTGTTTTATCTACAGTACTGTTAATAGACAAAAAGTCAAGATAAAAACATATTTTCTTTAAAAACTGCTGTCTGTTAAAATTAACAAGTTAATCATATACATATTTCCCAGTTAACTACAATACAGAAAGGCTTGTCCTACTTTTAACATATTAAGAGCAAAAAAATGTCAATTTCAACAAAATGCAAAAAGTAAAAAAGCACCCTTCATAAAATTTAATACCCAATAAAAATACAAATCAATAACAAAAGAAAATGTAGTACTTAAATTGACAAAAGGCATCTACCAGAAACCTCAAGGACACATCATCTCTAAGAGCAAAACACTGGAAGCATTCCCATTTAGGAAATAGATCAAAATGCCCATTATCTTCACTGATATTCAACATTTAGACCTGAGAGCCCATGTGAAACAACAAATAAAAATAATAGAAACAATAATGATAGTAAGTGAGATAATGTTGAGAAAGAAGCCTAGTCAACTTAGTCTTCTAGTTAAAGTAGCCAGTAAGTAGATAATTTGATGTTTTCCTTTCCACAATAATGGAAAAACCTTTTAAAATAAAAGTCAAAAAACATAAGGCTCGAAAAACAAGGCTTTATTTAGATGAGAAACCGAACAGATACACAAAGTTGTAAGCAGTACAAAGCTGTAAGCTTGCTGGATTCTGAGTCCAGAACCATGCATGCACTGTATGTACACTCAGGACAGAAAGCAAAGGAGGGTGGAGAACAGAAGGGACCAGGCTAGGCTGCCAGTCTCTGCCTAGAATTCCAGTTTAAATAATGCTCTGGGCTTAGAAAACTAGGAAGGTACAAATACACACAGTCTATGACTAGATCTAAACCTCCAAATACCTCCATGGGAGGAATTCCTGACCCACCGTTACCACATTTAACTCCAGATTAGGGTCCCAAAGGTCAGCTGGACACCTGAAACACCACCACACAGAGAAGGGTGAACACTGAGGTAAGAAACAAAATTAAAAATACTCTCAAGTCTGTAAATCAAAACTTCAAGGCCCATGAGATACAATGCTAAGAAAGGCAACAACAGTAACAAATGAATATGAATTCACTCCAGATGAAGGTGAATTTTATTTTGTCTTGTTTTTGTTTTTTGTCTTTTTTGAGAGAAGGTCTCGCTATGCAGTTCAGGCTGGCCTTGAGCTCACTTTGTAACCCAGGCTGGTCTCCAACTCACCAACGATCCTCCTGCCTCAGCCTCCCAAGTGCTGGGATTACAGGCATGCACCACCACGCCCGGAGAAGGTGAATTTTATAGAACAGTCTGACAACCACTTATTTTAGAGGAACATTTGGGGTACGTGAACAAAAATGTTCAAAATTATTGGGAATTCAAAACAGTAGTCACTTCAGAAGCTAATTTAGCCGTTTCCTACACAGTTAAACACATTCAGACCACATGACCTAGCATCTGCTCCTAAGTGTCTACCCAAGTGCGCTAAAAAATTCTATCCACACAAAAACCTTTCATACACATTTGTAAGAGCTTTATTCAGACCTGACAAAACCTAGAAACAACCAAAACGTCCTCCAGTAGGTGAATGAATGAACACTTCCATACAATGAAATACTAACCAGTGCTAAAAAGAAATGAGTTATCAAGCCACGAAAAGACACAAAGGAACTTTAAATGCATATCACTAAGTAAAAGAAACCAGTTAATAATAGGGGAAAATTACACCAGAGTACATAGGAACCCTTTGCACTATCCAGTCATTTTGGTCAAAGCTGTATTGCTCTATTTTTATTCAGTTACATATATTGTTTATACAAACATATCACCGACAATCCCACTTGTGAGTATACACAAAAGAACTGAAAGCAGGAGTTTAAATAGATACATGGATACTGATGTTCACAGCAGTAGCATTCACAATTGCCATATCCACCAATGGATTAATAAATAAACATGAGCTTGGCAGGGTGCACACACCTGTATACTTAGCCTCCCACTGAGGCTGAGGCAGAAGGGTCACAAGTTCAAACCCAACCTGGGCAGTTCAGGGACTTAGCGAGACCCCATCTCAAAATTTTACATTTTTTAAAAGGTCTGAAGGTGTAGCTCAGTGCAAAGCCCCATGGTTCAAGCCCCAGTCTCACACCCACAAACATATACAAACATAAACACACACACACAAATATTATTCAGGAAATTTTGCAGGGTGCAGCAGCTGACACCTGTAGTCCCAGCTACTTAAAAGGCAGAGTTCACAGCCAGTTTGTGCAACACAGCAAGACTTTAACTCAAAACAAAAAAAATTTTTAGAAACATGCTACAATATGGATGAAGTGAACATTTTGCTAAGTGAAATAAGCCAGATACAAAAGGACAAATACAGGACTCCCCTTAAATGAGCAACCTAGAACAGTGAGATTGATAGAAAGTAATGGTAGTGTACCATATAGTCAGAGGAGAATTGGGAGTCACAGTCAACAGATATGGAGATTCATTTGGGGAAGATGAAGTTTTAGAAAGAAATAGTGGTTACAGTTGCAACAACAATATACTTAATTTGGCAGAACTGTACACTTAAAAATGGGAGAAATGGTAAATTATATACTATGCATATTTTAACACACTAAAAATTTATTTTAAAAGTGTTGAAAAACTGGTTACCCAATATATCGTATATTTCTTCATTTTACCATACATGAGAATAAAATTCTGCATGGAAAGCAAAACTTTAAAACTTTCAGAAGAAAATACAAGAATATATAATTCATATCGTGTGGTAGAGAAAAATCTTAAGCCAGACACACACAAAGACAAGCAACTTAAAAAGGAGAAATTTTCCATAAATATGGCATCAAAATGTAATGCCACATGGGGCCAGTAATACAGCTCAGTGGCACAGCACCTGCCTGGCAAGCACAAGCTCCTGAGTTTGATTTCCTGTACCAAAAAAAAAAAAAAAAAATTAATGCCACAGTTAATAAAGACAAAGGAAAAGTCTCAGACTGGCAGAATGCATTTGGAATACATATATCCATCAAAGAATTAGCATCCAAGGAAACCAAACTGTTCCTCAGCATGCTGGGGATATAGCTCAGCGGCACAAGCGCCTGCCTGGCAAGTGCAAGGTCCTGAGTTTGATTCCCAGTACAAAAAAAAAAACCTGTTCTTCAGCAAAAGGATAAACTCTGATTTAAATCTACAATAGAATATATTAAATAAAAGAGGTATAACTCTTAAAGTCAGGGGCATAGGCAAGTTCCTAAACAGAACTCCAAATGTAAAAGAAACATCATGAATCAACAAATGAGATTATATCAAATTAAAAAGCTTTAAACAACTGACAAAATGAAAAGACAACCTACAGAACAGGAAAAAAAATTTGCCAGCTATACCTCAGAGAACTAATATCAAGAATATATAAAGAACTCAAAAAAGCTACCCCCCAAATAAAAGACCCAATCAAAAAACAGACAACTGAAATGAACAGACATTTCTCAGAAGTACAAATACACAAAAAAACGGTTCAACATCTCCGATCATTACAGAAATTCAATTTAACACTGAGATGTTACCTTACTCCAGAAAAATACAGCTATCATCAAGAAATCAAATAACAAATGCTGGCAAGCCCGCAAAGAAAAAGGAATTCTTCTCTTTTGTCGTTGTGAATGTAAACTAGTACAACCACTATGGAAATCAATATGGAGAGTAATCCTAGCACTCAGGAGGCTGAGGCAGGAGGATGGCTTCAAGTTTGAGGCCCACCTGGACTACATGGTGAATTCAAGGCCAGCCTTACTACATAGTGAGACCTTATCTCAAAAAGCTCCCCTCAAAAAAACCTATATGGAGAGTCCTCAAAAGACTAAAAATAAAAATTCCATTCAATCCAGCTATTTCCTTCTAGATATCTTCCTAAAAGAGTTAAAGACTTCATATTACAATGATACATGCATACCCTTGTTTATATCAACACAACTGATAGTAGCTAAATCTTGGAAGTGACCTATATGTCCATGAACTGATGAATGAATAAGGAAAATGTGGAATTTATACACAACAGGGTATATTTGAAATCACTGGTAGAACAGATGCCCCTTGAGACCACAACAGTAAGTGGAATAAATCAGACAAACTTAAATATGGCATGGTTTCTCTTATAGGAGAAACCCAAACCTAAATAAGGAGTAAAATAAATCCCAGCACTTGGGAAGCTAATGCAGGAGGACTGGGCCTAGACTACAGAGTAAATTCAAAGCCAGCCTGAACTCCATAGTGAGATCCTGTCTCAAAAAAAAAGATAATAGAGAACAGAAATGTAGATCTTTTACAAATAGGAAAAGGACCAAGAGATGGGGTGAGAGAGGCTTAAAAAGAATTAAGATGTGTTATGCACATGTACCAACTCCCCACAATGAATATAATCATTATATACTACAAATATGTACTAAAAAAATTTTTTTTAATTTTGGATTACTATTACCCTTATGCTTTTACACGGAGAAACTAAGGCCCTGAGAAATTAGGATCAAAGGCATAAAATAAATGGCAAGTCAAAATTTATGAATTCTAGGTCTAATTTTCTAAGTATAGGTAAAAATTTTGTCTCAGACAAAACTTAGTGGAACCCAAAATCCTTCCCAGCACTACCTTAACTGTATAACCCCCTTTAAAGGCAATTCCACTTAGGCCTGATAAACACCCTCAGAGAACTCATAAAAGGTCAAGTTTTAATTTGGCAGACAAAGTAACCTAACAGGCACTGCAACCCAGGGGACTGAAGCAGAAGCCTGGAGCTGGGAAGTCCAACAAGGATGAGGACAGGTAGAATTCCAGCCCTTATAGGGGAGCAGAAACACAAACATCTAAGATTCAAGAGCCAGGATAAAAAACGAAAAGAGTTCGCTAGATAAAAGCACTCTCCTTCCTCCCCTAAAAAGCCAATGAGAGCTCGAGCCCAGCCTGGACTACATAGTGAGTTCAAGGCCAGCCCGAACTACATAGGGAGACCCTGTCTGAGACACAGACGGTACAGATAACGATGATCTCAAGCAACCACCCAAAAGGAGTGGTTGGCCCTAAGAACCAGACAGAATGTGGAGGACAGAAGAAGCCGATCAACCATGCTTAACATTACAGTGATTGATAATGCGCCGTATAAAAAGTAGCAAAACCTTGCTCATTCATTCATGCAATAAGCATTTATTGCATGACTGCTGCAAGCCAGGCCACATCCTGAGGATTTAGCAGTGAACAGTCACGAAGCTTACTTCTATGTGGGAAGAAAGGGAATTTCCTTTCTCTTTCCAAATTTGTTTTTTCCTCACTTCTTGGAAGGTCACACAGAAGAGTCTTCAAAACTTCCTAAATCCTCCAAGATTTCTTTGATCTTCTTGCTTTGTCCCAAAACCAAGCAAGTTACCAATTTCCCTGCACCAGGGAAAGACCAAAGAAACCTGACGCGACCAGGCGTTGAGATATAAAATCCAATGCTGCTTTGTATTTCAACGCCTACCTTCACGGCCAAATTGTCAGCACCTCAACAAATCTTGGTTGTGTCTTACACTATTTCGCGGCCCTACAGCTGACCACGGCTGCCTAGCAAGGGTAGTTAATCAACAAACGTTTGCTAAGAATGCTGGAACGTCTTCCAAATCCCAAGGCCTGGCACAGGAATTGAGCGGTGAGCCTTCGCTAGCTGCATCCTCCCTCCCTCAGTATGCTTTCCTACCAAGCGTGACCTCAGGTACCGGTTCGCTGTTAGGCGCCTCGGGAAATAGTGCTTGGCGGTGACCTGGGATAAATTCCCTTCCCTGTGCCAGGGCCTGCCCGCCTCACCTGCCCTCTGCCAGGACCTGCTCATTCTCCCCCTAGGGCACCTAAGGCAGCGCCTCTGTGCAGCGCCAGGCTCCCGCAGCATCAGCCTGCGCGCTGAGCCC
>NW_004955469.1:7718921-7756311 GCF_000276665.1 Chinchilla lanigera
TGCGAGACCCGCCCCCGCGCCGAGCAGGACCCGCTCCCGCCCGCTCTGGTTCCGGGCGCGCGGGAGGAGGCGCTTCACGCCTCTCCGCTCCGGGCCGCCTGCCGCCGGGTGCGCTTCCGATCCGCAGGTATCGCCGGGCCAGCTGAATACCCTCCCTCGTGACTAGGAGAGAAAGAATGCAAAACGAGATCCTGCCCTGGGTGACGTTCTGAATTAACTCGGCGCTCTGCGTGCCGGCACTGCGTGCGGCGCTGTACCAGGTATCGCGTGGTACCCGTCGCCGTCACGGTCCTGGTCTCCAGGAGCGCGTAACTCAGAAGAAAAGCAACCGTGTAAACAGCCAGCTCTGATGACCCGTGCAAAGCCAAGCCGCAGCCGGACCCCTGCGACGATGAGGAAGAGACGACTTCCGCTTGAATCAGCGGCGGAGGGGCTCCTGGAAGAGGGGCCTCGAAGGAAGAAGAAGAAGCCTTAAGCGAAAGAGCACCGCAACTGGGAAAACGGCTTGGGCGTAGCATCAGAGGGTGGTCGCCAAGGCTTACCAGCTCAGTACCTTTTTTCATTTTTTACAGAATCCCAAATGTGTAAAATAAAAGCGATGATGCCAGATTAGATACAGCTAAGCACTTTTTAATGGAGCAGGTGGTCCTTTTTCCCCACATTAAGACTCAAAACAGTACCATCTGTTAAGGGCTATTGATAAACTAAGCAACCCCAGGCCAGTGTGCTTTGCTCTGCATCTGCTTTTTGGCACCTTAAGCTGTAGCAGATCGTGCCGCCGCCTGCTGCGGTCTTCCTGCCAGCCAGCCTGCCTGCCTTTAGAACACCCTCTTCCTTCTCCTCTCATCTTCCTATTTTTAAACCCCTGTAGTGAAGGAAATGCTGATAACCAGCTTTAAGTAAGAGTAAACAGGTTCTTCAAAAATAGTGCATCACTTTTCATACATGAATTGTATGAATGTTTTGCATGCTTGCATGCTTTGCATTTTTGCTTCTATGCAGGGTATTGACCGTGTTAACATACTCAGAAAACACCTGTGAGGTATCTAGTTTATTCTCTGTCACGTGTTGACCACCCACTATGGGGAAGACATTGAAAGGGTAAGCACTGATTCCATCCTTAGGGAAAAGAGCATACTCATAGGTGATGTAAAATAAATATGTAAACGTTGCGTGATGAGGTCATTTCAGTATGTGAGCTGGACTGTTATAAACCGTTCTGGGAATTAACTACTTCATACACGCTGGTCTTAGCATCTCTCCTGTTTCATCACCTCCACATTCCCAGAACAGTTTTCAAGCTTTTTTCATTCATTCTCCTCTCTTACTCCCAGGTTATCAACTTCTCTTGCCTATTTGTCTTTTTCCTGCATCATCTAAACCTATTCAAGCTTTGCCTGTCCTAAAAGAAGAAAATTGCTCTCCTGTTACCACTTCCTCCGTGTTTTCCTTTGCAAATGTCTTGAAAGTTGACTACGTGCACCTGTCCCTCCTCATCAGCTTCTCGCTCCTCAATCCATGGCTATGATGCCACCGCATTAATGGCTCATTTAATCCTAAATGCCCCTGTCCCTTTTTGAGTCCTCACGTTACTAGAACTTCCAAGCATTTGGCAACACTTTGAAACTCCCTTACCTTCAAGACATGACTCCTCTCTTAACCTCTTTAACCACTCCAGGATTCTGTTTTCAGCTCATCTCACCCCACGTCTCCCTGAGCCACTTTATCCATTCCGTCTTCATTTACCGCCTAAATCAGCAACTGCCAAAGGGCCACTTCCCAGGGTTCCACATACACAAAAGCCTACCTGGATATCCTGGAGGTGCCTGAAGCTCTGCATGGTAAAAACTGTTTAGCACACTGTACCACTTGCCTGATTCAAAAACTGGGAGTCACGATTCCTGCCTTTTCCTCCCTACCACAACTAATAATCATGAAGTCCTGTCGATTTGACTTCTTAAATACTTCTGGAATCTGTCCCTCTTTGCTTTTCTTACCTAGACTAGTGCACCAGCCCTTATCTGTTTCCCTTCTGTACTCTTACTCCTTCTAACACATCTTCCTTATTGTAGTGTGATAGTTGAGCTAATTGTCAACTTGACTGGGTTTAGAGATTCCTGCAGAGAGATTGGCTCACGGGGCACTGTACTCCACAGCATGTGAACCCACTGATACTCAGCTGTGCTGTTAGAAGGTAGAGCCTGGGTGGAGGTGGTCACTGAAGGCTGTGCTTGCGGGTGCATCTCTCCACCGCCCTCTTTCCAACTCTGCTTCCGGGGTACCACGAAGTGCACAGCTTTGTTCCACCAGGCCCACCCACCACATTTCTGCTTTGGAGCCAGCTGAACATGGACTGAAACCCGTGAAGCAGTGAGCAGAAACAAACCTCTCTTTCTTTCAGCTGTGCACACCATGTAAAGCTAATACATGCGCTTTGGAAAAACTTTCCAAAACTTTACCACCCATTGTGGCCCTGCACAGCATGGCGCACAAACCTGCCATTAATCTAGCCCTCCCCTGTCTCTCTGTCTCTCTCCTGTTGCTTCTTATACTCACCATCTGTGGTGGACTGACAACTGGTGGTCAACTTAAAACCCCCAGCTGAACTGAGTAAGAGTGGTTCTGGGTGTGGGAGGCCCACCTGAGGATTGTTGCTGGCAGCAAAAGAGGCAAAACTGGAGAAGAGGAGAACCTGTTGAGAGCTGGGAGAGCTCTTGGGTGCTATTAGAAGTTGTAAGGAGCTGTTGGTTCTCTTGGAGGAGCTTGTCATGCTGCTTTTCTGATGAACTAGGCTGTTCTCATCATCGAAGGAGCTCAGGACCTTGTTGCTGACAATGGCTTCGGTTCACTTTGCGGGAGCTCTGGCCCTCACCTTGAGCATCACTTCCTGGCTCCAGAGGGGAAGTTCGTGCACTGCTCGGTGTCCTGGAGAAGCTTGTCAAGTTGGCTTTCCTGATGGGAACTCGGCTTTCCTCGTGGTCAGAGGAGCTCGGGACCTCACTGTTGCTGAGGATGGCTGTGGTATTTTTCCGGGGAGCTCTGGTTCTTACTTTGAGCATCACTTCCTGGCTCCAGTGCAGATCCTTCAGCCTGCTAGCACAGATCCTTCAGCCCGCTAGCACAGACCTTCTAGTTTCCACCACTGACCCTTGGGCCTTCCCAGTGCAGATCCATGAAACAGGCCTGCATGAGACACTGTCGTGGGCTCTAGGCCTCCAGCTAGACTCATGGGAAGCATTGTTATGAGCTAGATCTTCAGCTGGACTCATGCAGGACATTGTCATGAGATCCTGTTCTTCAGCTTGATTCTTTGGTCTTTAGTGTGTGGACAGATTTCCTGCACTTTCTTTGTATATGATTTCTTGGATGACCATTATAAATAATCTTACAAATGTGTCCTGTATTATATTGTTTCCCTTGCAAAAACCCCAAACCACAACACCATCCAGTTCCTAGAATGTTACTATTTGCCCTAAGTCTCATACATTTGGGCTGTTTTGCTTTCTGTTTAGAATGTCATTTGAATACAAGCAAGAAGGCACATCAGTGTTAGTTGAAATTCCACATTTGTTGAAGCTATACTCCAAGAAGCTTTCTAGAAACAAGAACATGTAAGTGTACACAATGGAAGGGTCCACCCTTGCCTATGGAAACTGCCAGAGAATAATCAACTTTGAAGGCTGTGCTATTAAAATTATTTTACAATAATAATAGTCATAAACAGTAACAATAATATCTTCTAAGGCTTTCAGGTAAAAAATTCAAATTGTTTAAAAATTATGATTATTGGGTATGGCATGGAAGAAGAAGGAAACAGAGATGACTGTAATACCAGCACTCTGGTAGGCTAAACAGGGTCACAAGTTCAAGCTCAGCCTGGGCAATTTAAGAAGAATGTCTCAAAAAAAAATAAAAATAAAAAAGGGGTTGAGGATATAGCTCATACAAAGGTCCTTGGTTCAATCATCAGTACCACCAAAGAGAAAAAAGTGGGAAAATTAGGCAATACAGTAGTGGGCAATACAGTAAAGATGGCTGCAAATTCTTTGTTACTTCTTTGACCCAGACTGGCCATAGTGAATTGTGTGACCAATAGACTGTGTGATGTCAGGTCAGTAGAACTCTTGAGGTATCTACCTGGTCTTTGGGAACGTTTGCCTTTAAAGCTCTGCACTGTGATGGGAAATATTTCATTTCCTACAGAAAGGTCCTGAGACTACATGACAGCGAAAACTTCACTGATCCTAGCCCACAGGTGTGAACTCAATGCTCTGTAACAGCCCAGACATTAGCTCAGCGCTCAGTGACCTCCCCTGACCTCCACTGGAACAGAAGAATCATGCAACCAAGCCCTTCCCAAATCCCTGACCCCAAAGTTTATCAAACTGTATTCAGATTTGTTCTTACTTTTTAAAAGCCATTTTTTCAGGGTAGTTTATTTTGTGGTCTGTTAACCAAAATAGTTGGCATCAGACTTCTCAAGAGCAACACAAGGGATGCATTTTCAGCATTTTTAGGAGATGCAAGCTAAGGGCTTTAGATTCCTCTATCATGCTGTTTGTCAAGCTTCAACACTATGGAAAATCTGTTTATAAAATCCAAGAATTCAAGAATTCTACATATATAAGCTGATTCTAAGTATTTACTAGAACAGGGATCAGTAAATTTTTCTGAAGCATCAGATAGTAAATATTGTAGGTTTGGCAGCTGACTACCCAACTCTTGCCATTGTAGCACAAAAGCAACCAGAGACAATATGTAAGTAAACAGGTGCAGCCATGTTTAACATTTACCTTTCAGTCTAGCACTGTCACTTGTAGAAATTTATCTTGAAGATACCTTAAAAAGTACATGTGCATTCTCATGTCTGTAAACTGCTTCGTTGTCCTGTTATGAAGTGCAAAATATTAGACATGACAAAAGTGCCCAAATATAAATGACTAGTCAGATAAACTATGATACACACAATAGAATACTAGGAAGCAATAAGAAGAAATGAAGATTTTCAATAACTGATCTGTAGTCATTCCAGGACATATTCTTAAGTTACAAAAGCAAATATATTCCTCTTGGGGGCAGAGTACCAAGAATCAAACACAGGACCTCGTGCTTGCCAGGCAAGCGCTGTGCCGATGAGCTATATCCCCGGCCCCAAAGCAAATATATTCTATGTTAGCTTTTGTCCAATAAAGATAAGTAAAATTGCTTACTTACTTAAGATTTGCTTATTTTAGTAAAATGAAACAAGACAAGTAAACCAGAAAACAATGTAACTGGTTATCCACAAGGAACTAGGCAAGGGGACAGGATAGAAAGTACAAGAGAAGAAAAGACAATTCTGATATTTTGGTGTAGTTTTGGCTTTAGAAGCACGTTAATGTGTTTTATGTTGTTGTTTTGTTTTTTTTGTTTTTTCTCCGGTACCGGGAACCGAACTCACGACCTTGCGCTTGCCAGGCAGGCGCTTTGCCGCTGAGCTAAATCCCCAGTCCCTAATGTGTTATATATATTCAGAATAAAAGTAAATTTAAAAGGATAGGGAAAAATTTAAAACCTTCAACTAAATGCAAAGAGAAACGAACCTAGCTGTATGCCAAAAAAATGGCAGGACCACAATAAAGAGGAGAGAAATAAACCAAATAATTTTGAGTATAGTTCTTTGCTATGCCAGCATCCGATGACCAAAATAAACTGGCGGGGGTAGGAGGGAAATACTTGGAAAAAAGAAACAGAATTGCCAATAAATTTTTTTTTTTTAGTACTGGGAATTGAATATAGGGAATTCTGAGCTATATCCCCAGTTCTTTTTCTATATTATTTTGAGACAGAGTCCCAGTAAGTTGCCCAGTCTGGCCTCAAACTTGTGATCCTCCTGTCTCAGCTTTCTGAATAGCTGGAATCACAGCAAGAATTACTGTGCCAACTGAAATATTGGTTACCTTAATGGCTAATATTTATTTTCAAGTTAAATTAGCAAAGTTTTAAAATGTTAATATTTAGTATTAATTAGTTTGTTGAAGAAATGTAAATTATACAATCACCATGGAAGGTGATTTAGAGTTAAACAAAATCTTTAAAAATGCTGATACCGGGCTGGGGATTTAGCTCAGCGGCATAGCACCTGCCTGGCAAGTGCAAGGTCCTGAGTTTGATTCCCAGTACCCAGGAAAAAAATAAAAATGCTGATACCCTTTGACCCAGAAATCCTAATTTTTAGAATTTATGACTGTTTCATGAAAATATTAAACGATATGTAATTAAACTTATGCATTAAATCTTATCAAAGTTGCTTCTGAAAACCAAAACTGAAAAAATTGTTACAGAGCCTTGAACTCAAAATTCTCCTGCCTCAGCCTCCTGAGGGTGGAGTTAAATGCCCAGTTGATAGATAAAACTTCATAAGATTTACCTTGGAAACAGCAGTCATATTCTGCAACCAAATCATCCTTGAGACTGATCACCATGGAGAATGTGTATAATCCCAGCTATTGGGAAGGATGAGACATAATTGCAAGTTTGTAGGCCGCCCTGGGTGATTTCATGAGACTTTGTATCAAAATGAAATCTTAAAAAAGAGCTAGTAGCCAAGAATGGTGATATACACCTATTATCCCAGCACTGTGGGAGGCTGAGGCAGGAGGACTGCAAGTTCAAGCCAAGGTTGGGCAACTTAGTGAGTTAAGGTCCTATCTCAAAATAAAATATAAAAATATTAAAAGGACTCAGTGCAAAGACCCTCAGTTTAATCCTCGGTATAAATAAATATATAAACATAATAAATAAATAGACTGGGAATGTAGCTCAGTGGTAGAGCTCTTGCCTAGCATCTATGAGGTGCTGGATTGGATTCCCCAGCACCTTAAAAAAAAAAAACTCTTCTTAGATGTCAAGCTGAGGGTTGGACTGAACTGGATAGCTAGGGAGACTCATACCACAGCATTTTCTGTGTGCTACAGTGACAGGAGCAGCTGCCGTTCCAATGCATTATGCAGTTCTCCTGAAATCAGAGGCTAAACGGCACCCCTAAGGGACTCCCAAGAATTACCACAAAAGACACCCCAAAGGCAAAGATATCCAAGGGCAGTACCTCCCGGGTTTTGCAGGCTTTCCAAAGGTCATGTGTTTATGAGGTGTTGTTGATCCCCTAAAAGATCAACAGAGTCTATACTGGTGCAACTTTTTAAACTGGCTCAAGATGACTAATTCCAGCTGTTCTCACTCTGGCTGCACACCAGTCACTGGATATACATAGGCCTGGGTCCCACCCAAGATGAAATGTGTAGAGACCCTAAGCAATACATGTTTGGAGCAGAGAGCTGAGGTCCCCCTCTTGTTGCAGTTAACTATTTGAGGAGTATCTGGCTGTATCAGGAGCACAAAGGGCGCTGGAGGACAAGCTGAGTGGGAGTAACGAATTCAGTTCTGCCAGGTGACTGGAACAGGTGCTTAAATACTGAGCAGGCTGGCCCTGTGCAGGTGATGGGGAAGAAGGGGGCGGCTCACTGGCCCTAGATTCCGGAGTGTTAGCACACTGCTTTGGCCACCTTCGGAGGTCAGCTCCTGAGGCCCTGTTCCACAGGAGGAACAGAGAAAGGAGGCGCCTTCTCCTTCCTCTTCCTCTCACGGGCTGTGCAGGAGGCCAGCGGGCCGGCCAGGTAGCAGCTTGTGGCACCAGATTCCCCATCTCTTTCTTTCTTTCTGGGACTTTCCTTGATCCTGTGGTGGGTCAGCTGCTTTTGCTCTGTGCCCCAGCACGTCTGTACCTGTCTCAGCAGTTCCGCGTTCAGCCTGCACACAGCATAGCCCGCCCCTCCCCCTGGTCCCCAGAACTAGTTCTCCCAGGGGCTGGAGCACCACTGTGTTTAGTAAAAGTCCTGTTGAGGCCAGCGTAGCCCAGGGCCTGTTTTGGGGGGTGGGTGGCGCTGGCTCTGTGGCTTCACTCGGGCCACGTTAAAGGTGCTTTCACCATGAATTACAACCACTATTTGCCTAGAAAAATTCCCCTTTTTCGTGCATTGAGATATTTCCATCATTTGCAAGGTTACAATAGCACAGAGCCCAAAGTGCAAAAAAGGAAAAAGCCCACCTTGTTACTATCCAGATTCCTAGTTGGAACTCAGGCCAGTGCGGCTACAGCAAAACCACGGTGGCACACAGGAAACCAGAGCCCCAAGCCTCCTGCTGCAGATGCTCTTCCCCTGGGAGGTCAACGTTCCATGCCCTCCCATCAGACACAAAGCTGCCACCCCGCTTCAGGCGCTTAGCATCCAAATCCTTGCTGTGGGGTGAGAAATCTCCAGAAACTTCATCCACAGTGACACTTCCGGGTACGCAGATGCCCCACCAGGTGCAGGTGAATTGCACTCACTGAGGTGTTACAGGTTCATCATCACCTTTATTTTCCCAACATCTTTTTCTGTTTTTTTACCTCCAAGCTCTCTTCCCTCCTCCATACATCAAGTGCTAATCTCCTGTCACATCCATATGGCTTTCTACCTTTGTGCAGCCCCTTCCCATCTTGGTCACACTGTATCATCTGTCTCTACCGAGCCTTGTCCATAACCTGTTTTAGGATCTGACTCAGACAACACCGTCCCTGAGAAGGCTGCTTTCTTAGCATCCACCTCACTCAGCTGTGATCGATTCTGGGTGGTGCTGCCTTCACATTTAGGCCTAGTTGGGGGTATTGGTTGTTAGCATTTGTGGGGACGTTGCTTGGTAAACAGTTTGAGGTGTTATATGCATGTCAAAGTTCTGTTCCCTCAGCTAGATTACAAGTTCCTCAAACCCAGGGCTCATGGCCAAACCATGTAAAATAAATAAGGCTTGGCTGTGGGTGAGGACAGGCAGGCATGGGGCTCTAGTAGGGCCTCAGAGGGACTGCACCAGTGTGGCACAAGTGTTGAGTATAATTCGGAATCTAGAAAATCATAGAACTGTAAAGTCAGAATCTGGGCAGTACATTGAGTACTTGAAGAAGAACACCCAGGAAGAACCCCTCCTGACTACATACACACTGCAATACTCTACATTGTGTTGCTGGCACTTTTTCACTAGCAGCTAATATTTAATGAGCACCTATTATGTACTAAGCTATGAAATGAAAGGTGGGATAGAAAATAGACCTGAAGATTTTTGTTTGAAGAAGTTTAAAGATGAGCTGGGTGTGGTGGTATAGGCCTCTAATCTCAGCACTCAGGAAGCTGAGGCAGGAGGATCATCAGTTCAAAGGGCTAAGGGGATGAATCCTCATTAATCTAGAAGCATGGTGGTAGACTGGAATGGTCGTGGTCCCCAATGAAATGTTCCTCTTGGCAGGCATGATCTTGTGTGTTCTTCTACCACATGGACTCTGATATAGCTGTGGCACGTAAAGCAATAGCATAGATGACATACACAAAGACTTGGTAACATCTGCAGGTTAAGGTTTGCTCCTTGCACATTGTCTTGTGACCACAGTGTGAGGAATCCCGTCCTCATACCACATGATGGGCCCTGGTGACCCCAGCAGAGGGGCCTCCCGGCTGACCCAAAGAATTGAGAAAAATAGGACAAAGGAAGAGAGGCCTTGTAGAAAAACACTGGGGTTCCCCCTACCAGTTGTCAGCATCTACTGCCAGGCATGTGAAGGGAGCCATCTTGGCTGCTCCGGTCCCACTGACTTATCCAGAAGTCCCTCTCATCCACGGTTCTCCTTTTCAAGGTTTTGTTTACCCACAGTGAACTGTGGCCCAAAAATATTAATGGAAATGTCAGAAATAGTTCCCAATTTTTAAACTGTCATCTGAATAATATGATGAGATCTGCCATTATCCCACTGCATCCCACCAGGGACCCAAATATATCGTGCTGTACTTATCACCTGTGGAAGTTGAGGGAGAGAGAGACCACATTTCCACAACCTTTATTACAGAATATTTCAATTGTTCTAATTTGTTGTTAGTTATTGTGATTTTTTTTTTCTTTTGCCTTTTTGAGTCTTTTTCTTTTTCCTGGTACCAGGAATTGAACTCAGGACCTTGAGCTTGCTAGGCAGGCTCTTGTGCTGCTGAGCTATATCCCCAGCCCATTTTTTGGGTCTTTTTGAGACAGAGTTTCACTAGGCAATTCAGGCTAACCTTAAACTCACAGCAGTCCTCCTGCCTCAGCGTCCTGAGTGCTGGGATTACAGGCATGTGCCACCACATCTGGCAGTGATTCTCTTATTTATAAGAAGTCATAATTTGTAAGTTAAGCCTAATTTATAAGTTTCATTGTAGGTGTGTGTGTGTAAGAAAAGTAGAGTGTATATGAGGTTGCTACCACCCAGCATTTCAACCAGCCAAGGGGGGACTTGGATTTTGTCCCACATAGGGCTTGGGGGGACTCCTGTGATCACATGATGGGCCCTGGTGACCCCAGCAGAGGGGCCTCCTGGCTGACCCAAAGAATTGAGAAAAATAGAACTAAATTTTTAAGACTAAGTGTTTTGGGATAATTTGTTATATAGCAAATGATTATATACACAAATTGATGCTCAGGAGAAAGCAGTGCTGGAATGAAACAAATTAGTGGTTTGGGACTGCATGGCAGAGCAAGGCAGGTAGGTGGCACAAAGGTTAGCAGGGTCAGGAGGAAACTGCTGGTGCAGGTTGGAAAGAAAGCGATTTGCGTGCCACAGTATCGAGAAAAGGGGTAGTGAGGACAATTATGGGGAAAATAGTGCTGCTACATTGTCACCTGCAGTACCTTACAGGTAGAAAACATACCTAAGGAACTTGTGAATCCAGGTAGGAAGTTTCAGGCAAGATGCTAAAAGTGTAAATTGTCTTCTTAGCAGCTTTAACAAAAAGGAAAGGGAAAAAGGAACTATTCTGCTTGCCAATAGGAGTCAAAAGAAATGGTTGGGGGGAGGCCTGATATATACAGGGTTGCAAAATAAAATTTTTTTATTTACAGGTTCTGCAACCCAAGAATCTCAAAGTAAAACATGGCTTCAGGGTAAAGATCAAATTAAGTTTGAAGCTGTGATACTTTTTGGTTAGGCCTAGTTAGAAAAGGAGCTGTGGGCCAGGGATGTAGCTTAGTGGCAGGGTCCCTGCCTGGCAAGCATGAGGTCCTGAGTTCAACACCCGGTACCAAAAAAAAAAGAAGGAAAGAAAGAAAAGGTGCTGTGAGAATCTCTAGGTCTTTGCCCCACAGCCCTCTGACTGCCCAAGATAGAGGGAGGACCATCTATGAAATAATACTAGGTAGGCCTTTGGCTAATTGAGGTGGCTATTTTCTGATGCATAAAAAAATCTGACAAAGTTTCCAGGGAGTTTTAGAACAAGAGAGTTCAAAAAAAAAAAAATTTTTTTTTTTAAAGTCTCTGGTCCCCAAACTTCCTAAGGGCAGAAGCAGGTTAACAATGGTACTCAGCTACAGACTTAGGCCAGTTCTTTTTTTTTTTTTTTTCAATAGTTGTTGTGTTACACTTAGGTATCTTCAAAGTGGCTTCTAAAGAATATAAATAGAACTATACATGAGTGACCTACTGAATAATCATTCAATAATTCTCAATGGTTGTTGTAGGAAACACATAATAATAAACACAGATCCATTTATGAAATAGGATAGGAACAATACAAACATTACAGAGTTATGGATAGATTAGTAGGAAAATATCAATGACTGCTGTAATACATGGTGGTATCTTCAAAGTGGTTTCTCAGGAAGACAGAGATACGCAAGAAGGATCTAACAAGTAGTTACAGCCTAAGGATTGTCAAAAAATCAATGAGTCGTCAGGCGAAAGCCATTTTTTGTAACGTTTTCTGTCCAGCCTCCCATCACATTGGGACCCCACAACCAGTTAGTGTCTTCTCCCCAACTGTCAGCACAGGCAGCAGGAATCCTGCTGCAGACTTCTCTGGAGCTCCACCACAGCCTGTACTGTCAGGGGAAGAATGGCTTCCAGTGAGTCTCTGCAGGTTTTGTGCAAGGTCCTCCTGGTTTACAGCTTCCAAGCGGCTCTCATGACCCCAGTCCACTGGACCTCTGACTCCGTGGGCTTAGTCTGCATTCTCATGTTCTCTGAATCCTTTTTCAGCAGCTGCTCCTCCACTGGCTCTGGACCTTTCCAGTTCTGAATGGCAGGAGCAAGAGTGTAGGCCAGTTCTTATTGGGAAGGAAATAGATCTCAAAAGGCAGAGGAGCCAGGAGGCCACAAGACAAAATCAAGACCCAAAGAAAGCAATGGATGGAAGAATCATTCCCAGAGAGTTCACAGGAAACTCCTTAATTCCAAAATACAAAGCCTTGGAAACAAGGATCCTGGTTATTTCATACTGCATCTCCCATTCCTCCCCTTTTTGGACACTGAGGTCTCCTGTCCTAGCTCATTGCTATATGCTGGGTATGGAGGGAGGACATCACTTATCTTCTTATGTAATGGCAGATTTTGGGTTGTATTCCACAAGAAACTGAAAAGACTCTATTCAGAACAAGCAGAGCTTTAATTTGAGGCTAGCCACCCTTCCTTCCATTTGCCAATCTGGGAAGTGGGAGAGGGGCCTGCCTTTGTTCCCAGCTTATATACATTTTTGGTTTCCATGGTAACAGATTGGAATGTTGTAGCCCTGGCCACACGTTGGTTTCCTTGTGCCACGTAACCAGGTCAGGCTCTGGTCATGAGCCCAGCCACAATGATATATACTTTCTGTACTCTGTTCTATATGTCTCCCTTTAGATAACCATACATTTCCTTTATGGTTACAATGTTTACGTAGGGCCAGGGAAAGGATGAAACAACCCAGGTGTTATGGTTTGTGTCTGTGTGTCCCCCCAAAGCCTCATGAGGTCATGGGGCAGGCTTTTAGAGTTTGATGGATTATGGGTGTGAGAGCTATACCTGACCTAGGGTGGATAGTTTGCATATGTAAAGGAGAGGAAGAGGCTGCTTGCAGCCATTCCTCCCTTTTGTGCTTGTTGCTTTTGCTGTGTTCTGCCACCATGAGCTGTAGCCTTCTGCCATGTGCCACTCTGCCTTGTAACCTGCTAAGTATGGACTGAAACCTCCACAAACTGTAAGAGAAATAAACCTTTCCTTCCTTAATTTTGGGCATCAGGTATTTTGTCCCAGCAATGAGAGAAAAGTAACTAAGACACCAGGCAAGGTCATAGGTAGTTATCTAGGCCCTGGTGTTCTTTGTCTTTGGAGAAGCATTCCAGGGCTAAGTCAGGATTGCAAAGTTAACTCTTTACAACCCCTCCAGGATGTTTCTTGAGACACATTTTGAGGCTTGTATTAAGACTAGAATTATTCTATCTTAAAATGATATGCTAAGAGTTACTGTTCCCTACACTTAGCTCATCAGTCCTTGGAGCTGAGGGACCATCTGAGGAACTGCACCTGAGGACCTCGGCCACTCCTGGACCTGATACAGATCGCAGACTGTGGGGCCATGGTTACATGGGACTTCTAGGGCCCTAGGAGGAGTGACTGTACTCAGTGTGTGGGAGAGGCATGAACCATCTGGAAACTACAGCAGGTTGTTAAAGTGAAGGCCCAGCGAATCACATGCCTCCCTCATTTGTGCACTCTGACCGTGGCATTGTGGTTTTCATGGTCAGTGGGGCTGCACATACCACATTCCTAGAGTCTTGATGAGCCCTCTTCAGACAGTGCCCCAAGGCTACTGTGTCAGGAGGCCAGTTTGCCCCCTAGAAAGAGGAGAGGCCACGTCAAGGAACCAAGATGCTCCAGATGTCAGCCAGCAACAGCTTCTAAGTAGATATCTTGGACTATCAGCCCAGTTTATCCCAGACCAGATAAGTTTTTTCAGGCTAATATTTCCTTGGCAGAAAGAAACCATCTGACCAATCCACAGAATCATAGGAAATTATAAATCACTGTTAATTTGTGTAAAGAGTTTTTTTTTTTGTGTGTAAAGAGTTTAGAGATGATTTTGTTAGGCAGCAATAGATAACTGATGCACAGAAGATGGGAAAACCCTTCTTTCAGGAGCAGGTACTTGAAGATGAGTAAGGTGTAGCACATAGAGAACCAGGGAAAGAGTTACCCTGGCCTTGCAAGAGAAGTTGCCGTGTAAGCAAAGGCCTGGGTAGAAGGATAGGGCACTATGAGCCACTTCATAGTTAGTGTGCCACAGCCTGCAATAACTACTCCAAGGAGTAAAGACATCTCTTGGCTCCACTTAGTCTTTCATTGTTTAACAGATCTTGGCTTGGTTGGGGTGGGATGGGGTGAAAGAGGTCCAGAGCATTTCCATTTTTACTGCCTGTTGTAGTTTGGGGTTTATAAGAGGAAGCAATATAGGACACATAATTTGTAAGATTATTTTATAATAGTCACCCAAAGAGTCATATACAAAGAGAGCGCAGGAAATCTGTCCACACACTGAAGACCAAAGAATTCAGCTAAAGAACTGGATCCCATGACAATGTCCTGCTTGAGTCCAGCTGAAGATCTAGCGCCCATAACAATGCCTCCCATGAGTCTAGCTGGAGGCCTAGAGCCCATGACAATGTCTCATGCAGGCCTGTTTCATGGATATGCACTGGAAAGGCCCAAAGGTCAGTGGTAGAAACTAAAAAGTCTGTGCCAATGGGGTGAAGGATCTGTGCTAGCAGGCTGAGGGATCTACACTGGAGCCAGGATGAGACACTCAAAGTAAGAACCAGAGCTCCCCTGAAAAGTACCACAGCTATCCTCAGCAACAGTGAGGTCCCGAGCACCTCTGATGATGAGAACAGCCACATTCCCATCAGGAAAGCCAACTCAACAAGCTTCTCCAGGAAACTGGGCAGTGCACCATCTTCCCCTCTGGAGCCAAGAAGTGATGCTCAAAGTGAGGACCAGCGCTACCCAAAGTGTACTGTAGCCATTCTCAGAGACAACAAGGTCCTGAGCTCCTTTGACAATGAGAACAGCTGAGTTCATCAGTAAAGCCAGCATGACAAGCTCCTGAAAGAAAATGAACAGCTCCCTACAGCTTCCAACAGCTTCTCTTCTCCAGTTCTGCTTCTTATGCTGCTGGCAACAATCCTCAGGTGGGCCTCCCACACCCAGCGCCACGCTGGTTCAGTTCACCTGGGTGTTACAAGTTGACCACCACTTGTCAATTCTCCACACTGCCCAAACATATGTTATGAAAGAGACTGTCAGGGTGGTGTTGGCCAGAAGACAAGCATGAGTCATCATTTATCAACTGTGCATTTAACAGAAAATAAACACCTAAACCCCATCAGCTGAGCATAGAAGAAAGTGCAGAGTACTCAAAGTCCAGAGATCTACATTTATTATATATGTATATATATATAGTCATTTTCAAACTATGCAACCATGAATCATGCACATAATTTCTCTGTATCTCATTTCATTTGCAAAGCAAGCAGATGTTTTCCAACTCTGAAAGTCTAAGGTTTTTAGAAGAGATTATAATACATAAATAACAATGAAAGTGTCTCCTACGTTTTAAGCAATTATACATGTGCTGAATATGAGTAGACACTAGCAGTAAGACGGACTAGGCCATCTTACTGGAATTGTATCTATTAATCAATACAATCTTTTTAGAAAGCAATGTGGAGATAAGAATTGTCATAAAAATGTTCATCACAGGCCGGACATGGAGGCATATGCCCGTAATCCCAGCACTCAGGAGGCTGAGGCCAACCTGGGCTACAAAGTGAGTTCAAGGCCAGCTTAAACTGCAGAGTGGGATTTATCCCAAGGAAATAATTAAACATAAGATCAAAGAAGCAAAGTATTAGACTATTACTAGAACTATGTAAAAAGTCTGTACTAATGGACAACGACTAGAAAGAAACTGAAAATAGTTCTAGGAGACTAGAATGCTCAGTAACACAGCATTTGCCTAGCAAATGCAAAGCCCTGGGTTCCATTTCCAGGACAAAAAAAAAAGTTGTAGAATATAGCTGAGATTATAGTGAAGGATTTTGCCTTTCCCCCCAAGGCTCTTATTAGGTTGTCCTTATCATAAGGTTTGGGTTTGTTTATTTTTGCTATGCTGATATGGAACCCAGGGCTTCGTGCTTACTAGGCAAGTACTTTACCACTGAGCTACATCCCCAGTCTGAAAGGTTTGTTTTAAAGCCGGTGATAGCTGCATCCTTCACTCCAGGGACTCCCTGGGCATCACGGTAGGTGAAGAACAGGAAAGCCCACCACATTGGCTCTGGGGTGGCTTAGTGCCCAAGCTGGCAGGATCCCTGACCCAACAATGAGCCTCTGGTAGCATTCAAGAAACCCACTGAAACCCAGAGGGGCAGATCAGGGCTCTCTGGTGTAGGCGAGGGCACCCTAGGCCACGAAGCACCATATCACAGGGAGTTAACAGAGAGCAACGCTAAGGCGCCCTACTTTTCACCAGATGGCTCTGGGAAGAGACCAAGGAAAACTTCTGCACTGCCAAGAAGTGATCCGATCAAGGTGATTTTGTGGCTGCAAACCAGAGAGAGGTAACAAGAGAAGCAGCACCACCTTGTTCTGCTCTGAAGTGAGACCTCAAGGCATTCTATAGCATCTCCTTCCAGGGAGACACAGATGATCACGTGGTGAGTGAGGCCAGGCTGCTGCAAAGTGCCTGCAGCTTAGCATAGGGTGGGAGGAGGGAAGAGAGAGAGTTGGGAGAGGGAGGGACAGAGAGGACCATGCTACTAGGCAGGACATTTGTTTTGGGGGGTTTTTTTGTGTTTTTTCTTTTTTTTGGTACCGGGAATTGAACTCATGACCTCGCACTCGCTGGGCAGGCACTGTGCCACTGAGCTACATCCCTGGCCCTGAGGCAAGACATTTGAAAAGTAGGAAACCAGTGCTGCTGGTGAGGAAGAGACAGATGGTGTCCTGCTGGAAGGACCAACTTGAAGGGTGGGTTTGGGCAGGGAAGATGCTTCAAGCTGAGTAGACAGAGGAAGCCAGAAAGCAAAGGTGGGACTGCTTCTGGTGGGCACGGGAAGGTGAGTGACCAGCCCGCTGGCCAGAAAATGGTTGTGATGAGAGATTTGGTAGGAAAGGGGAATGGGAGGCAAGAGGAGATGCATCTTGAAAGTTCTGCCTGGCTGTGTTTTAGCATAACGTTCAATGACAGGAGTACGGAGGCCGAATTAAGGTAGGGAAGATAGGAAGCAAAGAAGCTAGGCAAGGGAGAAGCAGAAAGGCTTGGCTGGCCAAGGGTTTGAGCCACCGGGATGGAAAGAATACAGCAGGCAGGGGAGCCAAGGCTGGAGGGTTCAGGGACTAACTTGTCTAGGGCTTAAACCAGGGAGACAGCAGTGATGAAGATGACAATGGAAATGGGAAACCCAGGGGCTGGGGATTTAGCTCAGCGGCACAGCACCTGCCTGGCAAGCGCAAGGTCATAAGTTCGATTCCCAGTACCGAAAAAAAAACAAAAACAAACAAACAAACAAAAAAAGGAAATGGGAAACACAGAAGGAAGGGCATGGGGGTGCAGTGTATTGAGCGCAAGTGGCCAGGTCCAATGAGCAGTTGAAATATAGGTGAAGCCGGGCATGGTGGCACACGCCTGTAATCCCAGCACTCCAGAGGATGAGACAGGAGGATAGCTGGGAGTTCGAGGCCAGCCTGGGCTACAAAGTGAGCTCAAGGCCAGCCTGAACTGCATAGCAAGACCCTGTCTCAAAAAAACGAAAGAAAGAAAGAAAGAAAGAAAGAAAGAAAGAAAGAAAGAAAGAAAGAAAGAAAGAAAGAAAGAAAGAAAGAAAGAAAAAGAAAAGAAATATGAGAACTCAGGACAGAGGTCAGGCTTAGAACGGAGAGCTGTCCGCTGAACGGGCTGCAGCTGGAAGCAAAAGTGTCTGAGAAGGCGGAGGTGTCAGAAGAAGCACACGGTGGAGGGCGGCCCGGGGCAGGGAGGGGGCGAGGGATGAGGGATTCAGCACCGCAGGCACAGGCGTGGGCGTGCAGGCACGCAGCAGGGGCCCAGGGGCCGCAGCCAGGACTGCAGCTGGGGGCCGGGCAGGCGGGCGGGTTCTCACCAGAGAGCTCAGGGCCGGCAGGAGCCAGGCTGTACCGAGCCGGAGTGCAGTTGCCAAGTGGGCAGCACTTCGATAAGCTCATCGGTGCTTTTTAGGGTGCACACCTTTGAGTACGTTTGCAGGTGAAATGTTGGTGGGTGAAAGGAAACTGTGAGCATTAGTGCAAGCAACAGAAAATACTGGGGCCTTAGTGCGTCAGATTTAGCAGGACACAGACATTTGTGCCTCCAAGGCAGGGCTGTTAATTTTTTTTTTTTTTCTTAATAACGGAAATTTTCTGTCAGGCAAACTGATTCAGAACACCAGGAACTCATTGCTGCTGAGTTGAAACGGGGCATGGAGAGGGTCACGAAACGCCTTCCTCACACTGGGGCATCAGCTCCAAGCAAAACAAAGTGTGGGTGGAGACGAGGGGTAATCATCCAAGAGGAAGTTGGGAAGGGAGAGATTACTGAAAGCCACAAAGACTCTGCGAGAGCTCCAGTGAAACTGGAGCTACTGGTCCCATAAAACTGGGAGAAATGGGATTTTTAGGCCACGCGGAGGTCCCTATTGAGTCGGGAGCACGACTCCAAAGTGCAGCCAGCTGGCACATTGCTTCTCTCCAGCGATGTTGGCAGCGGCAAGCAGAAGCAGCAGATGACAGTGGTTACCAGCGTGGGGACTGATGCAGCGCCACTGATGAGAGGGCCAGCGCAGGGGTCGAGGGAGCTTTCAAGGCCGTGCTAGGGAGAGCCAGCCTTGCTGTGGCCCTGGTTGCCAAACCAGCACCGGGCCTCTGCCCCTTGGGCTGGGATCAGTGGGCAGATAGGCTACTCTACAAGACAAGACGCTATTGTGTGGCAAAATTCATATAACATAAAACTTAACCACTTCAACCTATTTTATTTTATTTTATTTTATTTTATTTTATTTTATTTTACTTATATTTTTGGTACCGGGAATCGAACTCAGGACCTTGCACTTGCCAGGCAGGCGTTTGTGCCACTGAGTTATATCCAGGGCAACCAATTTTATAGTATATTTATATTATTGTGCAACTATAGCCACTACCCATCTCTAGAAATTTGCCATCATCCCCAGCTGAAACTCTCTACCCCTTAAAGGATAACATTCCCCCGGCCCCTGGTAACTAGCATTCTCGACTCCATCCCTGAATGTCTTCACCACAGATATCACACATAGATGAAACCAGGCGGTGTTTATGTCTGTGGTGGGCCACTTCACGTAGCAAGTCTCTGAGGTCCTCCCTGTTGTTGCACATGACAGGACCCCCTTCCTTTTCGAGGCTGACTGATGCACCGTTGCATGGATATAGGCCACACTGTATTTATTCACCCTTCAGGGGGTAGGTGCTGGGTTGCCTCCACCTTGAATAATACACCTTTGAACATTGTTGTGCAAATACTGTTCAGCCGCTATTTTCAATTTTGTTATGTATATATCCAAAAGCCAAAATCATGATATACTTTAAATTGACATATATAAACGAATAAAAATAGATCAGTATAATTTGGACCAGAATGTTGGGTGCTGGCTGTATGAATGCTGAGTACCAGGGGATTTGGGCAGCAGCGCCCCCACCTGGCAGCCACACATACCCATTTCCAGACCCCTCAACTGAGAGATCTGGTGAGTCTTAGGAGTCAAGGCTGGATCCCAGAAGGATACTTCAAATTTGGGAAAGAAAGAAGCCACAGGAACTTCAGAAGTGCCAGTCCTGCTGGCAAACACGCTGAAGCGTGACAGGGAGTACAGCTGTGCTTAGACATGGGTAAGAACACAGCTGGCCCCTGGTAAAACTGAAGCCCCGCTTTCATGAGACAACCCTTACCTTCTCTCCCTGGGGTGTGTGTGTGTGTGTGTGTGTGTGTGTGTGTGTAAGCACAGGCTTTGGAGTCACATAGCCTTACTGATACAGTCTGTCCTCTGCCCAATCTTAGCTCTGTTATCCTCGACAGTCCTACCACCCTGATTCTCAGCGTCCTCATTTGTAAACTGAGCGTCTACAAGGTTGTATGGGAGGTGTGTATAAGTACTTGACCTAAAATCAAGCACACAGTAGATTATCAGTAAGCAGTTTCCTTCCTGTCTTCCTCTTCTGGACTTCAGGATCCCTGCAGGCCTCTGGCCCCTTCCCAGGTAGCTTTAAGCTATCCAGGGAAAGAAAAAGGTGAAAACACTGCCCCTTTGCCTTTCTTCCAGGGGTGAAAAGAAGTCCACTGCGAGCACATATGACAAGCTCATATTTTATTGGCTATGAATCAGAGGTCAAATCTAATTTATAAACACATATCTGAGTCATCAGCAATCAATATATCACTATAACTAGAGCTTGCTCCTTCCTGTTCATGCTAAATACCATATGGCAGATGATAATAATAAGGCATCATTAACAGGATCTCATTCACTTGGTTTGATGATGGTAGCACTAACTGCACACACGTAGCCTCGTAGCTGCCTGCTTACCTGCGGTCAATGTGAAGAGCACATGGCTGCAAACAGCAAGAGGCCAGTGGACTTCTTAAGACCAGAGATGTTGAAACACCCTGGAGAGGAGCACAGACAAGAGCACAGTGAGAGCTGGCAGGATGTGATCTGAGATGGAGGGTGAGCTGTTGATGCTGTTTTCAGAGAGGCCGAGGAAGCAGGAGCTGGTAGAAGCACAGCTGCCGGTGCGCACCTCCCTAGAGCTCCGGGCCCATCTGTCCAAGCTCAGCCTGGAGAACAGTTCTTTCCAGAGCAGGGTAGGCACAGCAGAGAGGAAGTGGGGGATAAGACAAGTTTGGGTGTGGCGAGACCGGCAGCAGGAGAAAGAAGGTCCGGCGCAGGGTTTGGTGTGTGTATTGGGGGAAGGGAGTGCTGGGAAGGTAAGGGAGGATGTAGATTGGTGGGTGTCACTTTAAGTGTCACATGATGAGTCCCCTGGCAACCAGATGATATGAGGACAGATGCTATGCAAAGGCAGTCACCCACCTTCAAGCAGCTGGTATGACAGAGGTCTATGAGCCAGTTATTGGGCCTAAAGGGGACTTGGGAGGATAAAAAGAGCAAACAGAAGCCTCATTCCCTGAGAGCTGGCAGAATTCACTGGTAGAGACCCAGCTATTGCGTCAGAGCAGGTTTCATCCTGGAAACAGCCTTGCTTTAAGTCTCTCACTGCACCATATCTGGTTGGCTACTGTATCAGGTATACGCATCAAAATGCTCACTCCTAGGCTCTATCCTAGACGTACTTCTCTGTGAGTGGGGACTAGCAATCCGTGCTGATTCCCATTACCCTGACGTTCGAGAATCACAGGCCAAAGGCCAATTAACCCTCCCTTAAGCAACAGTAACATGAACCCAGATGCTTGGGCAATACCAAGCTGTCCGTGTGGAATAAAGAACTGGGGAAAGCCAGGGCGGTGGCGCATGCTTATAATCCCAGCATTCTGAGAGGCTGAGCCCAGTCTGGAAAACTTAGGAAGGCCATGGCTCAAAATAAAAAATTAAAAGGGGGGCTGAAGATGTAGTTAGTGGGAAGGCCCTGAGTTGTTCATTCCCCAGTACTAAAAAAAACCGTCGGAGAAGCAGAAAATCCTTGAACTACCCAGGGCAGTTCCCAACACTGCCACTTCCTACACCCCAAGCAGAAACACCAGTAGCGGCCATGCCAGCCTTGGGACTCAACAGGAGTCATATATTTAGTGGCCAATGTGTTCTGGCTTTTGGACCTGATTGTAATGGATTTGGTTCATCTAGTGGAACACATGTCTCAATATTATTTTATTCTCAGGAGTTTCTTTTTTTAAAGGATAAAGCACCAGATGATGTACATAGAGTCAGGTTAGTCTCAGAACAGGTGAGTGCTTTCTTTTGGGTGTCCTATTACAGCCCCAGCCCCAGCCCTAAGTCCTCACATGGCAGTGGGCACCTTGCCCAGGGAGCAGTCACTGGCACCCTCTTCAGCTTAATGACTTCTGCAAAAACCTAAATATGCAACAAGATCGGAAAGGACACATCATCTGTGATACACATGGGCTCAGTGAAGTATGCATTCATTAAAGTTATTATAAGAGGGTATCAAAGTTTAGGGAAATATTTGTTATTAAATGATATATTAAAAGTAGAAGACAGCTAGAAATATGAAAAACAAAACTACACAAATATGAAAAATAAAATTATGCAAAGAATGGGGCTTCTGAGAATTGTGAACAATAATCTGTTTCTTAAATTAAAAAAAACTGTTACATGTTACAGTTATTAAAAAGTATCTTTCTACATTCCCTTTTCTTTTCTGAATTACAAAATGATAAGCTGGGCGTGGGGCATGTACCTCCAGTCTTTGCTACTCAAGAAGCTGAGGTGACAGGATCATGAGCCCAGAAACAACATAGCAAGGCTCAGTCTCAGAAATAAACAAACAAAAACAAGCTGGGCATGCTGCAAACTCCTATGATCCCAAAACTCTGGGAAGCTGAGGCAGGAGAATCGAAGGTTTGAGCCTGGCCTGGGCAACTTTGTGAGACCCTGTTTGAAAATAAAAAGGGCTAGGTGTATAGTTCAGTGTGAAGACCCTGGATTTAATCTCCAGTACTACAAGGAGGAGGAAGAGGAGGAGCTGATGAAGTAGAATGAACGAGAGAAGGAAGAGGGGGAGATGAAGGGAGAGAAGAAGAGGAGCAGAAGTGGGGAGAGGAGGAAGACGAGGAAGAGATGATGGAGGGAAAGCAGGAGGGAAGGGAGGAAGAAATAATGGAAGAGAAAGAGGGCAAGATGTGGAAGAGGAAGAGGAGGAGCGGAAGAAGAAGGGGGAAAAAAGGGGGTGGAGCCAACCAAATGGGTGTCGTTGCCCTCTGCCACTCTGCCCTTTGCACATGGAGGCTTGTCTAGGAGGGACCACCCAGTTGGTTGCACATTAAGAACTTCTCACTGGGCATGGTGTAATCCTAGATACCTGGGAAGCTGAGGCAGGGAGATTCCAAGTTCAAGCCCAGACAAAATAAATAAAACAAAACAAAATAAAATGGCTGAGGATATAGTTCATTGTGAAGGTGGGAAAGTCCTGGGTTCTTTTGCCAGTATTAAAGAAAAAAAGAAAAAAGAAAAACTGTACCCAGGACTGACAGCTACAATAACAGAAGTGCATATGACTGCTCAGTATTCACTAATTTTGAAAGGTAAAAAATATCCCCCCATGTGGTCCATAGCAGACACATTGCCAGGCGTGACAGATGCCTGCCACCCCAGTGCTAGGGATGTTTCAGCAGGACGACTACAGGTTCCAGTCCTGCTTGGGCAACTCGGGGAGACTTTGTCTCAAAGCAAACAGAGCTGAGGGTGCTGCTCAGAGTGAAGGCCCTGGGTTCCACCCCCAGTACTTCAAAACAAAAACAAAACTAAACAAAAAGCTAGCTGGCACCTGGGCCTGGCCTGTTCTCAGCATCCCCAACCTGAACTGAGTATTCAAACAGCTTGTGCAGCACAGATGTTATTCCCTGAGGGTCCCTCTCTCCACCCCCTGCTGTGCAGGGAGCCCTCGGGTGGGGTCCCCCATGCTGACCCCTCAGGAGATGTGAAGTTCTTGGAGCTGGCAAGCTGAGTGCCAGCCTACGAGGCCAGCTTGCAGCGAGGTCTGGTTCACTATTTCTAGTCCACTTTCGCCTGTGCCACTTAAGCTGTGGGGCAGATTCCAGCCTCTGCCTGTCTGTGAATGAGGGAGACACAGAGAGACAGAACAATCACCTTCCCCTGGGGGAATAGGGCAGTTGGAGAGACGTCAGGGGAAATTAGGAGGCTTTGATGAACTGGAGGCTGGCCAGGAACGTGCCAGGGCAGTGCCCACATACTGGGAGGGCTACTGCCCCCAGGGTGCTGGGTACAGCGCAGGGAGGAGTGGGCAGAGGGTGAAAAAAAAGCTCCTTTTGCAGAGGGAAATGTAAGAGACAACAGTCTCTCATAATGTTTCCCCTTTTCGTGAGTGCTATGAGCTGGGCTAGATAGGAGATCTGAAATTACCTCTGCAATATGCTGAGAGAGAGAGAGAGAGAGAGAGAGAGTGTCCTGGGGTCGGTGCTTCAGTCCTGATGTGAAATTTTTTATGCCCTGAGAAGTCATAGCCTCTTATCTCAAGGCTGATCTCAGTGGATAGCCTAGCTACACAGGGCCTAGCTTGCACATGTTATTTATTTATTGATTGATTGATTGATTGATTGTCTTTTTGAGACAGGGTCTCGCTGTGCAGTTCAGGCTGGCTGTGAGCTCACTTTGTAGCCCAGGCTGGTCTCGAACTCGCAACGATCCTTCTGCCTCAGCCTCCCAAGTACTGGGATTACAGGTGTGGTACACCAAGCCCGGCTCGCACACGTTATTTAGGAGCTGTAGGCGGGGCTTCATTACTTTAAGGACTACACATCAGCACCTGGCTAGACCCATTTGCATTGCTTAAAGCCAACTGAGGGGATAAGGAAATGTCCTAGCCAGCTCTGTACATATCCATTCACGGAAATATGGCCAGGTTTAGCCAAAATGGAGAGGACTGCTCTTCTTTTAAGGAGAGTCATCCAAGTGGTTTCTCCACACTATGGGTTAAATTATGTGGCCTTATTTGGAACCAGGGTCACTGCAGATAAGGTCATACTGAAGCAGGGTGGCTCCTTAATCCAAAATGACTGTGTCCATGTAAAAAGAGCAGACAGTCAGTCACACAGGGGAAGGCCATGGAATGACAGGAGCAAAGCGATGAGGGGCAAAGGGCTGCTGGTGACACCAGAAGGTGAGCAAAAGCATGGACTAGATTCTCCCTTGGAGACTAGGGAGGGTCTCCCACCTAGATTTCAGACTTCTGGACTCTAGAACTTTAAGAATAGATTTCCGCTTTAAGCCACCCAGTCTGTGGTAATCTGCCCTAGGCCACTGACCCAGTGAATAAACACTGCCTTCCATTAGCCCAGGAACCCTAGTAAGGTAGGGCTCTCCTGGTAGCAAGAAGACACCCAAGTTATCTGCTGTGTCTGTGTCCCTGCTGGTCAGGAGCAGGCCCTTTGCATGTGGCCAACACCTGTGGGCCCAGGGCCACTCACACTAACCACTCAGAAAGGGGATGAAGCTCTTACCGGCTCTGACCTCCCCTTTCCCACGGGCTGTGTTGTGTATCTACCCAACATCTGCCCTACATCGGCCCAGGGGTCTACTTGCCAGAGCAGATGACCCTCTCCCAGCTCAGCAAGGACCCTGATTATTCTTTTTTTTTTTTTGGTTTTTTTGGTTTTTCTCCGGTACCGGGAACCGAACTCATGACCTTGCGCTTGCCAGGCAGGCGCTTTGCCGCTGACCTAAATCCCCAGCCCCTGGACCCTGATTATTCTAAACCAGTCCAGTAACCCATTTTTCCACCAGGGACTGACTGAAGGATGGGCCAGTGAGGGAGCTCTTGGGAGCCCTGTGAGAGCTTCCAGCATGCAGACCATGTTAAAGCCACGAGACTAAGTGAAATCCCCTCAGTGAGCATAGAAGAAAAAGCCCTGCAGTGGCCTGTAGTCCCAGTACTCTGGGAGGTTAACGCAGGAGGATCACAAGTTTGCACCCAGCCTGGGCAACTTAGTGACTTAATGAGACCCTGTCTCAAAATAAAAAAGGAGTATGGGTATAGCTCAGTAAGAGAGTCCTGATTCGATTCCAAGTACTGAAAAAAAAGAAAGCCAGAGAGAGAGAGACAGAGACAGAGACAGAGACAGACTCAGCAAAATGCATAAGAAAAAACATAAATATATAAGACCAATGTCTGAATGTTAACTCAGTAAGTTAAAACTAATGATAATGATAGCTTAGTATGTGCCAGATCTTTGTATTTATTATCCACTTTGATGCTCATAAAAATTTTATTAGCAATTTTTAAATTCCAGTAATAATTCTAAAGTACCATTACACAAAGTAAATAAAAAATACAACTCAGTTTAGGTGAGGCTGTGGGAAAATAGATGCCCCACAAGAGCTGGTGGCACTTCAGCTGGAGAGGAATTTGGAAAAAATGTTAAACTCAGGAAACCTTTTCACCTTCTCAAGAGAGGAAAATTAACTTTACATACACGGGGTGATCAGTAACTATGGTGTTTAATTTGGGGGGGGGTACCAGGAGTGGAACTCAGGACCTCATGCTTGCCAGGCAGGCACTGTGCCACTGAGCTAAATTCCTGGCCCCTAAATTTCTAAAAAATATTACAAAAAAGACACATTGCTATGAATCCCCCTCCAAATATGAGGTGTGATTTAAAAAAAATACTGCCCAGTGCTATCCAACAGAAAGACATCGCAATGTGTCCTCATCCACCTTAGTCACTCACTCTGGCTCTGTCCCAAAGTCAAAAGAGAAAGTGAACATTTTGAATTGATTCAGGACATTGTGGCAGGGGCTGGGGATTTAGCTCAGTGGCAAAGCGCCTGCCTGGCAAGCGCAAGGTCATGAGTTCGATTCCTGATACCAGAAGAAAAAAACAAAAAACAAAACAAACCAAAAAACAAACAATCAGGACATGATGGCAGCCATGGCAGCAAAACTAAAGTCATTTGTGAAAGCGGACTTCCAGAACTGCTTCAGAAAGTGGCCAGAACAATATGGTAAGTGTCTTCAAAGGGGGAGTTTTTCGAGGGAATTAATGCAATGTGTCTTTTACTATGATACACTTTTAAAAATCTAAGCACACATCATACTTTTTATCCCACCTTGTATGTTTATTGTAGCTTATCTTTTTTTTTTTTGTTTTTTGTTTTTTTCCGGTATCAGGAACCGAACTCACGACCTTGCACTTGCCAGGCAGGCGCTGTGCCGCTGAGCTAAATCCCCAGCCCCTATTGTAGCTTATTGATGAGCATAAAAAACTGGAAATGCCCCAAGTCATTGCAAAACAAGCAACGGTGCATTAACATTTTGGAATGGCCACTTAACCACTAAAAATGGCAAGAATGTGGACTGTGTTGATATAGCAGTGTGATTTGTCTTGGTTGGAGAGTTGGTTCCTTTTGAGGACAGAATGCCAGCCAGTTAGGTGGAGTAAAAGGAAACTTACTAGGACACAGAGGTATCCTATGAGTCCCAAGAGGAACAAACAGAACGGGGAGGTAGACCCAGGTAACCATGGGGACAAGTCAATGCTTCTGGCTGAGATCTTTCTGGGCTTGCAGTGGCAAGCAGAAACACTGAAACAACACCCAGAATTTGGACGCAGATTTATTTACATCAACAGGCACTGATCAGGATCACACCCAGAGTATCAGGCCCCGTTCTCTAAGTGTTTTTGTTTTGTTTTGTCTTTTTGAGACAGTGTCTCACTATGCAGTTCAGGCTGGCCTTGAGCTCACTTTGGAGCCCAAGCTGCTCTCAAACTCACAATGATCCTCCTGCCTCAGCCTCCTGAGTGCTGAGATTACAGGCATGTGCCACCACACTCAGCTCTAGAGCTTTTATATGATGCACAAGCAGGAGGTAAAAGGTGAGACAGAACAGCCTGGCAGTTCTGATTAGCTAGCAAGTTGAGATCATTGGTTACAAGGGTAGATTAATGATCATCAGTTTATGACGTTTGGTACAGTGGTACAATCTGGCCTCGATGTTCAGTTACGCTCTCATAGTTACAGAAATCAAGAAATTACAAAGCCATGGAGCAGTTACAGAGCTGGGCAGTTTCCAAAGAACAAAGTTTAAAAAAAAAACAATTTCTCCTGTACACCTTTTCCCTTTCAGGCTCACACACATCTATCTCATCATCTTTCTTTTCTGCTTGCTCCTCATGCTCCTGGCCCACCGTAGCAAATTGTTTAGTCAACTCACAGCTCTGAGGACCAGAGGGAGGACTGGTGCTCTCTTCAGCAGACACATGCACTAGTGCTGAGTTTGAGCAATTCCAAAGTGCGTCCACTACAACTCTATAAAAGCAGAAAGCAAGTAATGTGCCCTTACCAATTTCAGTCTCGTAAAATGTGCATGGAAAAGCCCAGAGGGGTTGGAATGCTACGTGCAACATAGACATTTACAAATTCCTTTTTTTTTTTCTGTAAAATTTCTTGCACCCATAATTTAAAAAACGCATTTCTAAGCTGTTATGTTGCGGGTCCTCCTAAGTGTAAAAAAATAAATGTTCAACCATCATTGGTTAACATAAATAAGAATTAAATGGCAAAATAAATAAATAAATAAATGGCACGGCACATTTGGAATTTTTTTTCACATTTGGAATTAATTCAGAATGAAATGAAGGCTGACTGGTAGCTCATTTGAAGCCAGTCATTCTGTACTTAGAAGGAAATGGCCCTTATAATACATGACTAATTTCTGGTTTCTACAGTGTTTTGTGCATGACTGTTACCCACACTCTTTCTCCATGAAACCTAAGGTTATTTTGTTTTGAGTGGACTTGTGGGAGGAGCAGAGGTGCTACAGGGTAGAGAATGCCATTAGTGAGGTAGCATTGCAGAATACTAGACAGTGCTTCCCTCCACCTGAAACAAAGCACCCTTCTCCTTATTGACATTCCCCTGCTTTGACAAACCTAAATCCAGATCAGAGGATAATTCTCACAGGGAGCCACTTCTAACCTAGCGTGCTAGTCAGAATTAGTCCCTGTTTCTGCACCTTTGCACACTGGAGCTTCCTCCTGTGGAACTGGGTACAGTGTTTTACAGTTCATTGCAGACAGTTCTGTCTTTCCTCAAGGTCAGGGAAGATGTTTAGTTACCTTGGGCTCTTGGTATGAATCCTAGGCTTAACAAATAGTAAGTGACCAACAAATGTTTGCACAACTGAACTCCTTGTATAGTCATTCATTATTTATTCCTTACAGATTCGTTAACTAACTGCTTGGAAAGAAGAACTGAGTATTTAATGTGTCCTTGCCACATCCCACCCCATTTCCAGTTCTGGGCAGCAGGCTCAGCTGGGAGCACAGAGCGTAGGAAAAAGGCTTCCTTTTCTTTCTCCTGAGGAGAGACTTCCAAAGGAGTACCACAAAGGACCTGGGGTTGGCAGCTGGAGGAAAAGAGGTCAGGCTCCTGCTCTGAGATGACTTCCCTCTCTGGACAACACAATCACTCTCCTTCCAAATGGGGGTCCACTCAACAACCACACAAAAGAGATGGGATGCTGTGGGCCTAAGTGAGAACACACATGCATTAATTCCCTGTCAGTGCTGTAATGAATTACCAACAGTTAGGGGCTTAAAATAACACAAAATTATGCTCTTGCAGTTTTGGAGGTCATAAGTCCAAAATTAGTTTGTTTTCAGTACTGGGGATGGAATCCAGGGTCTTACATATGCTAGGAATGCTCTACCCCTGAACTACATCCTTTGTTTTGAGATAGGATCTGCTAAATTCCCCAGGCTAGACCTGAATTTGCTATGCTGGGGCCTCAGCCTCCTGGGAACTAAGATTACAGGAGTGTCTCCATGCCTGGCTCCAAAATGAGGTGTACAGGCCTGACATCAAGGTGTCTGCCAGAGGCTTTGGGGAGAACCCTTGCCACTCCTAGAGGTAGAGGCTGCTGGGTCTGTGGCCAGGGCTTCACATCACATGGCCTTGTCTTCCTCTACTTCCATCATCTGCTCATCATGTCACTGTCTGCTGCCTTTTGCTTGAAAGGACCCTTGTGATCATGGAAGACCCACAGAGATAGTCCAGGGTGATGTCTGCATGACTGTTAGCTGAGTCACATCTAGGAAGTTCCTCTTCCCTATGTCATGTAAGTAACAGTTGTTCCAGGGATTGGGACAAGGACCCCTCTGCAGGACCATTGTTTAGTCTATCACCGGCTACTAAAGGTAGAAGTCCTCTACCACAACAAAACCCTGCTCATTCAGAAAGCTCTTCTCTGGGATTACTATTGTAACTGTCCTACTAACCTGTTTTGAAACTTGGTTTCATTGGTTTTTTGTTTTTTTGTTTTTTGGTTTTTTTTCCTGTTACCAGGAATCAAACTCACGACCTCACGCTTGCCAGGCAGGCACTGTGCCGCTAAGCTAAATCCCCAGCCCCTTGGTTTCACTGTTATGTCTATCTTTTTTCTCTTTAAAAAAAAAAAAAAAAAAAAAAAAAAAGGAAAGGAAATATAGTAGAAAGTCAGGCAGACTCCCTCAAAGGAGTCAGTGAAGAAGATGAGAACACATCAAAACTGTGTCAGGAGGCACAACTGAAGAAGATTAAAGTCACAATGGGTAGATTTACATACTTCCCTAAGGGATGAACAGAAGTTTGAGATTATTGGTATCACCCTTTTGAGATTTTCCATTATCTCATTAGGGATGGGTCATCCTCTCCCACTCACCAAAATTTCAACCACTAAGACCAAGACTAAGACAACTAACAAAGACTAAAGACAAAATTAAGACTATAGATTACTGACCAAAGTTAATCATGTTACCCATATGCCCTTGTTAATATTGGATCAATATTACCTAAGAGACTATACCTGCAATCTTATTGGTTAATCATAATTTTGACCCACTGTGTACCCATCCCATGATTTTGCCCTATAAAACTTCCTTTGAGAAGTGAGCTCATTGGCAACACGTTTGCCACTCCTGTCTCTCAGGAGCTATTCCTACTCTAAATTCCTTTTTCTCAATAAATTTTCCTACTCTTAATCTCCGTAGTTCCTTAGAATTCATTCTCTGATGTCAGAGAATGTGAACTCGGTATGCCTGACATTTAGCATTTCCCCTATATCATCTTGGAGGTCCCACCAAGACAGAGTTTGCTTTTGTTTCACGGCACCCTAAAATATTTCGATTGTATTCTAGTTTGGGACTCCTTTAGGTAATCAAATTGTCATTCTTGAATTTTATGCTTTGCCTTTGTCAGTTGCTTAGGCCTTATCTCTTCTATGCATTGTCTTTTGTCAAAATGATGATGAATTTAAACTGAGAGACAGTTATGATGTGTTATGGTTGATACATTGTGTCAACTTGGGGAGTCTAGAGGTTTGGCTAAGTGACTCAGCAGTTCTACATCCTGGGGTGAAAAATACATGCCCTTCCTGCTCTAGGTTGTTGTTCATTGTGTCAATGTGAGAAGTTTAGAAGATTAACTATGTGATTCAGCAGGGAGCCAGGGTGCTTACTTTGGATTCATCCTGAGCCTGCTGCAAGAGGAGGGCATGGATATTATATGAGTGCTATACACCCCCTTGGTGGGGGTAGCCTGCTTACACTATAAGGGAGGGAAAGAGGCTTGCTCACACTGTCACTCCTCCCTTTTGCTCTTGTTGCTTTGCTGCTTTCTGCTGCAGTGAACTGTAGCCCTCTGCCATGTGCCACTCTGCCTTGGAACCAGCCAAGTATGGACTGAAACCTCCACAAACTGTAAGCTAAATAAACCTTTCCTTCTTTAATTTTGGGCATCAGGTATCTTGTCTCAGCAACAAGAGAAAAGTAACCAACACATGATGCTTCTTTAATGTGATATTTCATTCCTGTTTTTTTGTTTTTTTCCGTTACCAGGAATTGAATTCATGACCTTGCACTTGCCAGGCAGGTACTGTGCCACTGAGCTAAATCCCCAGCCCCTTATTCCTGTTTTGTGTACACTGCATTTGGACTATTTGCTGAATTTACTGGTGTTCCTTGTTTGATTTGTTAGACAACAGAGCTAGGGAAAAGTAGTGTTAGCTCACCCCCTAGTGGACTTTGACATGAAATGCTGTAAAATTGGTCTTTTTATGAAAACTAGTCTATATTAAGCTCAGGTTTTTACCTATCCATTATAGAACTTTCACAACAAAAAGTGGTCACTCTGACAGCTAGTTAAATGCTCTTAGAGTAGCTACCACTCTTAAAGCAGAGGACAGGTCTCCCTAGCACCTTCTGGTAAATGACCAGTAGAATACTGATCAGACAGGCAGCTGGATTCCTTTCCGGAGACCAATCTCCAGTTGTGTGGACCAATGGAAACTGAGAAGATTCCTCATAGCTGAGGGGTCATGGCTAGGGCTACTCTCTGACAGATACCCAAAGGTTCCTCAGTGGAAGCTGAGTCCTGACAGCCCGACTGGATAACCAGCAGAAAAAACTCCACTTGTCTATTATCCCCACCTGCACTCCTCAGACAGATGAGAGGCAACTCTTAATGAACTGCTGGTAACTTCTGTCTCAGAGTGACTAGAAATGATGCTATTAGAGCCCTTTCTTCAAGTCTCCATTGAGAGGTGAGCTACAGGTATGGACTTTTCTCTCTCTACTAGTAAGTAAGAAACCCTAGGTTTTCTCCAACTTGCTGGGAGTTAATTTTAAAACCACCTTGTCATTAGACTGCTCCTCCCTCCAGAAATCAGGCTGAGGAGCTTGCAACTGTTTATCTTTATGGAGAAAAACAGTTATCAGAGAAACAATTTACATTTGTGCCTTGCATGTGCTAACTAAAAATAAGAAAGAGATTTTAGTCGTTTTTTTCTCTTCTTTCTTGTGTGTTTCAAAGACTGATAAATGTACCTTTATTAACTTGTGAATTGTGGGGGCTGGGGATTTAGCTCAGCGGCATAGTGTCTGCATGGCAAACACAAGGGCTTGAGTTCGATTCCCGGTACCAGAAATCACCCCAGCCGCCCAAAAAACCATGTGAATTGTGGTTGCTAGGTGATGGGTATAAGTTTAATGTGCTAGCTTCAGAGACATAGAAATTTTAGAATGAACTTAAAAAAGTGTAGCCTTGTTTTACTGCTAAGGTAGGTTGGCTAGGTGATGGGGTAGATAACAGGAATGTCTTGGAGACTTCTTCATCCTAAGGCCCAGGGCAGGATTTTTCTCTGAATCATTTTTGCCTGACTATCTCTAGAGGGGACCTCTTACAGGAGTGCTGCCCTTTGATCTATTTGCCTCACTCTCTCTCAAAGAATTAGAGAACAGTGGTGTAGATCTCTTGATCATTGGTTTTGCTATCGATGTTTCCTTCTTTAAACATGACTGTTACAGCTGGAATCAATTGTAGCTTGCACTTTTAGAAACATCTGCTATGGTTAGGAATATGAGTTTCTGGGGAAGATAGGATTGAGAGCTGGTAAAAGGTGGCTAGTCCAACCCGGCCTATTTCTGGTTCTTCTCCAGACAGTCACCACCTGCTCTGGCATAAGTCACTTCAGGGGATGCCTTGGAGATATAGAAATTAAGTAGATGGTAGAGGATATAGCTCAGTGGCACAGCACCTGCCTGGCAAGCTTGAGGTGTGAGTTTGATTACCCGTACAAAAAAAAAATCAAGTAGAAATGAAAAGGGATACCAATTTTCTTTCCCTTGCATTGATGGAAAACTCAATGTCTAGATCTCTTACTCCTTTGGAATGTATTTTTACTCCTTTGGAATGTATTTTTAAGCACTCGAGAATGTTAGACCTTTACATATTGAGAAAGAATGGTTTGATACTTTTCTGCACCAGCACATGCATTGCCTGCCTACCCCTAGAGCCAAAATGGAATGCAGAAAGAAGTATTGATTATGATGCTATTTTACAACTAGATTTGTATTGTAAGAGAGGAAGAATGGTCAGAATTGCCTTATGTTCAGACTTCATTGCATTAAGAAATAATCCTTGTGTTCAAAATGCAAATGTAAGCCACAGGAAAACCAGACACCAGTACCCCTTAAGGTATCCACTATCACTGCATGGGAGGCTATTCTTCCTCAATCTTTGGAACCTGAGGATGAGGTTTCCAACACAATTTTAATCAAAGTCTCTCCCACTATTACTGAGTCTGAGGCTTCTGCTACTTGCCATTTGGGTCCTACGCATAGAGCTTCTAGGCCAGCCATAATTAAAGCCTCCATAAGGCTGTATCCATCCTTAGCTGATTTTTTTCAATCTCCTCAAAGACAATACACCTTACAGGAAGTAAATGGGGATTTGGACTACCCAGGTTTATGTGTCCTTTTCTGTGTGACCTAAAACAGATTAATGGAGCATGGTGGCACATACCTGTAATCCCAGTACTCAGGAGGCTGAGGCAGGAGGATCATTGCAAATTCAAAATCAGCCTGGGCTACAAAGTGAGCTGAAGGCCAGCCTGAACTGCATAGCAAGACCCTGTCTCAAAAAGACAATCAATCAATCAATCAATCAAGCAGATCAGTCAAGATCTAGGAAAGTTTTCAGATGATCCTGATAAGTACATTGAGTACTTTAGGGGACTTACTCAGACCTATGAACTAGACTGAAAAGATGTAATATTATGCATAAATCAGGCATTGACTTCTAATAAGAGACAATGGGTATAGACTTTAATCAATGAGTTTCTTAAGTTTATTACAGGTATCCAGGGATGCCTATTTTCAGAGTGTTGTTTAAAGAGACCCGACCCAACACTGCTATGGAGGGAAGTTACTTAGGTGATTAGAGAACCCAAAATGTCTCAAAGACTTCTTTGTCCTAGGACCGAGATTTATTTTGGACTATTACTTGTCTCTGTCTGTCCCAGAGGCAATAGATTTCTTTGCAGACTGAGATTTTAAAGCTTTTGATTCAGAGTCATTTATTAGAAAGTAAGCCCCAAACAATATAATTGGAACACTTTCATTTTCTTTCACACTCTTTCAAAAGCAGCCATTCAGGTTGATTATTGGTTTAATTTTCTGTTTAGCAATGCAGTTGGAGTCAATCATAGCTTTTATCTCTGGAGGCATGTTTTGCTAAGGATTAGAGACCCACCCTGGGAAAATTCTTAATTGTCTTTCTACACCTGAGATGGTTAGGATTTAGTTCTTATGCCGCTCTTGGAGTCACTTTTCTGTCCCTTCTCCACTGCCCTGTCCTTGAGAAATAACACAGTTTACAACAGTGTTTGGTCCAAGGCAGTTCTCTCCTTTGTGGCTGCTGAATTTCAGGACCAAGTTTCCAGAATGGTGAATTTCCCCTCCCTGGGACCCTTCCAGAATGAAACTGACCTTCACTTATCTCTGGGTCATAGTAAGAAAAAAAATGGTCTAGATTTATTCCTGAAACTCTCAAAGAATAAATGTAAAGTTTTAGTCCAAGTTTATTTGAATTCAGTCTTTAGGCAGAACTTAAGATTACCTCCTCTTCCCTCTCCCCTCAATGATGCTGATTGGTTTTTATACCACAGGACAGACTGATTGAGTTTTATAGTTTTTAAGGTTCACTGAGGGAACCTTATGAGTTTAATACATGTGGCTATCAAAACAGTGGTTTTGGCTATCAGCTGTGATTATCAAATAACTATAGCTATCAAAGCAACAATGAAAAGCCTGTACAGCTGGGCATTCTAATGACATAAACTTTCAGGCTACAGCTTGTCTTAAAACTGTCTTTGCTTTCACAAGTGTAAAAGGTTTTATTCCTTCTGGTTCTTATTGCAAGAGATCACTGTTAATTGATCTATGAAAATTTCTGACTAGTCTATTAATAGTTACAAACCTAACCTGTAAAAAGGTTATTGTAATTCAACTTTTCCAAATATATCAGAGTACACTCTGGTCTATTAACAATTATCTTATGTGTGCCTGCCTGCCTGTCTGTCTATCTGTTCAATTTGTGCCTGGTTGCAGTACTTACAGCTATTTTGTTTGGGCTCAACAATATTTTTCTTCTTTTTGCCTTTTTGATTTTTAAAATATTTGTCTATAGCTTAAATTGGCTTATAGATAAATGTCACTAGAATTAAGAAGTGCTTCCACCCAAGTTGCCAGCTGATCAAA
Source organism: Chinchilla lanigera (assembly GCF_000276665.1). Classification (NCBI taxonomy): domain Eukaryota; kingdom Metazoa; phylum Chordata; class Mammalia; order Rodentia; family Chinchillidae; genus Chinchilla; species Chinchilla lanigera. The sequence continues at coordinate 7,754,594 of NW_004955469.1, forward strand.
ATGATGTCAAGACTGGTTTTACAAATGTAATGCATATTGTTGTCTGTGTAGAATAATTAAGAATCTTTCACTGGCCAATAATGTGTTAATTGTTATGATCTGGTTCTCATAGGTCCTCTGAAAAAATTTGTTAAAATAATTAAATAGGGACCCCTTAGGCTTTTCTGTTGTCCCCCCTCCCCCCACTTAGTTGTTATCCTTGCCTGGTAGATTCCTTCTGTTAGGGTTCATGGAGTTGTCCTTGTTATCTCTTTCTAGAATGTCCTTCAAACCATTTTGGAGTTCTGGCTTGCCGGTCCTAAATTTCCTCAGATGTTCTTTGTCATGGAAGTATCTTATTTCTCCATCAGTTTTGAAAGATAGTTTTGCAAGGTACATCAATCTGGGTTGAAAGTTGTTTTCCTTTAGAACTTGAAATACTTTACTCCAAAGTCTCCATGACTTGAGGGTTTGTGCTAAGAAATCAGCCATGATTCTAATGGGCTTTCCTTTATAGGTGATTTGTTTATTTTCCCTAACAGCATTTAAGATTCTATTTTTGTATTGAATTTCTGGAATCTTGACTATGATATGCCTGGCTGTAGATTTTTTTATTTTGGCTAATTGGAGTTCTATATGCCTCACTTAACTGTATGTCAAATTCCTTTTACCTACCAGGGAATTTTCTGCCATGACATCTGTGAAGTTTTTTTTTTAATATCATTTGTGCTATCTCCTGTTTTTTCATTGACTCCAATCAATCTTAAGTTAATTTTCTTTGCTTCATCTAGCAGTTGCTGTACTTATTTCTCATGGGACCCCTTAAGCTTAAGGGAGCTGCTAGACAGGACTCCCTTTGGTGCATAAAGGAGCAACTGCCTGGAAACATTTTTATTCCAGTCTTTGTTCACTAATGGAACCCCAATAATTTCCATAGCTTTATGGGAGACACATCCCAATAAACATTGCTAAACATGTTGTTGTAATATGTTTACATTGGTTATCATGAAAAGATTAAGTTTTCTGTGGGTAAGACAATAAGGTTTTATTAAAAGATGCTCTTGGTACAAAACTAAATTAAGAGACAAAGGTTTCCATATAGCTATGGCATTCATTACTACTAATCTCATGGTGTATTAAATGTATTCATGCCTTCTGGGTGTACAAGTCTTATAAGATGTAAAACTAGAATTGCTTATTGTAAAAAAAGTTTTTTATAGACTCAGCTATCTGCTTTTTTCTTGTGTTTTAGCTACTTGTGATAAGAGATGTATTTCATACCAACATGAAACCACCAGTCAAATAGGTTTTTAAAAACTTATGTGACATATATGTTATACATGTGTCACTACACCTAGAGATGCTCAGGCACTGAGCAGTCTAAACAATGACACACACTAAAAATTAAAGGCTGGACACTATAAACTTCTACAGTACATTTATAGATAGGTTCATTGTCCTTGGATGGCATCCTATTGAAGAATAACAAATTAGGTGAGTTTCTTTGTATCATTTAATGTCTTGTGGTCAGATGGAGAGGTTGGACTAAAAAGGCCGTTCTATCTAAGATGGACATTTAAGTCTGCTGCAAAGATAATGTCATGCTGAAATACTGTGTGGCTTTTGATCTCAAATTTTCAATGTAAAACTATATAACTGTTGTCTGTCAACATTCTGAAGGAATTCAACTACTAAAATAACCATGATTGGGGCCAGGGATATAGCTCAGTGGCATAAGC
>NW_004955469.1:7756631-7758853 GCF_000276665.1 Chinchilla lanigera
CAAAGAGAAAAATCTCCCATGTTTTCACAGAAAGCAACATGGTCAAGCAAGACCATGACCCATCCTGGAGGCTGACACTGACAGATGAGCTGAGAGGCTCTGTACAAGGTTCCAAAAGTAATGCCTACAGAGACACTAAACTGACCTTGATAGACAGCAATAGGTAAATTTTGATTAACACAGGTCTCACTTTAACTTCATCTTAAATACCTAGCAGAAAAGTATAACCAAAAGATACATGAAAACAATACCAAGTAATAAAAGCTAGATATAAAAAAGGGCTCCAATTACTGACCCCTTCTGGCAGTTTCCAGCTACACTGGTAGCTGACCACTGTTATGGTTCATTAAGGCAGAAAAAACTACAGTGGAATCTATAAAAGCTCAACAAGTCTTTAAATTCCTTCTCTCCATCTTCTTACAGCTAAAACTACAAGGACTTGTAACAAGAAATATCAGACTTATAGATAGCTTCCATCAGTAGAGAGGGCTAAGAGCCAACTGGGTACAATCACTATTCTAGTCCCTTAAAAGCAGTTTCTGGATGTGGCTCTTTCCCCAACCTGCCATTCCATTCTAGTGCTTATGCTTTGAATATCCATGCTTTAACTTCTTAAAAAATTTGTTCTTGCCTAGAGGTTGATCATGCAAATGGAACCAATGACAAAGGTGCCAGACTCCTCCTAGATTGACATTGTAAAGGGAATTCATAACTGCTAAACAGCAACATGACTTCTAGCCAAGGCCCATTAGATCAGTTCTCTGGAGGAGGCCCCTGACTGCAGTTTCCCCTACATTGACCCTTCTCAGCTCAAAGCAGCTAGGTGGAAACTATGCCCCTTCTCCCCTCACCACAGTTAGGGATACCTTGAGGAGGACCACCAAGACAACTCCCCGTGAAAGAAGACAATCTGCCTCCATTTTAATTCACCTTTACCCTACTCCTGTTTACTGATATACACAGAGCTGGTGCTAGGGAGGTGCTCAACCCCCTTGATTGGCTATAAGCAATGCAAATGGGTCTAACAGAGGTGCCAATATGTAGCCTTTGTGTGTGTGTGTGGGGGGGTTGGTACTGGGAATCGAACTCAGGATCTTCTGCTTGCCAGCAGGCACTTGTGATGCTGAGCTACATCCCTGGCCCCAATGTGTAGCCTTTGAAGCAAAGCAACAGGTCTGTGTGCAGCCCACCGAAGGCTCCCTCCTACTAAGCATGAGCTAGGCTGACAGACACCATGCTGTTGGCTGGGATAGAGCTTCGAAGAAGAAACAATGATATCCCAGGGCAGATAAAGGCTGACATCAGACCCAAAACACAAGACATTTCTTCAAACTGCATTATGAAGATTCTTCCTTACTTAGAGGCTACCTATTACTGGAACACAGTACTCTTTCTGCAAACCTGTCTCTGCATATTGCAGAGGTGCTATTGTTTCTCCTACTTATCCCAGCTCACAGTATTCATGTAGTTTCCATCAATCTCACAGTCACTCAACCCCGAGCCACTCCCCTCTCCACAAATTATTAAAACCCGGTTTGGCCCTGGGTGGTGGCCTTTGTTCCAGATTGGATTTAGGACCCCTTTGACTCCCCACATTTGTAAATATGTCTCTGTTTCTTCTTTCTTGCCATGGGTTGCATTTGAAGTGGTAGATTAGAATTTACTCACAAGAATTCCAATTAGTTTTCCCTAGGATTACAGTATATGAATATATATCCCCTCAAGGGGATGGGGATTTATAACACATCTTCAGAGAGGGGAATATGATAGATAGCTAAGTTAAGTAGAAATATGGCAGGCAGCCAGACAGTTCTGGGCCCTGAAGGGAGTCAGTGTAGAAGATGAGAATGCATCAAAACTGTGTCTGGAGGCACATCTGAAGAAAACTAGTCACAATAGCTACAAAGCCAGGCATGGTGGTGCACAGCTGTAATCCCAGCAAGCGGAAGGCTGAAGCAGGAGGATCATTGCAAGTTCAAGACCAGCCTGGGCTGCAAAGTGAGCTCAAGGCCAGCCTGAACTGCAGAGCAAGACCTTGTCTCAAAACCACAACAACAACAACAACAACAAGAAACAATGGCTAGATTTACATACTTCCCTAAGGGATGAACAAAAGTTTGAGATCATAGGTATCACCCTTTTGAGATTTTCCATTATCCCCCACCCACAAATACTAAGACTACTAAGGCTAAGCCTTAAATTAAGATAAGGCTAAGACTATA
>NW_004955469.1:7759679-7794142 GCF_000276665.1 Chinchilla lanigera
TTTTGTTTGAGATGGCGGTCTGGTCATTTTGCCCAAACTGGTCTCAAACTCCTGGGCCCAAGTGATTCCTGCCTCAGCCTCCTCATTAGCTGGAACTGCAAGAATGTGCCACTCCACCTGGATTCAAAGTGTACCATCTTTTAAAGAATGAAAGCATCTCACAAAATAGAAATTGTGTGGAGAACAGCAGCTGTCTGTGTACGTGGCTTACCTCCCATGCTCCCTGACACTGCGCCCCAGCTGACTACCTGATTGCAAGCCTCTACAGAGGAGATAGCAGTCTCCTTCGTAGCCCTATCTGCAGCAAAAGCAGTGAGATATGCCACATCCCTCTCGGGCCTTGTCTTATTCAGCCCCATGATGGGTGCTGCCTGCTTTGCCTCTGCCTGCTGCTCCCAGGCTGGTCCTGTCCCACCTGCGGGTCACCGTGGCACTTCTGCTACGCCCCTGCTTGGCACAGCGTGGAGCTGAGGTTCTGTATCTGCCCTTCCCCTCTGCCCCTCTCCAGCCTACACAGTGCAGAAGGTGATTCCCCCACTCATGGCCACCAGGGCTGCAGGGACGGCCACCAGCAGTGCTGCTCGGGAAGATGTGCATGGGAAAGAGCAAGCCTGGCCCAACCTTATCACACAGCACACAGCAGTTCTGTGGCTGAACTTGGTAGGGCCTCAGTTTCCCCATTTGTACCACAGAGATAAGATAGTAAACCCCACCCAAAAGGTCAATCTGGTAAACTGTAAGGGCACATTCCCGAGAAATTAATGAAATGATTTGGATTTTGGGGGTTCTGGATGTGTGAGTTAAATCCCTTTCAGTCTCCGGTGCAGTTGGGTGCCATCTGGGCTTTGTTTAAATATGTATGGGAACAAATATGGGCCCTGCAGCTGGCTAAGGTCCCCATGACAGTGACAGTGATTCTAGGAACCTCTCTGTTATCTGGAACCCAGGGAAATGTGGCTGAGAATCCTTGTGACACAGGGATTCACTCTCCACCTCCCTACTTTCCCAGGGGGAAATGAGCCGTGATGAATGTTAGTTCATTCCCACAAAACTTGGAAAAAACAATGATATGATATCTGAATTTACTTCATGAAGGAGTTTTACTTTAGTGCCTGTCCTACTAGTGCTTTGTATGGATGTCATAATATTTGGCATATATTTATTAATTAAGTGGTAACAATTCCACAATTTTTTAAAGCATCTAGTATGTTCCAGGCATTACATCGGGTCTTATGACTGCACAGTAAATAAGATACACATTATTCCTGCCCTTTTGAAGCTTCTAGTTTAGAGGAAGTAACACCTTTGTGCAGTATCTGGATGCTGGGAAAGTAAAGCTATCACCAAAGCTACCCACCTTGCCACCATGCACCAGCAATTGACCCCAGGACCTTGCACTGAGCTACATGCCAAGCCCTCTTTTATTTTTTGTTTTGAGATAGGATCTCACTAAATTGCTACATTACCTAAGCTGGGTTTGAGCTTGGGATCCTCCTGTTTCAGCCTTGAGACTGCTGGGATTGCAGGCATCCACTACCTTGACTGGCTTACATGTTTTTCCTAAAACATCATCTTTCCCTACATATGTTAACACAATTAAGATTAAGATCTTTTTTTTTTTTTATTTTTTTGAGGCAGGGTCTCGCTATGCAGTTCAGGCTGCCTTGAGCTCACTTTGTAGTCCAGGCTGGTCTTGAACTCACAACGATCCTCCTGCCTCAGCCTCCCAAATGCTGGGATTACAGGCATGTGCCACCACGCCTGGTAAGATTAAGATCTTATATGTATATCTTAGAGCATAATATTTATTCCAGTCCCTTCTCTAAAGGACTCATTTTCCTTATGGGTTGATACTCCCCAGGTTATGTTTGGCAATATGTGAAGGCATTTTTATTGCCACAACTTGTGTGCGTGTGCACAATACCGGCCTCTAGTGAGTGAAGAACAGTGCTGCTGCTGCTGCTGCTGCTGCTCCTGTAAAGCAGAGAACAGCCCAGGACAGGGACATAGCTGACCCCAAACTTCAATAGCTGGAAAGCATCTGCTTAGTCCAGGTCCATTTACTTCAGGCTGTTACAGGGGACAAACACATTTTAGCCTGGAAATGAGCCCTCTCTATTCTTGTTTCCTGGCACCTTCCATACCCAAGGAGGAACTGTAGATGGGGCTTTTCTAACACTGGGGCTGCCAAACAGATTCCTTTGGAGCCAAGAGAATCAACCCGAGAGTCTGTGCCTCTGAGAACTCAGCACTGGAACTCCACTCACATGGTGAGGGCTATGTTTGATTCTCCTATTCAAGCAAGTTATCCAAATAAAAAGCTCCAGAAAAACACCTTTCTTTCCTACCTTTTGAAAATTGTGCTCAGATATGCAAATGAGCCAAATCATCTCAAGGTCAATTTTCAGCTCATGTGGTTTTCTTTCTTTCTTTTTAAAGTGTTCTCAAAGCCTACTTCGGGATAATTAATCCAATTTGGTGTTTAGGGCAGCCCAGGGTTTCAGAGTGGCTGGTTTTGACTGCAACTTTTCTCACATGAGTCCAGCAAAGCAATCCAGTTTTAGACAGTGCAGAAGATGAGAAAGCATGAGATAAAATAAAGCCAGGTGTGTGGGGGAAACAGTGAGAGGCAGACAGAGAGAGACAGAGACAGAGAGAGACAGAGACTCCCCAAAGGAACAGCAAGCTAACCAGCACAGAAAGAGGGAAAATGCAAATAGCCAGCAGTACTTTGGCTTTTCTAGAAGCACTACACTGGGTTTCAGGCTACTTCCCGTCTTTCTGGCTCTGGGTAGAGGTGGCTTATCTATCTCACAGCTGGCATCTGAAGCAGGATCCTGCCTTGAGCAGCATTCCTTTAGATGGGAAGTGAGGATGTGTAGTCCAGAATGATTTGGCCAGTCAGTTCACCTTATAGGAAAAGGAAATATGTATTGATGTTGTTAATGCGACTTGGGTATCTACAAGTTAGTACCAGACAAAGGTACATGAATCAAGTCTTTACTCTTTGGTTGGATAACAATTCAAACTATGATGGGACTCCTTTGTACTCTGTATTTCATGCCTACATCCTTTTTACTAGAAATGAGACCAGATTTTAAAAATGTGCCACAATCTGGGCATGGTAGTGCATGCCTGTAATCCCAGCACTTGGGAGGCTGAGGCAGAAGGATGGAAAATTTGTGTCCTACCTGGGCAACTTAGTGAGACCCTGTCTCAAAATAAAAAAAATTGTTCTTAAAAAAAGAAAGAAAAAAGAAGATAACAAATTAATCACTTGTGGCAGTTGTGGTTAACAGAATTTTGTTGGGTACCATTAAATAACATTCTTTTTTACAAGTTTGTCACTGGCTGATGCCAAGTGTTCCTGCAGCACCTTGGTAACCTACACAGAAACTTAAAAGCTTTCTGAGACAGTGTTTCCCTGCTAATGTTTGGCCCTGCTATATTGGCCTCAATAATGAGACTCTGCTTAACCCCAGTCTGTAGTGGCTTCCCTTTTCCTTCTTTTGAGTTTCTCCAACTTTGGTTTTAGGTCCAACTCCTAGGGACAGCGAGTTTCTTTTTTTTGTTGTTCTTTTTTTTCCAGTACCGGAAATCGAACTCACAACCTTGCGCTTGCCAGGCAGGTGCTGTGAGTTTCTTTGCGCACTTTGCAGCACAATAGTTCCTTGCACACAGTGTCATTCGGTGAGTGCCTGAGTGGAAGAACCTGAGAGCTTCATGTAGTGGGGTCTCAGCACATCAGCGCAACTGGCTGGCTGCTGGGCTGCTGGCTGTCAGCCTTTCCTGTCTCTGTCTCTCACTCGTCCACTGTCAGGGACGAGGACCTCACCAGACCAGTCTCCCTCAGTGCTTGGGGGATTCCTGCTGGAGCCTGGACAGAAGCAGCATCCTCACGGATTTCTCAGCCAGCCGGAGGGCTGTATGGTGACCTGTGCTCTTGTCTGGGGTCAGACCAACTACATAAAAGCCCAACCAGCTATCTATCCAAAGGAATGGAAATGATGAGGCTTGAAAATTCCTCACTCTTTGTTCTTCTCGTGGGTGACAGGATAATTAGTCCAAATGAGATGCAGCTTCTCCTGGGCTATATTTAGTCCAATTGCAGTGCCTTCTTTCCCGGAGGAGCCTTGGATTCCCCCTTGATGAATAGCTCTGCCTGAAGGGGAATCATGTCCAGCAGGTCAGCCCTGGGCCTGCATGAGACAGGACAGGTTTCCTGTACCAATTCACTATAACCTCAAATTTTTCATTCTAATGGTATTTCAGGAGCTAAAAACTACAGAAATAACTGCATTTGGGACTTTTTTTTTTTTTTTTCTTTTTCTATCTTTTTTTTTTTCCAGTACTGGAGTTGAAGTTAAAGGCTTCACACTGTGTGACATCATTAGGCCTTTTTATATATTGAGACTGGGTCTTGGTAAGGTGCCAGTGCTGAGCTGGAGCTTGGGATCCTTCTGCCTTAGCCTCCCAGACTGCTGGGATTACAGCACCTAGCTTATTTATTTATTGGTTGATTAGTTGCAGTACTGGGGATTGAATCAGAGCCTTCACACTAAGCCATATGCCCAACTCTTTTTTCTTTATTTTAAAATAGGGTCTCACCAAGTTGTTAAGTTGCCTGGGCAGGACCTGTACCTCCATACCCAGCCATTCAGTTAGATTTTTTTGAGTGTGTGTCTTTTTGAGACAGGGTCTTACTATGCAGTTCAGGCTGGCCTTGAAATCACTTTGTAGCCCAGGTGGGTCTCGAACTTGCACCAATCCTCCTGCCACAGCCTCCTGAGTGCTGAGATTACAGGCATGTGCCACCACACTCAGCAACCCAGCCATTCAGAACTTACCTCAAATTCATCCCCAGCTCCACCTCCTTAGCCCTATGCAGTGTCCCCAAGGCATTATGCAGCAGATTGAAGTGAAAAACAGAACAAACTGGAAACATCATACTGAGAGTCATTTATTTCTTTTGTCATTGCCAAATTAACATAACTTCATTTCTCCTCACTGTCATCCACCAAAAAGTTTCACAATCACATCAACGCCAATGAAAATGTAGAGTGGACACATCTTTTTCTTCACTGGTTTCAATACAGCCCATTCTGGCTGGACATGGGGTGGGAGGCACAACTGTAATTCCAGCTCCTTAGGAGGTTGAGGGAGAAGGATCAAAAGTTGGAAGCCAGTCTGGTGATTCAGCAAGATCTTGTCTCAAAATAATGAATGAATGAATGAAATAAAAAGAGGGCTTGGGATGTTGCCACTGATAGATAGTTGAGCTAGCATGCATGAGGCCCTGGGTTCGAGCCTTAGTAGTAGGGATTGAAAAGCCCGTAAGTATCCTGGCTGTATCTTGTTTGGGTTCCAATGTGCCTTGTTCTCAAGGGGTCTTCATGAAAGCACTCATGTTAGAGCTATTTTAAGGAGCAGTGAGGATTAAATGCTGGCAACAGCCTTTCAGAATTGGAAGCTGAAGGTTTAGCTAGCTGGAGGTTTAGCTCAGCGGCACAGCGCCTGACCAGCAAGCGCAAGGTCGTGAGTTTGATCTGGGGGGGGGGGGCAGTTATTGGGGCTGGGGATTTAGCTCAGCGGCATAGCGCCTGCCTGGCAAGCGCAAGGTCATGAGTTTGATTCCCAGTACCGGAAAAACAAACAAACAACAACAAGAAAACAATTGGAAAGATACAATTTGGCACATGGAGGTTATGTTTCACCTGCAAAATAAGACTATTTATATCAAAGGGGGAAGAAAACTTAGAAACCCAATGGGGCCGCTCTGATCACAGCTCTCCAGAAGCCACCCCTGCAGGGAAAGAGCCTGAAAAGCATCATCAGGGGTCAGGAGGTACGGAGGAGGTTTTCTTTCCAGCCACTTTTACTGAAATCCTAAATTGGCATGTGCAGCTCTTGCAGTGTTCACAGCTTGTTACCTCTTTGACAGCAGAGGTGGAGGTTTATCTAGAGCTGGAGAGAAAACCTCTTCACCTGTACCTCCTGCCTATCTGGTAATGCTTCGTGGGCTCTTCCCCGTGCCATCTTTTAATCTCTAACCATGCATTCCAGGAGGTTTTGGGCTTGTGGCACCAAAAGTCCCTAATCTCTGCATATACATCTTGTACAATTAAGTGTGGCTTTGTTGTCATGTTTCTGAGTTTTCTTAATTATCAATCAATTAGGGTTCTATATATTCTGTGTGTGTGTGTGTTTATTTTGTCTTTTTGAGACAGGATTCTTTTCTTTAGCCACCTGAGCTGTCCTTCTCTTTTGCCTGGTGCAATGTTTCCTTTTCCTTGCTGTGTCCTCTTTTGTGGCAGAGCTATTCCTTGCTGCTGGCAGCTGCTGCTTCCAGTCTGGCTAGGTCTTTCCCTGCTGTAAGACCTGTGCTTTAGAGACTAAAGTTTGGTTTTTAACTTAGAGGCCAAATCTATACTCTTTTGTTCTATTTCCCAGTGCTCTAGAAACACTCCTTCTACAGATGTTCCTGTCGCCTACTACAGTGCTCATCATTTTTGAGCCAGGTACTGTAAATGGATGTCTGCCTCTTTCCTTCCTTGTTTAGGATTCCTGTGTTAGTCTGTTTTCATCAGTGGAACAGACTGCCTGACATGCCTGGAGTGGTAATGCACACCTGTAATCCCGGCACTCAGGAGGCTGAGGCAGGAGGGTTGATGTGAGTTCGAGGTCAGCCTAGGCTACACTGTGAGATTCTGTCTCAAAAAACAAAAAGACATGGGTCTAGTTTTAGTCTCTGGCATATGGAAAGCCAGTTTTTCCAGCACCATTTATTAAAGAGGCCATCTTTCTTCTAGTGAACACATTTGGCCCTTTTGTCAAAGATAAGGTAGCTGAGTGTGTTTGTAGTTGTGTCTGCATCTTCTAATCTGTTCCATTGACCCTCAAGTCTGTTTTGGTCAGTACCATGCAGATTTTATCATAGTAGCTTTGTAGTATAATTTCAAGTCAGGGATTGTGATGCCTCCTGTCTTTCCTTTGTTGCCCAGAATTGATCTTGCTATTCTAGGCCTCTTCTGGTTCCAGATGAATTTTAGGAATGTTTTCCCTAGATCTGTGAGGTATACTAATGGTATTTTAATTGGAATTGCATTGAATCTGAACAACTAATTTGAAGACAACAATATGCAATATAACAACCATTGGTGAATTCCTACCATCTTGTTTAGTGAAGCTCTATATAGTTTCTAATGTTTTTATTATTATGGTTTTTTATTCTTTTTAATGGTTTGATCACTCTTGCATTCTTACATCTGGAATCAGCAACTTTGTTGAAGGTAACAATATGTAATATAACAACCACTGTTAATTCCTATCATTCTGTTGTGAAACCTTGAATCATTTTTATTTTTTTGCTTTGTTTTGTTTTTGTCTATGTTGTTCTTTTGTTACTTTTTAAAAAAATTCTCTTTAAAATTAAAAAAATGCATGACATATGCAGCTTAGAGGACAAAAGGTTGATTTGGACTCATGGCTTTAGAAGTAGCCATGAGTTGGTAGTCCATGGTTGGTTGGCTCCAAGGCAGAAACATCACAGCAAAAGGTGTAGTGGAGAAAATCTTCTCACTCTATGGCAGCCAGGGAGAAGAGGAAAGGAGCCAGAGAGAAGGGTTGGAGATAAGAATATACCATTCCAAGGTACACTGGCACTGACCTGCTTTCTCCAAACAGGCCCTGGTTTCTAACAGTACATTCAGCTATGAGCTCATTGGTGGATTAATCCACAGATGAAGCTGGTGCCCCCATCATCCACTCACCTTCCCAGAACTACACTGGAATCCACATGCCTTGTAGGAGCACTGTGCTCTAAAACAAATGGGCTTTAGGTTTTGGGTTGGGTTGCCACTGGCTGCTCCTCTAATTCCTTATGAGACAGGTAGGGACCATCACCGTGGGACAAAAGGTTGGGATGACAAAATAAACCCCTGGGGCCAATAACCTGTTTGTGGCAGGGCATGTTGTTTCTACACCTTTGTTTTCTTTTAACAGAGCCATCCTGTGACTCTAGTATTATGACAACAGCTGCTGACTTACTGTGTCAAAAACTTGAAGGTTGCTTTTGTTAAAACACTGATGATGGGCCCAAACACCCAGATGAGCAACTGGACTGGGATAAGAAATCTGGCATCTGTCTATCCCCTCTGCTGTATTAATCCTTTGGTTAGATTCTAGTCAGCTCTGTATGATGACATGTTTCACTTTAAAATGTTTTGTCCTAGAATATAAAACAGGGTTAATATGGCCCACTGCCTACTGGAGCTGAGATGTGTTTTTGTCCTTGCTTTGCCCTCACAGGCAGTTTAAATCCTATAGAGAGGCTTTCTCAATCCTTGTCATGGTCCAGGAAGTTTATATTTGCAATCCTATGGAAAAGTTACAGGAATTCTAATAAGTTAATTCCAATCTACCACTTCCAGCACAACCCATGGTGAGAATAAAGACACTAAGGCATATTTGTAGTTATGGGGAGCTAAGGGGTCCTAAGTCCAGCTAGGATAATGGCTAACCAGAACCTGGGTTTTATTAATTTGTGAAGAAAGGAGTGGCTTGAAGATGAGTGACTGTGAGAGTGGCGGGAAGTACAGGAATGCTCTGAGCTGGGCTAGGGAGGAGGCCTGAAAGCACCTCTGCAATACACAGAGAGGATATGCAGAAAGAGTAATCTGTATTATACCACTGAGGTAGTATCTAATGTTTTGGGGTTGGTGCTTCAGCACTGATGTATAATCTTTTGTGCCCTGGGAAGCCTTAGCCTCTTATCTCGAGGCTGCTCACAGCATGGAGCAAGGCTCTCCATCCTGCCTGGCTCAGAGGGTGGGGACCAATTTGCATTGCTTAGAGCTAATTGAAGAGGTAAGGAAAAGTCCTAGCCAGCTCTGTACAAATCAATACATGGAAATAGGGCCATGTTTAGCCAAAATGGAGGTAACTGCTCTGCTTTCAAGGAGAGTCATCCAGGTGGTCCTCCACAAAGTCCTTTATCCCTAGCATGGGGCTCAGAACAACAAGCCCAGGGTGTCTGGCACAGGATGATGGCATCAGCTACAAATTCAACAGACCCCAGGCCAAAGATGATCGTGGCTACCTGGTGTTCCAGGTCTGTCATAAGAAACGTTTTTGGGAATCATGCCCCTGGCCAATATTAGCATGCTTTAGCTCATCCCACACCCAAATCAAGAAAAACCTCCTGCACTCTTTGCTTTGAGGGTAGTTTGGTCCCTCAATCTACCATGCCAACTCCCTTCAGCCAGAAGGGCCAATTCTGGGAAGGGCTGTGATCCCAATAAAACTTTGTCACTTGAAAGTAGGTTTGCCTGCAGTGCTCAGCCTGCTCTGGTCTCCAGTATCTACGTCAAGCGATGCCAGATCCAGCATCACTTATATGAGTCCACAAGACCAGCTCATTATTCCTCCTCTGATCCTTCCCTACTCTAAGACTTGGCTAGGTCTCAGGCAGTTCAAAGCCAGGCTGCCACCACTGCCATCGGGAAGCCTGGATCCTATGAGGAATCAAGATTCACACTCATTTACCATCATTTCTAGAATCACAAGCTCCTCTTCAAGTCAGATGCAACTGGGAACCTCTCCTCACACCATGCACACTGGCACAGGTACTGCAGAATTCAAGAGGTCAGAGAGACCAACAGGGAAACAGGAGGATTTTATTCTAGGATTTTAGGTGCACACTGGCTCAGCTGGCACTTTTGTGTGTTCAAAATGGCTGAGCAGCTGGGGATTTAGCTCAGCGGCACAGTGCCTGCCTGGCAAGTGCAAGGTCATGAGTTCAATTCCCTGTACCGGAAAAAAAAAAAAAGTAATAGTTCAAAATGGCTGAGCATCAGACAAAGGAAAGGCTCCAGATTTTATAAATTTGGGCAAGGAGGCTAGCACAAAAAGAGACAAAGACAGTTATTTACTCAGTGACAGTTCTCAGATCAGCCTTGAAAGTAAACAGTTACAGGGCAGTCAAGGGTGTCATAAGATCTTATTCACAGAAACACAGTTGTCTACCTTAGCTGTATTTCTTGAGAGAAAACAGTTTCTAAGATGTCACAGGTCTCCATCTACAGGAATATAATTGTCTACTTAATCAGTACTACAGCAGAGGTTAGCTTTGAAGGAAAGCAGATTTCTGAGGAACCTGGACATCACAGGACTCTGTACCAATTTTGTTATTTTCCTTATCTGTAACAGGGGTCAGAAGTTGTGGGGAAAGGGTAATCTTGAAGCATAACTGTGAAACTGGAGAAACTGCTTAACAAAATCTGATTCTTCTTCCAAGTTCTGCTTCATAGGTACACACATTTCTCATGTAACTTCTGGAACAAAAGTAAGGTTTATAGATCAACAAGTGTACCACAGCATAATTACCATCATTCTTTTACTAAATATTGAGGTGGGGGGGGAAAACAAAATTAGAAAGGTTTATGAATCACATTTGGTTGATGGGTTTATGCCCTAGATGTTTCTGGACTGTGACTTTGGGTCACTTCATTTGCCAAAAATGACAACATCTGAAACACTAGGGTCGGAAAGAGGGGAGAGGTAAAGGTGAATGAGAAGAACACAAAGAAGTGTAGCCAAAGGGAAGAAATAAAGACACAGAAAATGGGGATGTGGAAGAAGCCTGAATAGAGACTCCAGCAAATTCAAAGCAAGTCAAAGGAGATAGTTAAAAGAAACCACAGGCACGGAAGACTGGCAGGCTGCAGGATTCCCATGCACTCTGAGCATCTCACACAAGTCTGGCATGGTCTGCTCACCAATACCAGCAGGAAAGGGGACTCCATGTACAGCGGGGTCCAGGCTGATGATACGAGGTGGAGAGCCTTGGCCATGTAGGTGGCCAGTGAGACTCTGCAGATACAGGAGGAGAAGGCTGGAGGGAGACAAGAAGGGATGAGAAGGGGACCACAGTGATTTCCTTTATATCAACGGTGCCTGAAGACTTCAGCACTATAGCCTTCCACCCGCAACGCTCAACTTTCAGGTACTTCAAATGCTGTTTTCTTCACTCCTGGAACAGCCTCTGCTACTCTAGACCCGACACCTATCCACTTTCAATGTTCGAATAAAGACTCTGTCTCCACTAAAAGATTTCTAAACATTCCACTAAAACTTCATTTGCCCAAGACTTACAGGGTAGACACCCAAGCAATAATTCTTTGGCAACTGTTCGCCAAAACCTATGTGTTAGTGTTGTCTTGATGTCTACAAGTACTCATTAGCCCGGCTTCCACGCAGGGGCTTTTAAATTAGAGAGACAATTTCAGTAGCCTGGGGTAAACTGTACCAAGCGCATGCTAGGTGGGCGCAGCAGACGACCTCCACTGGCGCAGGCGAGGCTCCGAGGTCTTACAGAGGAAAGAACTGGAGTTGGTAAGTCCCACTAAAGCACAGGCCTGGACCCTGCGAACCTAGGAACACTGCCTCGCTTTCTCCTTAGCCTTACGCCCGCGACGGCCAACCTACTGTACTGTATCATGTTTTTTTTTAAATTAGATTTTCTTGGTACATTTCTGATATACATAACGATCACATTCATCATAGAGCATGTGTACTTATACAGGACATAACTTGGGTCTTTTTCCCCATTCATCTACCCTCCTTTCAATCCCTCCTTCCCTCCCCATTTACAAAGCTTTGTTTCCTTCTTTTCTCATTTTTTTTTTTTTTACTTTTCCCTTTTTTCCTTCCCCCGCTGCACTTCTTATCATCTTAACCCCCACCGCGTCCCCTGAAAAAGACGAGGCTTACTTGGCTCGCGTTATTCCCCACACCAGCAACCTCGCAGGGCCCAGCATCCGCTTAAGCGAGAGATTCCACGGGCGTGGCTGGCGCCGCCATCTTGGCCCCGCCGGTCATAGAGAGCCCGCCGGCTAGAGAGCCTCGCCTCCGTCGGCCCGGAGACGGCGGCTGGAATCCTAGCAACCCGGGGGCGAGGACGCGGAGCGCGGTCAGAGGGCGACCTCTGTGAGTCTGAACGCGCCCCGGGCTGACTGGTGAGCCTGGCCTCGAAGTGGGGCACCGGCGGATAGCCAGTAAGAGGGCACTGACCGTCGGAGGCTAGGACCTGCGAGGGACAAAGCCGTGGTCGTCTGGAGGGCGAGACGAGATGGGATCCCCGGCGCGGCGACCCGGCAGATCCCTGACGCCGAGCAGGCGAGCTGTCATCCTCCCGAGAGAGTTGAGGGGAGCCGCTCGGAGGCCGGCCGCTAGGGCTTCTTCGCCAGCTGAGGCGATTAAACAGCTGAGGGCTGCACCGAGCAGCCGCGGGGCGGCGTGCGGCCTCCGGAGCCCCTGCGCCCCGAGGAAGCGCGCGGACCACGGGGTGG
The DNA here is from genome assembly GCF_000276665.1 of Chinchilla lanigera. Classification (NCBI taxonomy): domain Eukaryota; kingdom Metazoa; phylum Chordata; class Mammalia; order Rodentia; family Chinchillidae; genus Chinchilla; species Chinchilla lanigera. The sequence continues at coordinate 7,772,027 of NW_004955469.1, forward strand.
CGCCCGGGCGGGAAGTCCCCGCGACCGCGCGCTGTGCCCGCGAGCGGCCGACCCCTGCCACCAGCGCGTGCTCCACGGTCGTCACCGTGTGTGACCTACAGAGTTCGGCTAGTGAGGGCCCCCATCCCGAGAGCCTGTGAGTCCTGAGGGCGCGCCCGACTCCCCCGAGGGGCTCTGGGAAACGCGGCGAAGGTGCTCGAGGAGCCCGGGAGTCTTCCTGCACCCGGCCGCCCAGCCTTTCCGCGGCCCTCGGGAGCCGCTGCAGCAGAATCCGGGAGTCATAAACACCGAGCTTCACACCCAGACGGCCACTTGTAACCGTTTATGTCGTGCTCAAGTCACTTGAAGGCTCTGGGCCGGCTTTCTCCTTTGGAAAACTGAGATCATACCTCGGTTGTAGGGCTAGCACTGTGTAGGAATAGCACGTTCCCCATCGTTACACCTAGCTCTTTTCTTGGTCTGGCACAGTGCCTGCAATATAATGTGTTCTTGAAAAGATATTTTCTATGAATAGAGGACACTTGTGCCTTCTTAAAATTATTTCTTACATTGTGATTAAGAACCGATAAGGGAATATCTCCTATGCTCTTCCTTCAGGTTTGCTGAGACCGGCACAAGGTTCTCTCCATCATCGTATCTCATACTTCTCGATCAATGCTTGCCGCCAGAGAAACTAACGAAGAGGGAGAAGAGGCTAAAAGGAAAGATTGTGGTGGCCCTGAGGAAGCTGAACAACCAAATCCAAGAAGCTCAGATGAGGCAGGACTGGCTGCTGGAAGAGAACAAGCAGCTGCAGAAGGAAAAGCTCCTCGTGGAGGCTGAGAGCAAATCCATTCTGGACTATCTGACTGAAAGCAGTAAGCACCGGGAGAGGAAGTGTGAGGAGCTGTGGAAAGATTATTTCCAACAATACCATGAGCTGGAGCAGAGGAAACAAGAATTAGCCTCCAGATATGAAAAAGAAACCTCAGACCTGAACGTACAGCTCTTGCGGGGGGAAAAAGTCCAATACAAATTGGAACAGCGGTTGCAGGCTCTGAAGAATATTGCCGCCATCAAGGAGAGACAGGACAGGAGAATACAGAGCTTGCAGGAGCAGATAGAGAGGATCCCAGCCGAGACGCACGTGAAGGACCGGGAAGCACACTTCCAGTTCCTCCAGCAAAGAGCCTTCCTGGAGCAAAAAATCAAAGAGCTGGACCTGGTGCGGGAGCTGTTGCGGGAGAGAAAAAGGGGGGAGCTTGGTGGGAAAGCCCAGGCCTTGGAGTACATAGCACAGAAGTCTCATTTTGAATTCTGCCGTGGCTTCTACAGAGAAAATCAGCAATTGAGGAGAAAATTAAAGCCACTACTTCAGGAAGCCCAGAAATTGGAAGCTACTCAAACTTGGTTAGAAAACCAGAAGCAGCAGCTGAAGCAGAGACAGTGGTACCAAGAAACCATCATTAGGGGGAGGCGACGACTGCAATCCAGGCAGGACCAGAGCCCAAAGCAACAGGGTGCTCCAAAGAACACAGTGCACCCTCCCCTGGACACCAGTCAACATCCAAGGGGATCCCGAAAATAACAGATGAAATAAGAACTGGATCAAGTATTCCGACGCACTAGAAATCCCTCTAAGGAATTAGACTGAGTACTCTTAGGGTAAAATATTTTTGAGTCTGTGCCATCTATTGCTCTAGCAGTACCTGAAGTTCTAAGAGGACAAATTACCTAGTTATACCAAGTATTATGTAGTACTACTGGGGGACTTCGTTATCCTTACGTGTATACTCTATCATACACAAAGGACCTTTTGTCATTTGTATGATCATATATTTATGCCCATTTAATAGAACTGAGAATTGTTTTATTGCTTTATTGATTCAAGTTGTACTTTTTGTATTTTATGGCAGATGGAAGCTAGACCAGTGATTTACTGGAATTTGAATCTTGGTACACTGAGTATATTTTGATATTTTAACATTGCTCCTCTATGGATAGAATCAACCATGTTTTCCAGAAGAGGTTAGTGATGAAAAACTTCACAGTAAACTTTATGAACTGTCAGTCTTATTTCTAGGTAAAATGAATTTATTGAAAACTGGATTTTAAAAAACTGGATTAAAAAGCCTTTCTTTCCATGTGCCTTTTACTCTTAGCTTTAATATTTTTTTGCCACATATGTGGTTCCTTTGTGTTATTAAGCAATGTTTCATTATTAAAAAATAAAAGCCTATTTATGGTTATAATTTATCCATTGATTTTATTACTATTTCAATATGCTGAATTCTCTACCTTCTCATTCTCTAATTTACCACTCCTGTCTATAGTACTTTTGAAATAATATAAGTACTTTTACTGCAGAAGTTTAGGGTTTTCAATAGCATGCAGTTAGTGTTTACTGAATACCATCATTTGTGAACTGAAAACAGAAAGAACTAGAAAGGACTGGTATCCAATATGGCTAGGAAACCCCAAGAACTAAAGCTCAGGCTGCTAGTGGTCCATAAGTAGCAAGGCACTTGGATTCTTACTATTTCACTGTTCACTGCCCCCCCCCCTTCTCAATATCTAGTGGAGGAATGGATCACTTCCTTCTGGTCTCAGTGTATTTTCATTTGTTACCATCCTAGACAATGGACCGTATATGTTGCTCCTGGCTGTGCTTTTCAGTGAGCCCAAGAACAGAAAGTGGCATGTGGCTAAAGTGTAGTTGTAGAAAGATGAGAAAATATGGGTAAGGGAGGGGAAGATAGAGCTAGTAACAGAGAGGACAGTAGGACAGACAGATACAAAAAGAAGCTATGGTGTTGGCTCAGCATCTGGCCGTGGTGGCATCATTTACTCAAGTGTAAGAGTTGGGTTTGGTGGCATTCACGTAGACTCCTAGCACTCTCGGGCTGAGGCAGGAAAATGGTGAATCTGACAACAGCTTTGGCAGTACATTTTCTTTAAAAATTAAGGGGCCTAGGGCCAGGGAGATAGCCCAGTGCCTGTCTGGTAAGCCCAAGGTCCTGAGTTTGATTTCCAGTACCAAAAACAGAAAACCAACAAAAAATTAAGGGGCCTGGTTGGGGAGGTTAAGAAGTCACAAGAGGGTGAGGCAACTTCAAAATTTAAGGTAAAGCAAAAGTAACATTTTTTAAACCATTCCCTTTTAAGAAGACAGGCAGATTATTTTATTCCTTTTGGTATGACTTGTTTCTAAGAACTATTTCAGATAACAAGAAGACATGATACAATTCACTATCTACCTCAAGAAACAATTAATACAGTTAGTTGATTTCCTTCTGGATCCTAGAAGTACTACCCAAAATTTGGGGTTTATCATTCCCGTGAATGTTTTCATAATACAGAGATATCGATGTGGACACATATGTACATAGAGATACCTGGAAAAGCATTACTTATATACATGGTAAACTTTATATAAATGGGATACTTAATGTAACTTGCTTTTCCTATTTTTGTATTAACATGTAGTGAAAACCAGAAGCCCTCATTAGTTTTATAACTTGTATTCTGCTCTGAGTTTATTACAATCAGATCCCTCTTTTAGATGTCCACTATAAGTTTACTCTTCAATGGAATTGTGGGAGAATGGTTGACTTTGCTTATTTTAAAAAGCCACTTGTTCCTTGCTGCCATCAATCCCTGTGATACCTTGGGGATCTCTTCCTGTCTGATTTGACATTCTGTCCTCTGGCTGCTGTCCTAGGTCCTAGGAAAGACTACAATGGTGTCGCTGGTTCCATTCTCAGCCTCAGGTTCTTGGGGTCTGTAACTCTCTCCCTAGTCACTGCAGCATTGTCTCCAAGAGTTCACTTCCTTAAAGAGGCATAGCAGCTCCTGAGAGCACTGCTAGTCTTTCTAGTGAGACAGGGTTCTTTTGACTCCACCAGTTCTTTACGTGAAATCACTCAAGATGCTCAGAGAAACTGTCACACAAGTTTTATCTACTTTGGGTTTCTTTCTATTTAAAATTGTAATAATATATACATAAAATTTACCATTTAATCATTTTTAGGGGGACAGCATTAAGTACATTCAGTGCACCCATCACCACTGTCCAGATGCTTTCATCACTCCCAAGGGAAATTCTGTTCCATCCGATGGAACTCCCACCTTCCCCTTCCCAGCACCCCTCTTCCACTTTCAATCTGACTACTTAGGTACTTTATATAATTGGGATCATTTACTGTCCTTTTGTGTCTTACTTGGTATGCCTTCAAGGTTGATCCATGTAGCAGGTCAGAATTGTCTTCCCTAAGGCTGCATATTCTACTGCACATATATGCACTTTACCCATTCATCTGTCAGTGAACATTAGGCTTCCTTCCACCCTAACACTCTTATGAATGACATTATGAACACGGGTGTATAGATGTTTTGAGTTCCTCTTTTCACTTCTTGGGGCACATACCCAAGAGGGCCATGGCTGGACCTTATGGGAAATGTTTAATTTTTCAAGGACCAACCGCACTGTTACTGCAGCTGCTCTGTTTTACCTTCGCACCAGCAGCATGTGAGTTCATCTCTCCGCATCTTTGATAACACTGCTGTCTCTGCCATGTCCATCACTTTTGGAAAAGTATCAAGTCTTTCACCCTTGTCCTTTAAATTTGTACATTTGAAGTCATTTTTATCAGGTGATTTGCAAATATTTCCCACCTTTCTATAGCTAGCCTTTTCACTCTACTTATTGATATCTTTGATACACAAAAATGTAAGGCCAGTTTATAACAATCCTTCCTTTTGCAGCCACTTTTTGCATCATATTCTAGAAATAATTTTCAGATCCAATTACAAAATTCCTTGGAGAGTTTTATAAACTCTTTAGCATGTGGACATCAAGTTTTCCCAACCCCCTTTGTTGAGCATTGTCCTTTTCCCACTGACTGATGCTGGTGCTCACATTGAAAATCATTTGATCGCACATGCAGGCTTATTTCTGGATTATTCTATTGTATTGGTTTGATGTATCTGTCCTTACGCCAGTACCACAATACTTTTATTATAGTTTTTTTTTTTTCTTTTCTGGTACCAGGAACCAAACTCACGACCTTGAGCTTGCCAGGCAGGCACTGTGCCGCTGAGCTAAATCCCCAGCCCTTATTATAGTTTTTGTTTGTTTGTTGACAGGGTCTCACTATGTAGTCCAGACTGGCCTTGAACTGGCTTGTGTAGCTCAGGCTGGCCTCAAACTCCTGGTGATGCTCTTGCCCTCAGCCTCCTCAGTGCTGGGATTATAGGCACATGCTATCATGCCCAGCCTCTTTTTCTTTGTTTGAAACAGTCTCACTATGTAATTCAGGCTGGTCTCAAATTGCAGTAATCCTCCTGCCTCAGTCTCCCAAGTACTGGGATTACAAGCATTCACTATCATGCCTGGCTCCTTACTTTTGAAAGATACACATTTGGTTGCTAATGAGTTCTTGAACCCCCTTTGAGTGTGTACTAAAGAGATGAACACAGCCATGACCCAAGGACAGTTGTGCAATCAGGCACAGGGGCCAGGGGCAATGGGAAGGCAAGCCATGCACAGGTGTCTGGTTCCTTAGAAAAGAAAAGGCACAACTGCTAGAGTAAAACAGTATGCCTTTATTCAACATGAGTCAGTAAGATACAGTTTGTCCATGTGCAGAAACACTGTACATTCAACTCTGAAGAAGGTAGTTTCTATACGAACCATAAAAGGAAGAGTCTAAAAGTGAGCAGAATAAAGATAGTGAGGAGCTAAAAGACAGAGTTTTATCTGTCAAAGTGCTAAGGCCTATCTGCACAAAGATCTTAAGGTGAACAAGACCAATATATGGTCGTTTCTTCCACTCTTGTTGTTCTTGGTGCTGGTGAAAAGTGAGTTACAGAATTAAGAGGAATTTTGAAAAAAAAACAGGCCAATGCACTTATGGATAGGTTTTCATTTCTAGAGTTTTGTCATGTACTTTGCATCTTTCACAGATTCTAGAAATTGAATTCTTTGCTCTTTAATCAGTAATTTATTATGAGAATAAACTATTATGTTCTTCCCAACCCAGAACCTATTTCCTCAAATATGAGACTCTGGATTTCAATTTAAAACATGTGCAAAGTAATTACATACAGGTTCAGCTGGGGCCACTACTGAAGTCACCAAATGGTTGGTTGCTGCCTGAAAACCTAACATGAAAAAGAATTGCTGACTTCATTTCCAAACTCTAGGTATCTGAAAACGTGAAACTCTGGCTTTCTTGAAAGAATTTACCCAAGACAGGTAAAAATTTACATGCGATACTTTCCATAGGAAGTACACGGGCTGTGTGTAAAAGCCAGGGGCAAAAGCTGCCATAGTTCCATACAAAACCACGAAATGGCTAACGTCAAACTTCATGTTATACTCATGGCAATTCACCAGGTTAGCGAAACCCAAAACTTTAAAAAATAAGTTACTTAATTCAAAATTTTCTACACCTCAGGTTTATCTTCTCAAGACATCCTCCAGTTAAGATGAAAATCAAGGACGCACTCCCTACCCCGCCTCTTTTGGGAGGAGGAGGAAAAACTAAGTTGCTCTTCAGGAGAACCCACTTTTTAGTCACAGCCCATCTTCACAGCTGCTCATCTCTACACTTTTTCAGGTCGTCTCTGTCCTTCTTGTTGGTAAGAACCTTTATAAGGTTCCCTTTTTAGGTTAAGGCTGAAAGCTACTTTAAAGTACACAGTATTCATTCCTTGAATTAACGAAAATGAAAGAAACCTAACCTTCAACAGTCACCAAGTATTAGGACGACAGAGGATATTTTTGGACAGGGTTAAGACTACATTACATAGTGGAGTACATCTAACATCTCTCTCACTGAAAGGTGAATATAGTTATCTTGGCATACAGAAACTGAATTGCAAAGCCAATAATCTAGGTTAAAGACAAGTGGGAAGGAAAATTCAAGACTAAGCACTGACAAAATACAACTATTTATCCTCTTAAAACTTTCCTATCCCAAAAATCCTAAAGAAAGAATTAGGATTTTGTCACTAAAATGAAAATGTACAGGGAAGTAATGGCAAACCTTTCAGAGTTTGCAGTGATATAACAGCCTGTTGCAGCAAGTGTGCCATAGGTTCGCCACCACTGGTCTAGGATAATGCTGAAGCCCTTTTCAGTTCAAGTCTTCTGACTTATAAAAGAGGAAAAAAAAAAAGCCAATTCTACACTGTAAGAGAAAACCAAGAGCACCAATTTTATCCATTATGAAGAAAACAACACTATACAACTCAAAAGGAAGAGGCTTGGCTCCTTCTCTCCTAGAAGGTGAAAAATCATGCTTCAAATAAAATTCCCTTTCGCTTGTTTTGGGTTTTAACAGTGACCAGAAAGCTGTGTTACTTACCCCACCTGTTATTTGAAAGTGTGAGTTGAACATGACACTGACTTGAATGACGCTTAAGGGACGGATTTTGGTCTGCACCTCTCTCTAGATTTAAGATTCTTAAAACCTGTTAACTCTGTTCCCACAATCATTCTCAAAAAAGGTAAATTTTATTACCATGACTCCTCCCTCCCACATCACCTATTTTTTGTCTAGAGGCAATGGTTTCTCCATGTTTTACCACTGCTCTGTCCAGCACCTCAACTACTTGTATTTATAATTCATTTGTACTTTAAACATGCCTTGGGAAGCACACAGCACTGATTACTCCTGTAGCTGTCAACTACAAACATGCTGCATGATTCCTGCTGTGGGAAGAACTTCCTACAAATTGCATGACTGCTGTTGCTTAACCTTGCACAATTAGTGCTTAAGTAGTGCTTAGCACATAGTGGATGAATTAGTAACATGATTTGTGCAAAATTTGTGTAAAAAATTAAAACATGAAAAATCTGACTCCTGAGGACCTGGTGAGGTCAAGTAGTCTATAAAGAGCAATCAACAGTATCTAAGGCTCTGTGAAAGTAAAGCGCAGCTGAGGATCCAAGTGGCAACTATCCTGCGTTCAGGTACATTGCTCTTCTCACTCAACTGCAAGCCAACTCCACCTTTAGGCTCCCATGTCATTACCTGGATATGAACTTACTTCCCATGAGGTAGGCAGCCAATCTAAATAATAAGTATTCAACTAGAAATGGAGAACCGATCTTTGTAAGTGGTCAGAATGGACTTACATTTAAATAGCTCACCTTCATCTCTTCCATTGGACTTACAAGGATGAGGATGTTCCCTGAAACTCAATGAACTTCCTTCAGAAACTGCACTTTCAGTTAAGACTTAGGGTGCTATTTTCTTGGGAGGTTGAATTATCTCCGTCTTACCTGAATATTGGAAATTCCTACTTTTGAAAAACAATTTAGTTCATTCTTAATCCCAACTGGATATATGACCCTATTGGGCACTGCACAGCTTCTGATACCTTAGAATCCAATTGAATATTACCATCCTTATCTCCTACTCCACATTCTCACTCAGCACTTGCTTTTCAGAAAATTATCGTTTTAAAAGCACTGCTGGGTATCCTTAATTTTCAAGGTATGCTTTTTCGATGAAAATAGGAGCTGCACAATTTTGGGGAGAACTGCAACAAAAAGCCAAGTTCATGGGTCATTAAGATATATTCTTGAGCTGGGCATGGTGGTAATGCCTGTAATCCCAGCACTTGTGAGGCTGAGGCAGGAGAATCACAAGTTCCAAGGCCAGCCTGGGCTATTCAGTGAGTTCAAGGCAAACCTGAACTACACAGTGAGACGCTGTCTCAGAGTCCTGAAAATCTGACCATAGCAATTTTCCTTTCAGGTCATCAATGAATCTATACAGTATCCATGTTTAAAGAGGATATATAATATATATCATTTTGCTCCCTGGTCACATCTTAAAATCAAGTATGTACTTTACAACCATAAAATCAGTTCTGTTGGATTAGCCACTTAGGTGTGGGACTACAATCAACCTCCATTAACATCTGACTCAATCTTTTATTTCCGTAACTGCTCTTCCTGACAGGAGGGAGTTCAAAATTCAAGGGTCAAATGCTGAAACAGAATCTAGTCAAGGCACAGATAATTCTCTTCACAGTTGCCTTAGCTCTTCAATCTCTCCACTAGACAAGCAGGGCAGGACTATAACTATGGCTATTTCTTTCTCCGAGAAATTCACTTCTCAGCAGAGAACTGAGAAAAAGATGTATTTTATGTACCTTCACAAGATTTTCTTTGCATGTACCAGGGCTGGAGGATGGTGGCAGTGAATGTCTGCTAATGATTTTTTTTGGTACCGGGTACTGAACTCAGGACTTCGTGCTTGCCAGGCAGGCACTGTGCCACTGAGCTATCTCCCCTGCCCTCTGCTAATAAATTAATCACCATGGAGAAAAAAAGAAAATCTTCTTCCCCCCTGAATATTTTCTTTTCATTCTGTTTAGAAGCAAATAATGGGTAGATTTAAGAGGTTTCCCTGTTGTTGGTTATTTTTTTGTTTGTTTTTTCACTTCTCCAGTAACATTTTTCCTGTGTTTTCTTCACTTCTGGGAACAGATTAAAGGGGCAAACACAGAGACAGACGGAAGAATGTTTTTACTTAAGTTGTGAAAGAAATACACTACCCTGATTTGTCACCCAATTCTTCACTTTAGTCCCTTCCACAAGGTCTGCGGTAACCTCCCATACAGTACAAGGCAACAACTGAGGGGCTCCCCCACCACTCTCAGGCATATTCAGACCTCAAGATTCACCAAAAACTCCAAGGTTTTAATGTCACTTTTAATTCTTTTACTCAATAATAAAATGAAAAATAATATATGAATACATACAATCTATATACATATATTTATTGCAAATACTTAAAATTCTTATGTAAAATGATTCTTTCTATATTTGTGAAAAAATATGTATTAAATGGTGTTGACACCAACTTCTCTGTACATACCCTCAATTCCAATGTTAACAATTCCTTGAAAAAGGCAAGAGACACAAAAGTTTAGCATTTACCAAACCAGTCTGTACAAACCTTATAGCCAGAGGGAAAAAATAGCTTGTGGTAAATAAGTCAATTTCCATTTAAAATAAAAAATAAACCCCAAAACTATCCCCCTTATTGCATTTTTTGGAAATAATCGGAGTATCTTTAGAGCAACTTCCTGTGAAATAATGTGTACCTTAACAGTGTGGTCTTACATTACACATACCATATGTGAGAAATTCAGTCTTCCACTGTCACCTTTTATATAGATATTAAAATATATATTACTTAAAATATATTACTGGAAAGCTATATTTAAAATTGATCTTTAATAGTTGTATCAAATGTAAAGCATTTAAAAAAAATAAAGTAACCAAGACTCTAAGAAGCTACTGCTTCAACTTTAGGAAATGTCTTACCTACTGTTTTCCTTCAATAGGTATGTAGGTATTGAAACATGGAGAGGACCCTGCCTATCATCATGTTTCTCAGTCTCTTTGGACTATTCTATAAAACACGTTGAAAATTATCCTGGGCCAAGGTGTTTACTTAACACACAGTTGTTAATGCAATGGGGAGACTTTCCCCTCCTTGGTATGATGTTGATGTGATACTGAAGAGAAAATGATCTGGCCCTGCTCAATGACAGTGAGTTTTAGAAATAAATAGTGGTATGATGACCAGAGACCTCTAATTATGGCTAATCATCTAACCAAAGAGTTCATTAAGGATCTCTAAGGCTGAAGAAGGCAATAATAAGAAATTAGTATGGTAACAGGGCATTACTATGTACGACATTGCACCTCACCTGGAAGGCAATGAGGTCTTCCTTTGGCGATTTATTTACATCTGAGATAAGCTCTAAAGTAGCTACATCTGTGTCTTCCCAGCCATATAAGCATACATTTCCCTACTCCAAGGAAAATTTTCATTGGCCAGCTCTTATGCTTAGAAATGTTACACAGAATACCACAGATAGCTTCAGTATTTTTAACATAGGGGCTAAGGAACTGCAGCAGGGCAAACAAATATAGGTTACTTGGCTTTACTTTCTGCCTAACAGGATGAAGAATTTTGGTTACTCAAAAATCTTACAATTCGGGATTATTTATTAGACATCTTCGAACATTTATAAATCAGGCTGAGATGACACATCATGAATGCTTCCAGTGGGGTGAGGGTACCAGCGGGTGGGGAAGAAGGATATTGGAAGCATCAGACGTGGCTGCTGCATGCCTGGAAAGTGCTGCCAAACGCCCCAAGAATGAATTTAAAGGTAAAACAACTAAGACAGAAATTGCTTTAAAGGTACTGGATGGAGTATCATATTCTACTGTTTTTTGCTTTTGAGACAGGGTCTCGCTATGCAGTTCAGGCTGGCCTTGAGCATACTTTGTAGCCCAGGCTGGTCTCGAACTTGCAATGATCCTCTTGCCTCAGCCCCCGAGTGCTGGGATTACAGGGATGCGCCACCACGGGCAATACTCTTAATAATTTAAAGGGCCAGACTGCACTCCTTTTTTCTTGGTCAAGATACAAATGAATGGCTTTCAACATGAAACCAGTTTTCAGTCAAATTAAGTGGACTGGGGTGTAATTTACCACCAATCCGAGTATGTTCTCTCATCCTATAAAGTCTGAGGCAATATATCTAGCTGGTGATTTGTTTCTGAGGTATAACTAAATGGAACTATTTTGCTGGCAACTGTTTAAGAGAATCTCATGCCAAGCAAAGCTTGGAACCTAGCTGCAAGGCCAGGTCAAGAGGAAGAAGCACCATGTGGTCTCCTCTCAGATGGAACTGAAAAGACCTGCTGCCCTCCTGCACTCTACAGTCTGTCCATCCTCAGATCAAGGAATTTAGAGGATGCCTTTCTAGCAGCCACAAAGCAGAAAAATCACTTTCATCACTCAGAATTGGTAACTGCCGCGTAGCATGAGAAGTCCTAATAGATTTGGGGGCGCAGGGGGGGGGGCAGACACACACCAAGGTCTTGTTGTGCAGCTCAGGCTGGCCTCGAACTAGCAGCAACCCTCCCGTCTCAGCTGAGTGCTGGGATTACAGCCTTCTGCCACCAACCAACGGGGTTTTAAATAAACCCCACTGGGATTACCCAGGGTATCATTCAAAAGTTTGGGAGCGGGGCAACCCCGGTTTGTTTCCTACTGGTCCCTCACTGGAGAACTTATCCCTGGATGCTTGAAGCCTTTTTAATCTCTCAGCTATGTCTGTGCTGGAAGAAGAGGGAAAGATTGAGGGACAACATAATGTCTTGGCTGAAACCAGAACAGTTATTAATCCTATACTTGCCTTGAGCCACAACAAATGAGCCAGAGGAAAAATGAGAAACTGGAGTTTCTTATGCAGTAAGGAGCAGACACTGTCGGAAAGCATAGAGTGTATGATGCATGGGGTGTGGCGGGCAGGGGTGGGCAGCAGAATGGGGGTCAACAGATTATTGCCTCCCTTCCCCTAGTCTGGAATGTGATTAAATGAACAGGTTTAAACTGTTCTGAATTTTGTAAGAATCACACCTAGAATATTAAGTACAAACAAAACTGTACCAGGTTGCGTTAATACTTTACACACCTCAAATTAGAACTGAAATAAGTAATCAAAAATGTGCACATTAACATTCTTCTTAATATGAAATTTGGGTAAACTGTAGGGTTTATTTTATTTTGTGGTTTTTTTTTTTTTTTTAGACAGGGTCTTCCTATGCAGTTCAGGCTGCCTTCAACTTGCTATGTAGCCCAGGCTGGCCTCAAACTCACAGTGATCCTCCTGCCTCGGCCTTCTAAGTGTTGGGATCACAGGCATGAGGCACCATGCCCGGCTTTACAAAAATGTTCTTTAATCTGACCTAAAAGTATGTATTCAAAATTTTTTAATCACTCGAGAAGTATTTTTAAAAACTAAAAAACCACCCACAAAATTTTGGAACAAACTTTTCTTCCTTGATAGACAATCCCTTAGCCATTCACTGAAGCCCTTTTACCTCAGGGATCCCTAGTGCAGAGAGCAGAACTCTAACAGTGCACAGGTTTTCAGAAACAGTGAAGTGTCCTGTGCTATGTTTGTGTGCACATACATGCGTGTGTAAGATCTGATAAAATTACTCCATCCTCCTCAGACGCCTGGGAGGTCAAATCAAGTTGAACGGAAGCAGCCAACAAGCTACTAAGAAGCTCTTCTATCTATCACAACAGCTGACTGTGTAACACTAGGAAACAGGTGGGGAGAGAAGAGGTAAAAACGCTATACTTTGTTTCTAGCTCTAAATCATCTTCCAAAGTTCTTTACACTCAGTTTAACAGTTTCTGCAATTTTGTTCCCCTGTCCAATGATACACAGTTCAATTCATCCCATCACTAACCCCTGCCTGCTCATTCTATATTGGTATTTCAAACCCGTTTGTGCGTGCCCATGAATGACGAAGTGTAGGGTATCACTGCGGTCCTGTCCCCATGCACAGAACAGTCACAAAGTGGGGCCCTGAAAGGCGTTCTCTTCACAGACCACATTCGTTGTTTCAGACTAGCGGGTGGGATTAGGGAGCAGCAGGGCACTGCATGATGACGGTGCTGGTTTATGAAAGCTAAGAACCAAGTCAGGGATTTCTGGGTAAGAAAAAACACTGCCTGGACATTAATACGTTGTGAAAAACTTCCACTCAAGAAGGTTCCAGCTAAGGTGAAGAGACTGAGCAAACCCTGAATCCAAATCTTGCAAAGGCCAATCTATGAATAACCTACAGCCAGACTGCAAAGACATAATCAGCACGAATGGTCACTTCTTTACAGACCATTCCTTCCTCTTCCCTAAGTTTCAAGAAAGGTAAAAAGGGAGACAGCTTCCTTTCACCATGCATGGCATTCAGCTTTTCTCAGTGTCACATGAAATGGAACATACATCAGAATTTAAAGAATACATCATTACCTAAACACAGGAAAAATGTTAAACAAAATGTGACATATTTACATGATTTCTTAAGTGCAAACTTGTCACAAATTCACAAAGTCTTGCTTGACTTAGACTTACTATACAAGGTGCGTGTCCTCTAAAATGTAAAAGACCTGTACTCTGTATTCCTGATTACTGTTTGTCTCTTAGGACAACCAAACCCTTATTTCTGTGATTCCAAAATGATGCAGAAACACATCTTGTTAACCCCACCTGTCCCCTTCCCTTTACAGTGTGTATATCTTGTAAGACTCATTACCGAACGACAAGGCAGGAGACGCAGAGTTTGGAGGGACCAATGCAATCATCATGGCAGAAAGCTCCGCAACCTTTGCACATGATCATGGCTTTCAACCTGCAGTAACATTTTGAAGGAGTGTCCTCTATGCTGTTCTCTTCAGGAAAGGCCTGAACGGGAATTGTCTGGCCATGGCTGTTGGGATTCATAGCTTGGCTAGCAGGGATGGTAGTGACAGTCACTGAAAAGGACATGACATCACCAACATTGCTAGACACCTGGCTACCTGGTACAGCAGAGTTATGGTCCGCTTCTGATGAGGTGGAGACATTAATCATGCCTCTGTAGCTTGGCCCTATCTGTGTGGGACTTCCATACAACTTTGGGGTTTGCAGGGGTGGAAGAAGTAGAGGCTGATGGGTAGGACTGTCTGCAGGCAGAGAAAGAGCAGTAGAACTGAACAGCTCAGGGCTGCTGCGCATTACCTTACCTCTAACGGCCTGGGCCATTTGTTTCTGTGCTGCCTGAATAAAATCTCTGGCTAAGGTCTTTTCATCAAACGTTTGGCCTCTAGGGAACAGGTAATTCTCCTTGCTCAGGGTGGGATGCTCATTCACTGGTGTCTCAGCCTTCATAGTTTTGTTAGCTAAACAATCATTGGTGGATGGGGTTTCCCTACTCTGGGGTCCGGAACTTGCATCATGCTTGCCAGAACTCTGGGAGGCCTGGGGTTCTTCCTTCACCAACACCGAGTCCTGCTCATCACCAGTACTCTCTTCATCCGTTTCATCATCTTTGCCACTGCTGCTATCACCTGCTGTGTTTCTACAATCTGTATATCCCATTCTCAAGGCTTCAGTGGGGCTACTGAGACAAACTCGGTCTTCCGGGTTTACAGAATGGCTCCTCCTACAGCTCTCTGAACCTCGGCCATAGGTGGAAATATTAAGTAAGTAGTGACCCGACATTGCAGGTTTGGATGTCCTTCTGCCAGCAAAACCCAGCATGAACCTCTGGCTTGTGGAGATGTCCTCTAACTGGAAACCTGAGTGAGCAAAGTTAAACTGAGAGGGAGGCACAAATGAGAGAACATTCTGCCTCTGAACTCTCTGGATCAGAGTCTGAAGGATCTGATCTTGGGATGCTTTACTTAGTCCTTCTTGGTACTGGTGTGTATCAATGCTAGAGTCCCTCAAATCCTTAGTTGAAAAAAGCTGCAGGGGCCTTTGAATATGGGAGAGCTGTTTACTTTGCAAGGTTTTCCCTAGCTGCTGGATAACCATCGGATGGGACTGTCTATCACTAACTTCCTCTCTGGTGCTATTTTCTGTTTCAGTGGTACCTGTCAGCGGCCCTACCCCTCTTTCCTCTCTTGTAGTCAGTGGAACAGTTTTCATTTCAACTTTGGTGAGAGGTTTAGGCAGAATTTGCTCCATGGGAACATCTTTGCCCTGGAGAAGCTGAGTAACTAAAGGATTATTAGCAGGGATACTAGAGCTTGACCTTGAAATGGGTCCATTCATATTTGCAGAAGTTCCTGGGGTTTTAAGGCTAGAAGCTGCTGAGGATAGAGCTGATCCAGTAGATGCTACAGTTACACTGGCCTGGGGTACAGGAAGCTTTTCTAAAGTAGCTGTTGTCAATAAAGATGTTAAAGGGGAGGGAGTCATATCCACTGGAGCATTAGCAGTTGTCTTTGTTGAGGCTGAAGGGGTTCGTATATTCTTACTAGAACATGCTTTGGGTTCAACTGTGCCATCAGCTACAAAACGAACAGGGGAGGCTCCTGAGATCACAGCAGTCCCTTTCGGAGAAGGAGCGCTCTCCTGTTCACGACCACTGAGCCTTTTTGGGTGGCTAGGGAAGGTCACTGTGGCTGCTCTGGTGGGGTCCAGGTTCTCATGACTCAATTTCTCTACATGGGCTGGTGATGTGGCGTTTGTGCATGCTCCACTGACGGCAGGTGCTGGAGGCACTGAGGGGGTTTGCTGTAGTTGTGCTCCAGAGACACTATGAGGCTGTGTCTGGCCTGGGGTCTTGGTCTCGGGCTGGGGTTGAGTGTCTGGACCGCAGGGTAAAAGCTCTCTCGGACCTCCCCTGCTTCCAGCTCCTGCCAGTTCCAATGTAGGGCCCTTTCCAGTTGCACTGACTCTGTCTGAGCCTGGACTCCCTCCTCCAGCGGTTTTCCTTTCACCACCCTCTCCTGGACCTTGTCCACCCCCAGGGCCTGGTCCAGGAATGGTCCCTCCAACTGAGGTGGCTGCAGCGGCTGCGGCTGCAGCGGCAGCTGCAGCTCTCTGTGCTTTGACCAGCTGCGCTTTTGCTTTGATGTCTGCGAGAGTTCTGGCTCCTGTTCTGTTAGGACTAGTGATGGAGACTGGAAAACGAGCCCTGGGAGAGACCTGCGATGTAGGAAACGGCATGGGGGAGATTCTGGAGACCGGGATCTGAAAGAAGTAGGGTAGGGAAAAAACAACAGAGATTAGTATTCACTTATAAGACTAACAAAACTTCATTACCATTTATATTTTAGAGTAGGTGAATAATACAGCACCTGTGACAAGCATGGAGAGTATGACTGAGCAACACAAATTTGTATTTAGGGTCCTTCCCATTTTTCCCCACAATACAGGGGATTATGTACATGTGTACTAGTCATTGCACTCATCTGTGCAGCAAATGCCAGGTGTGGTGGTGGACACCTGTAATCCCATCATGAGGGAGGCCGAGGCAGGAGGATCACTGCAAGTTTGAGACCAGCATGGGCTACATAGTGAGTTCAAGGTCAAAAAAAAGTATGCTTTGAGCTCTATTACAAAATTTACAAATTGGAACTTCCAGAAAAAATGTATTTCTAAAAAGGTTTGAAACCACTGATTTTCCTATCATACAAAAACCTCACTTTTATCCTAAATAGTATTTTAAAAGTTACTATAGTTAATTACAGTGCATGGAGGTATAGATCTGTCTAGTTACTAGTTGAATTGAAAGGAACAGGTAATTGTTAGAGATGTCCTAGAGCATTAGTTTTTATTTATTCATTTTTTGGTACTGGAAATTGAACTCAGGACCTTGTGCTTGCCAGGCAGGAGCTTGTGCTGCTGACCTGTATCCTCAGCCTCTAGAGTGTTTAATTAAAAAAATTAAGCTATTAAGCTCTAAGAAAATGCATACTATTCTTCTGGAAATCCTTATATTAAGAGTTATAAGGCCACTAAATATTTTTTCATTAACTTCTCAAAACGTCAGCAGTCCTGAAAAATTGACTCTCCAAGGGGTTGGGGGTTTAGCTCAGCGGCACACAGCCTGCCTGGCAAGAACAAGGTCATGAGTTCGATTCCCGGTACCGGAAGAAAAACAAACCAAAAAAGAAAAACAACAAAAATTGACTCTGCAACTCACAAGGTCAAACTTGGGGATTACAACAGATGTCACAAAGTGCATGCACTGTACATCATGAGATATACTTAATCTCTTTGACCTGAATTGACTTTACACCCAATTGTAACAAGCTGAGTAGTATACTTAGTGCAATGTATTTCAGAAGCTAAACACAGTTAAGAAAGAAGCAACTGCTGCCGCTTGCTAATATGACTTAGAAGAGACTACAGGGGAAAATAGATAAAACTAGAAAATTAAATATAAGAAAGTTACTTAAGGCATTTTATATAATGGCAAATAGTGGTACCTAAGAATAGTCATGAATGTGATGCCATATCTAGCATAATAAATGATATCTATCATAATGGCTGAAAATTATTCACAACATGCTGATATCAAATAAAGACAAGCATTAAGGGGCTGGGGATTTAGCTCAGCAGCACAGCGCCTGTGTGGCAAGCAAAATGTTGTGAGTTTGATTCCCAGTACCAGAAAAAAACAAAAAACAAAAAACAAATGAACAAACAAAAAAAGATAAGCATTAAAAGAGGCTAAAACTTTTCATACTTAATAATAGGTTTCATGTATTTATACATACTACCTCAAGTATGCATAATTTATGTGTATATTAAAACTTTTTACATACATATAATGTAACAAACATTTGTACTAAAATTCAAATTTTGTTATACATTTAAATTTTGTTTAAAAGGTTTTGCTGTGTTCTAAGTTCTATTAAGCTTTGTCTTTGCAGGTGGGATCTGAGACAGAGTCTAAGAGTAAAGCAAGTTTAAGAGTAAAGCAACTTTGGGTGTAAGCTTTTTTAGGGGGATGAGGAAGGAGGCGAAAGTAAAAAAAAAAAAAAAAAAAATGTATAAATATAATAAAAAAAAAGCCAGGCATGGTGGCACACGCCTGTAATCCCAGCACTCAGGAGGCTGAGGCAGGAGAATCTTTGTGAGTTCAAGACCCACCTGGGCTACAAAATGAGTTCAAGGCCTGCCTCAATGGTATAGTGAGACCCTGTCTCAAAAAGACCAAAAAAAAAGAAGAAAAGAAAAAAACCAAACTAACATAACATTATACTGACTTAGTGAGAATAAATTTAAATTTTTAATATAGAATCTCTCTGGATTAGAAGAATACAGAATAAAATGTAATCCATCTTTACAGATGAAACAAAAAGCAACCTAGTGTTGCTTAAAGTAAAGGTTCAAATGTAACTCAGCTCTGATTGATGCTGATTTTTTTTTTGATTGACCCTGATTAAAGAAAAGTTTCTAATATTTTTGTGAGAAGAAAAGTAAAAATGATTATCATAAAAACCAGACCATCTGGGAAAGCATAACAATGTATGTATGTTCACGATAAAACAACAAAACGCTTTAGAAAGAAAAACAGCGAGAGAGCATGTGAGCAAAACAGATGGGGGGGATGGGGGGGGGAGAAAGGGAATTCCTTAGTTCTGAAATGTAAATCTCCAATTTAGAAAGGGGGTCAAGGGTGCTGGGAATAGCCGCCCCTGGGTGCAATTTCCAGTACTGAAAAAAAAAAAAAATCAAAATAAGGTATGATTAAAAAATAAAATCACCGGCTAAATTTCAAATAACTTTAACTTTAGCCATTTTGTTTGTTTGTTTGTTTGTTTTTCTGGTACCAGCAATTGAACTCATCACCTTGCGCTTGCCAGGCAGGCTCTGTGCCGCTGAGCTAAATCCCCAGCCTCTAACTTTAGCCATTTTCTGTAAAGCAAAGCTAAAGAGACATCAAATTTTTAATAAAACTTTAACCAAATGTCAAAAATAAAATGAAGACCATCAGACTTAGTAATAAACACTATGTCAGATGTTAGTGAGATGGGGTGCTGAATGCATCAAGTGACAGTAAGAGAAAATTTCCAAGGATTAATTTGAGCGAATAAAAGAGAGGAAAGTGTTTTATAGTGTTTATTTATATACTAATGTGAATGAGTAATGCCAGTGCATGGGCTCTTGGTAGGCAAAACAGTAGTTATTAATAAATAGCATTTATCACATGATTAAACTACAAATTGATATTTAGCATAAGCCCATGTGTTAAGAAAAAGTCAAGATCAAGAGTAAAACTGTTTTTGGATTTTGAAGGGCTTCCCACTGGTTAGACAGTCTTTATATATTAAGGTAGTTAGACATACCACCACAGGGCATTTATTTTTATTTATTTATTTTTGGTTTTTCTCCGGTACCGGGAACCGAACTCACGACCTTGTGCTTGCCAGGCAGGCGCTTTGCCGCTGAGCTAAATCCCCAGCCCCACCACAGGGCATTTAAAGTACAGCAAGGTAGGTCTAAGTGGAAATTAATGACATATGCCAAGCAGTGGAGCTTAGCAAGGTAATTCATCTTATTCCTACTCGTAAGTAATCAGTGCTGACAGAGAAGAGCCACAAATACTTAGTTTTATGGGAAGGAGCAAAAGGTAGTTCTAGAACCACACACCATCAAATTAGGTAAGCACAACGCACGTTCAAATTCCATGGTTCTGCCAGCAAAGGTAAGAAAGATCTTTTGATCATCACATCAACAGCCCCCATGTGCTTACTGATACTTCTTCTTTTGACAATGTAAGAGAGTAATTTCTGTAACTGTCTTAAGATTCAAGAGTAACTAGCATGGGGGAGTGACAGTGGCTAACATCAGACACTCAGGTTCCTTATTCAAACTTAAGAAAGATCTATAGGAATGAATGCAATTCTAAATGCCTGCTTACCAATAATTTTATCTGTGTAAGACCACAGCTAGATGCACATCAACATTAATACCACAAATTACTTAAAATTTGGGAGATGTGACCAAAACTTAAGTGTTCTGGCCATCTCTCCTCATCAAACACCGCCACTCTCTTACCTTGAGAGGTGGTACTTTTCGCACCTGGAGTCTGTCCCCTCTATTAAGAAAGGGCTGTGGCGAGACCTGAAATGGCTGCTGGTGCTGGCGATCCTCAGTGACACGTGGCCTTTTCTCCCAGTTTGCAGGGGCCTCTTCCTGAGTGAGGGAAGATTTTCTCTTGAGGCTTTCTGGGCTCTGCTCTGTAAGAGTTGCCGGAGGTTCCTTCACACTTGTCTCCTGTGGACCTGCTTCTAATCTGGGCTTCATTACTGCTTTTCCCATTCCAGGACTCTTGGGTTTGCTTGGGGATGTAACTAAAACTTCTTGGCTTTCACTTCTGTTACAATTAGAGGCTGTGGCCACACGATTCTCTTTCTCAGACTCCTGCTCAGCAGAGGCCACGGGCTTCTGCTCCAAGAGATCTTCACCCTTTGGGCACTTGATGGGAAGAATGCTTAGCTCATTTGCATTGCTAGTTGAGGCAAGGAGTGGCTCTGCAGATTGGAAGTCTGGCTGTGCCTTTTCTTGGCTTTCATGCTTTTCTTTCCTGACCGGTGATGGCATCTGCACCGCTTCTTCTTTACATTCTGACTGGGGTACTACTGGCACTATTCTGACAGGAGAGGCCTCTGAAGAAAGCATGGATTTTGGTTGCTCAGCTGGGGTTTTCTTTACTTTGGGATCACTGGGAGAAGATGTCAATTTCTTTGAATCTTCAAGACTCAATCCAGAACTAAAAAGTGGAAGAAGAAAATATTCTAATTGAGAAATGCCCCATGTGGCTGATGGCATTATGAGAAAATGGAATATGACAGTTTCTAGGAATACTTCTGATAATGGTTTTTAATTTTTAAATTTCACTGTTATTGCTAATAAAGAATGTTTTGCAGCCAGAGTAATTAGATTCCAATCCTGGCTCTGATACTAGCTGTCCATGTGATATTAAGTGACAAGCCTGCTGCACCTGTTTCTTTAACTGCACACTGGGGTTAATGACTTTACGGTGTAGATACGACAGTTAAATTATATACTAATGTTCCTACATGGCACACACTGACAGCTCAGTAACAGTGGGTACTGCTATTACTTCTGCTTATGAAGGGTTTACACTGTCTAGAGGTACACATTACCAACTACCTATAAAGACCTGAAGGAAGGCTAAGATCCACCCGGCCTGGGATCTGGGCTTGAACAGTGATCAATTCTGCTTTGCAGAAAGGATGGCCCAAACAATCTAAGAAGACAGTAGGAGACTGGCTGTCAATAAGCGGCAGAGGCTGAGAACTGTAACTGAGTTTTTTGGGGGAAAGCTTGTTTGAATCCTACTTCTGTGCAACTCTAACATTTCAAGATCACATGCTGCTGAGCTCTCTTGAGGGGTTAGGTCAATTAGGATTTCTACAGTGTGGCTTCGTTAAAAACTAACTTCTTTAGCTTTTCTATCTTTAAGGGTCAATAGTGATTCTTCTGAGTGTTTTAAACTATTATATAATGGGCAAAAATCAGTGAAACCCTCCCTGGTGACTTCAAAAAATCAGTACTGTACCTCAGAGATGGAACAGCTAAATACAAAACTAGGCAGTAATAAAAAATAGTTCCATGTAAAGCTGGCAAAGTAATACATAGCTGAAAACAAAAATTGCTCTAGTGATCTATCTATGCACTATAGAAAAAATAAACAAATGTTATGTTACTGCTAGCTATAATAATGGTCCAATCGGGGCTGGGGATTTAGCGCAGCGGCAAAAGCGCCTGCCT
>NW_004955469.1:7794287-7807977 GCF_000276665.1 Chinchilla lanigera
TTTTTGAGAAAGGCTCTTGTGATGTATTTCAGGCTGACCTTGAACTCACCAGGTAGCTTAGGTTGGCCTCAAACTTGCAGTGATCCTCCTGCTTCAGCTTTCTAAGTGCTGGGATTACAGGTATGCGCCAGCACCCCCAGTGTGAAAATCGTAATATCAACAGAAATCTATCCTAAGTAAGTGTGAAAGGGATCAATAAACATTACTTAGAAATAAGAAACATAAGCCCTTAGTTCCAAGTCATAGCTATGGAAGCTCCTTAAGGGGTGCCACTAGTATACACAAAGAAGGAGAAACTAACAAATGGGAATGTGGCTGTCACTTCCTATCTTAGACAAAACAGCTCCATTATTTATCATCTACTTAAATGTCTCTGTTAAGGTTTAACTTGGCCTTTGATTGGGAAAAAAATGATTGATCCTACTTAATATCACTAACATCCTAGCTAGATGGATTTTGGGATAAATACTGTAAAAATCCCATTGAAACCTTAGTATTCTTACATCTTATAAAGGTACTGGAAGAAAAGCCAATCTATTTCAAGGAAAGGACTTTACATTAAGAACTTCCTTTAAAAAATTTTAAAAAAGAATCCATCTAGCTAGGATGTTAGTGATATTAAGTAGGATCAAGGATGGGGAGTAATGCAATTCTTCACATATATGATTCTTAAGAAGGGAAATTCTTGGTAAAGAATTGGTAAATAAAAATTAAAGGAAACTGGGCATTAGAATTTTTTTTTTCTGGTACTGGGAACCAAACTCACGACCTTGTGCTTGCCAGGCAGGTGCTGTGCCACTGAGCTATATCCCTAACTAGAATTTGTTAAGATAAAGATATAAAACACATATGATATATATGCTGGAATTAATGTCTGGTTTATAAAACCTGTCTTAATATTACCTCTGACCATAGTAGCTTTCAAAGAACTGTTCTTTCCATGGCTCCACTTTTTTCTCCTTCTCAATCTCTTGTCGAATTCTCACCTGCATCTCAGGTGTAAATTCACCTGCAATGAATGAAAGGAATGATACTAAAAGGGAACATGTTATTTGTAACTTTTAACTACACATAAGTCATAAAAAACTCACGCAGGAATCAGAATACTATAATGTAAAAATAACAGAAACTTCCCCAAGAAAGTCATTGTCAAGGAAGGCCTAAATATCACTATGTGAAATAAAAATCAGCACTACTTTGCATAGCCTTCAGTAATCAACTAAGGCTTATAGTGTCTTTTCTCTGGGCTTCCCTTGTAGCACCTGCCTTCTGCTCTAAACATCATATTCCATACAGATATCTTTATCTCTAATCTTCAATTCTTATTTATTTTCCACTGGAAAAAAAACAGTAATGTGCTTTAGGTAAATAATGCCACTGGGGTTGGGCATGGTGGCGCACGCCTGTAATTCCAGCACTTGGGAGGCTGAGGCAGGAGAATCGTTGCAAGTTCAAGGCCAGCCTGGGCTACAAAGTGAGCTCAAGGCCAGCCTGAACTGCATAGGGAGAACCTGTCTCAAAAAGGTTAAAAAAAAAAAAAAAAGCCACTGGGAAAACTTAGGTTTCTTCAAGGAAAATTGTATTTTAGGCCTTTTACCTCTGATTGCATAATAAAAAACCATGACCTACTTAAAAGCATGTGAGATGCCAATAAAAATGAATTATTAATTTTATAATTATTTCTAATTATTCTTGAGTTGTTAATTTTCTAATTTTTCTAGAAACTGTACCAGTCTAGTGTCATAGGAACAAGACAGTCAAGATGCCAAAACCCAGCTGCTCTCAATATTCCATTTATTTGCCTATACCATCAACCACACCACTATCTTTCCTGGTCCACCAGTAGAGAACAGGGAATGAGCATTCTTCAAATTTGTGGCTCAGAGAGGTTTTTCCCTTTTATACTCTACTACCCAAGATGTCAAGAATAAGAGGAAGAAATAGCATAATTTGAAATTTAAGACCTCCTGGGGGTAAAAAGAAGGAAAGGAAATTAGAAGACTGTGGACATCATAGTCATGGGCAAAGGAATATGAAAGATGAATTTGGGTTTCAGAGTACAACCCAGAATTTCTGGTGCTGATTGTACTGTGTAGAATGAGAAATAAAATGAAAATAGAGGAATAAAATGTTTTGAACACTATAGACATTAAACAGTGTTCGAAGCTTTTCTCACTCATAAAATATCATCACATGACTACAGTAATCAATTTGGTCATTTGTTAAAAAAAAAAAAGGAAACAATGATAATAACCAATGTATCACTGCTGACAGCACCTACTTATGAAACAAGGGGGGCGGTGGGCAGTTTAATCTTAAAAGTACCAGTAACTTGTATGTTTTAAAAGTATATGGGTCTCTACTGAAGGAAATCTGAAAGAAATGACTGAAGGAAACAGAGCAAAAGATCCCTTCTATACAGAATTTCCTCTAGAAGGTAAGACATGCTGGGGTTACAGGTCAGTAGAAGAGGTTCCATCTTCAGCCCCATCCCTCAAAAAGAGGTCAGGAAAAGTTAATAATAATGATTATGTATATATATATAGATATATAAATATCCACTGAGCATTTTAACTTTAGCTGTCAGGATGCAGTAAAAAGTGAGCAAAGGATAGCGTTCCTAATGCTCTTCTTAGAAACACATTTTAATGCTCCTCACACTTGTTTTAAGCTTTTTTTGTTTTTTGCCCAATCATACATGCACTTCTAAGTATTACTTTGTATTCCGGGTATACTGAAAAACAGATGTAATATGTGAAATAAAAACAATATAGCCAGTGGTTTTAATTCTGGCTGGATAACAGAATCACTTGGGAAAACCTCACAGTAGCAAAAACCCCAACACTAACACTTAGGTACTTTTCTAGAACAAATGAATTCACTGACATTGGTGCCTGGAAAGCAGTCTTCTTAAGCTCCTGCCAGGTACTTCTGAGCAGCTGGGGTTGAGAGCTGTTAATGCAGACAGATACTGCTGCAGGGCTCACACAAACAGTAACTTTTTATACGCTATTATTTATTTTCAGTGAGCTTACTAAACTAGGCTAAAAGCATAGCACACATGGCACCAGACTACAGTCTGTAATTCTCATAGTCCATATTTATTAAAATGTTCTGATGGCTGTTTAACTGTAAAATTCAAATAAGTGAAATTTTATACAAAATGAAATATATCTCCATAGCAGTTTTTAAAAACAAAGTTCTCACTGATTGCTTTTACTGCTAGTGTTGCTGGGGCTGTTAGTAATGAAGAGAATATCACACCGCTTACCCAACTGTGACAGACCATACTGTGAAATATTTCTTCAATTTGCTTATTAGGGAGCTCATTAGCTTTTCAATTCTTAGAGATTAAAGAATTACTCAAGCAGGGTATTTTTTTGTTTTGTTTTGAGAGGGTCTTGATATGAAGTTCAGGTTGGTCTTGAACTCACTGTGTAGTCCAGGCTGGCCTCCAACTCATGGCAATCCTCCTGCTTCAGCCTCATGCCCGGCTCAAGCAGGATTTTTAAACTAAAAATCTATTTTTAGTTTCTTAGGTGACTACATTAACTCAGAGCATACAGTGGGTCCCACAAACACATCTCTTTACTTTCCTATTGCAAATTTTTACTTTAGTGTAGTAGTAGTTAGCTGTGTGCCTCAGTACCTTTCCTGAGGGATACAAGAAGCAATCTTTGTGTTTACCCACTTGAAACAACAAAAGGCAAGGTGTGCGCATGTGTACAAAAGTGTCAAACTAGTATTTACACCCACATGATGCTCCCTGCAAGTTTTTGCTTATGTTTACCTGAGCATCACAGAGGGTATAATACACCCACACCACTCCACAACTTGTTTTAAAACAAGTTTTGTTTTGATTTTACTGATAGAAGTAGCCCAATTCATTATAATGGCACATGAACAACCAGATTTGTTGAGGAGGTCAAATGTGAACCATCAGATTCCTCATACGTGGAGGATGAAGATTCATTATGGTAAAATATGTTTTCATAACTAAAGAGTGGTGTGGGTAGATAATGATGATGACTTTGACACTGGCCATGTGAGTCAAAGTTCCTGTAACAGTGAAATGAAGCAAACATCAACTGGTAACAGATACAGGGAATGGAGACCTCCTTGATTCAGATGACAAAGAAAACAGCAATGTGAGTATATATCTGACTAGTTGAAATGTTGCAAAATGGTCACACAACCAAATAGAACCATTCGATGTTAGAACTAGGTCTGAAAATACAGTGAGGGTCTTGGTAGAGGTGAAAATATTGGACAGAATACCAGCACTGCCATTCAGTGCTGGAAATTCTATTATTTGAAATGCTGTACGATGCTGTAGAATACACAAAGGCTGAGATACAAGTAAAACATTCTGTATCTACCAATAGCCATATTAAAAAATGTATTTATTATGATACCTCAGCAGCTGAATTGAAAGTATTCATAGATCTGCTGTACTTAGCAGGAATTTTTCATGGTAATAACATAAAAGACTTATGGAAGAGTGATGGGTAAAAACATGGCATAAAAATTTATGCTCTTGGAGATGTGGAGACTTACTATGCTTTCAATTTAGAAACTCATCCTAGAACTCAGCCATCAGGTCCTTATTCATATAGTAATAAACTGAATGATGTTGTGAACAGACTTGTTGCTCCCATCTTCCAAACTAATCGGAATGAC
Organism: Chinchilla lanigera; assembly: GCF_000276665.1. Classification (NCBI taxonomy): domain Eukaryota; kingdom Metazoa; phylum Chordata; class Mammalia; order Rodentia; family Chinchillidae; genus Chinchilla; species Chinchilla lanigera. The sequence goes on from NW_004955469.1 coordinate 7,798,968, forward strand.
ATTTGACAATTGGTTTATCAGCTTCCAAATGATGTTACATTTGCTAACAGAGCACAACTTGCTCACTGCAGGAACTGCAGGAACAAAGCAGAAATTCCAAATCAAATGTCATACTTTTGAAACAGAATTGTATGGTATAATCTTTGGATTTCACGAAGATATAACACTGGCCTCGTATATTGCAAAAACAAAAAACAAAAAACAAAAAAACCCCAAAGTCGTACTGCTGATGTCAACATCAAACTATGATGGAAATATTTTTTCTTTTTTTTTTTTTTTTGAGACAGGGTCTTGCTATGTAGTTCAGACTGACTTTGAGCTTACTTTGTAGCCCAGGTTGGCCTCAAACTCACAATGATCCTCTTACCTCAGGCTCTCAAGTGCTGAGATTACAGGTGTGCACCACCATGCCCCGCCTCTGATGGAAATATTGATAGGAAAATCTCAACAAAACAGAAGCCTGAGAGTAATTTTCTACACAAAACCAAAGGTGGAGTAGTAGATGTTGCTGATGCAGCAACTGTGATGTCACTTGAAATAAAAGCATTAGCCAATGGTTGTATTTTACTCCATCCTAAACATGTGTGGCATAAATAGTGACAGTTTACAAAGAAAATAATATGTATAAAATACAATGGAGAAATTTTATTAGAGGACTGGGACTGGAACTCATAAGAGATCATTTACAGCAGAGGAAAAACAAAATTGTAGAACACACTGGTGAGTCGACAGGTGAACAAGCAGGTGCAGAATGCCAAAGACCTACTACGACAACAGGAAAACCAAAAAGATGTCCACTATGCCCTCTAAGAAAGGACAGGAAAACAAAACATACGTACTATCAGTGTAAGGGATACTTGTGTATGGAACATGCAATGTTCATGTGTTAAGACTGACCTTGGGTGCGACAACTGAACCTAAGATTATTTTTGTTGTAGAGTTTTATTGCTATTTTCATAGCACTTCACATAGATTTTTATTTCTGATACTATCTCTTAGGTTTTGTAAACAAGTATAAAGCTGATGCGAAAATGTTGATGTCGCCGGGCATGGTGGCACACGTCTGTAATCCCAGCACTCAGGAAGCTGAGGCAGAAGGATCATTGTGAGTTCGAGGCCAGCCTGGGCTACAAAGTAAGCTCAAAGCCTCTCAGTGAAGTACACAGCTGAACTGCATAGCGAGACTGTCTCAAAAAACGTCCCCCTCAAAGTTGATGTCTACTCTAAGCACTCAATACACACTTGATATTTTATTGATATCTCATTTCCCTGCTAAGTGCACATTACAGAAAATAGTAGGAAGCTCCTAACAAAACAGGAAGAGAAGAGAGGTCAGAATGGCCTGCCACATAGGGAACGAAAGCTAAGCACACGTACCGTCAGTGTAAAGTTTGATGTGTGCACAGAACATATACTAGTCACGTGTGATGACTGCCTTGGGTGTGACAGTTGAAGCAAAGATTACTTCTTTTTTTTAAACCAGGACTCGAACTTAGGACCTTGCGCTTACCAGGCAGGCACTTGTGCTACTGAGCTATATCCCTGGCCTGCAAAGATTATTTCTGTGGTAGACTTTTGTGTTTACACTATAGTTCACATAGGTTTTTTTTTTTTTCTCCGGTACCGGGAACTGAACTCACGACCTTGCGCTTGCCAGGCAGGCGCTTTGCCGCTGAGCTAAATCCCCAGCCCCAGTTCACATAGGTTTTTATCTGATGTTTATCTCTTACGTTTTTATAAGCAAGTACACAAGCTGACTTGAAAATACTAATGTCTATTGTAAGCAGCCATTAGGCATTTGATATTTTACTGACATCTTATTTTCTTATTATTTAGGTGTGATAATTAAAGTACAGATTTTTTCTTGAACAATGTTGCTGGTATTTCATGGTAGCTCATGTAAGAATTTATTTCTGATGTCGTCTCTTAGGTTTTCTTTTTTTTTTTGTCTTTTTGAGACAGGGTCTCACTATGCAGTTCAGGCTGACCTTGAGCTCACTTTGTAGCCCATGCTGGTCTTGAACTCACAACAGTCCTCCTGCCTCAACCTTCCAAGTGCTGGGATTACAGGCGTGCGCCACCACGCCTGGCCTTCTCTTAGGTTTTATAAGGAAGTACACAGCTGATGTGAAAATGTTGATGTTTACTTGAAAGGTGCAATACATATAAAGAATTTAATACTTTATTGGTATTTTATATTCCTGTTAACATTGTGTAATATAGTAAGAACCTCTTGACAAAACAGTAAGAATAGCAAGATGTCAAGTATGTCCTACAAAAAGGCCAGGAAAGTAAAACACATGTGCTATCAGTGTAAGTGATATATGTATATGGAACATGCTGTAATCATACATGAAGACTGCCTTAGCTGTGTTAATTGAAGATATTTTTTTAGAGTGCTATTGGTATTTTCATTGTAGTTCATATAGGAATTTATTTATTATTCTTTTTTAGACTTTATACACCAAAAACCAGTTGCTGTTGAAAAATTTTATATAAACAATAAATATTAAAAATGGAATACTTTATTTTTTGGTATTTTTCCTGATAAGTACTCACTGTTTAGCAGAACTCATAAAATTAAAATTCATAACTCATCAACAGAAATAACATAAATGTGCGTTTGGCACACCCATAGTTATGCCCCTTTAACATTGCTACACTCTATCAGGAGCCTAGCTGGTTACACAGGCTCAACAAAAAGTCCAACAGTGTGTTTTACACAGGATAGCTAGTTCTACATTTTGGCAACTTCAACTTCCAAAATTGTTCAAATATCTAATGAGGTGAAGAGCCGTTATTGTGATTCCAAGTTCACACAGACCCTGGGAGATCACGTGAGGTAGAACACCTACCTTCTGATAGTCTTTCCTTCCAGCCTTGGGCTGCTGAAGTAAAGAACTCATTGTTAAGGGCTGAGCCATTCAACTTCATCAAACCATCTGGACCAACCTGCAACAAAGAATAAACCAGAGAAAGCTAAAAAAGATCCATGGCATTAGGAACTTGGTATCAGCTATCCACAGTGAGGTGAGCCTGTAATCTCTCTCTGGAGGCTAAGGCAGAATTGGGAGTTTGAATGCAGCTTCAGGAACTTAGGGAGACTGTCTCAATACAAAAAATATAAAAAGAGCTGGGGATGTAGCACAATGTGAAGGCCTAGGGTTCAATCACTAGTATTACCACAAAGAAATTGGTATCAATGTAGTCTAAACGTAGTCTAGAAAAATGATGATTTCAGAACCATTATTATTTCCGAACACCTACAAGGCTCTAAGTAACTGATAGTTCCTACTCCTTTTAAAATCATAAAAATAAGATGAACGTTGTTTCCCTACATTACAGTAAAGCACTAGTTATATTCTCTAGTTTACAGTCAAGATTAACAGAATAAGTAAGCCAAACAAATCATTACAGCTACTTGTTTGTAAGTCTAAATCTAATTCTAGACTAAGCTGTATTTCCTCAAGTCCTTCCCTGAGTCTTCCAAATATTTGGTATGTCTTCTTGCTACTTGTGTTTTCGAAGTCAAACATATAGGGGCCGGGGAAATAGATCAGCGGCACAAATGCCTGCCTGGCAAACATATACCAGTACATGGGTCCACAAACATTTCTTTCCATGATTCTGCTCACGTAACAAATTGACCAAGAATCAAATCACATTTTCCCATGTCAGTATTGAATCTAGCCCATGGCAAGGAGTGGTGGCCCACGCCTATAATCCCAGCACTCAGGAGGCTGAGGGAGGAGCATGGACGTAAATTTGAAGACAGCCTGGACGTAAATTTGAAGACAGCCTGGGCTACACAGTGAGACCCTGCCTCAAAAGCCAAAATAAGTAAGTTAACAATAATAAAATAAGAATATAACCAGCGAATTTGATTGGTTCTTGTCTAATTTGGTTTGCAACCAGAACTGCAGAAAGAATTGAGTTCATGAACTAAGGAACTATTGTAATGGGTTTTAAACTCTTTTCTATGACAGCAATGTTTCCTTCAGAAGATTTTCACAAAACAAAAATAATGAACACGTCTAACTCAACCACTGTTATTCCATGTTGAATGTCCTTCCAGATATATCTATTTAGTGGAATCCATGTGTTTTTTTTCTCTTGTCTTTTTGAGACAGGGTCTCACTATGCAGTTCAGGTTGGCCTTGAGCTCACAGCTTACTTTGTAGTCAAGGCTGGTCTAGAACTCGCCAACAACTCACCTGCCTCAGCCTCCCGAGTGCTGGGATTACAGGCGTGTGCCACCATGCTCGGTTTGAATCCACGTTTTTGGCTTTTTCTTTTCTTTTGCTGTGCTCAGGATCAAAACCAGGGCCTTGCCTTGCAAATGTTAGGAAAGTACTGAACCACTGAGCTATACCCCAGTCCCCCATTTTTTTCTTTTTTTTGAAAGAGTCACATTGTGTTACTTAGGTTAGCCTCAAACTCATGATCCTCATGCCTCAGCCTCCAGAACAGCTGGAATTACAGGTCTGCGCCAACAAAACTGGCTTGGCTCATTCTTGACGTTTCCTACTCCACTGTGCCACTGGCCCATGTCCTGCTGATACTGGACAGAGACAACTGTTCCTCCTAAATTGGAGTCTGTGGATGTTTAAATCCTGCCTGGAAAATTAGTCAAATTGATTCTGTAACCTTAACATTCTATTAAGAGAGTTTTTTCCCCTGGTTGAATAAACCTCACACCAGCTACAGTCCTCTGCTCTACCAACTGAGCTATTGAAGGCCCTGCTTAAATAAACCTTACAAAGCCCAACTACTAAGACACTAAAAATAATTATTTAGTACCATTAATATCACTTCCTTACAGATATACATAAAAGTATTTTTAAAACAATATGATGAATCAAAGAAGCCCCATAAGGGTTAAAAGTTATTTATGTTTTAAAATGACAAACCTGTCGATCCACCTCCGGAAGCAGTAAAAGCAGTCGCTGTTGGCAATCCCCCGGAAGGACTGAGAAGGTGTGTTTGTTTATCAATGCACGCAAATTTGTATTAACCAAAATGGAATCTGGGGTCTCGACATCAATGTCAGCACATTTAGTCCTTTTCATTTGCCCTAAAAAATAAGAGAAAGAATCATTTATACTTCCCTCACCCTCATGTTTCTACCTAAACGATAGCTGTGCAGTGTAAAAATTCAGGGATTAGAAATTTCTTCTAAAACCAACAAATCAAGTCTTGTAAATTTATAGAGAGTAAAACACTACAACTTATCTTCTCTGTTAAAAAAGAACAAAATAAAAGCTATGAACTTTTTTGGCATTCTAAAGGACCCCCCCCCCAAAAAAAACTGACGAGGTTTATAAGAAAAGAACATATATATTCATTCTTAAAAAATAAAAGATCGTGTGGGAATGTAGCTCAGTATTAGATTTTAACTTGTAGCACTATAACAGCTAATTCTACCTTTTGGCAACTTCCTTGTTTAGCATAAATGTGACATTAGGTTTAATCCCAACAAAGAAAAAAAGAAAAGAAAAAAAGAAAAAGGAAAAACTCAAATCTTAAAATCACACTGTACCCTTCCCTCTTCCTGTAAGTTTTCCTTGCTGATTTTATTTTATTTTATTTATTTATTTTTTTGAGACAGGATCTCCCTATACAGTTCAGGCTGGCTATACAGTTTAGTTCACTTTGTAGCCCAGGTTGGTCTCCTCCTGCCTCAGCCTCCTGAGTGCTGGGATTATAGGCATGCGCCACCACACCCTGTTTTTATTTGGTTTTTTGAAAGAGTCTTCTATATAACCCACTCTGGCCTCACACTCACTATATAGCCCAAGCTGGCCTTGAACTTGTGGTGATTTTCTTGCTTTAGTCTCCCAAAGGCTGAGGATTCAAGTGTGTGCTACCATGCTCAGCTGATTTTAAGTTCATAACTAAAAATGCTATGAATAGCTTAGCAGTCTTAGGAAATCTCCAACAGGAAATTACAGATAATCTAGCAATTAATTCATATTCTACTAGCCACAAGCAAATACTAAGGCTTTAATTAAACCAATGAAAAAAAAATTTCTGGCCATCAAAATGTCTCATCTTGTAATCTACTGATGGAAATACACACAGAAACAGTAAAAAGGTCTTCCAAATACTGCTGATAGAGATGAAATGTGTAGTATAATCTTACAGGAGAAAATTCAGTAATAGCCGACAAATGTTTAAAGGGAACAGGTCCCTTGGACCTACACAGGGGCAGAGTTGGAAAATCACTGCACAGAGGTACATGGTCCTTGATGTAGGTACCCACTGGTTCCCAAATCCTAAGTGTAAGACACCACAGCAGAGGAAGGGATTTACCTCAATGAAGCCCACAAGATTCCCACACATTAAAATTGAGTATATCTCAAAAATATTACCCCATGCTCTCTTGGGCAGCACATATACTAAAAGTGGAATGATAGAGAGAAGATTAGCATGGCCCCTGTGCAAGGATGACATGCAAATTCATGAAGTCTTCCATATTTTAAAAGAAGGCAGAATATATAGATAGATGTATATAGAAGAATGGCTGGCATAACTATACCGCTGATGTCTGATGGTATATTGAAACAGTTAATGCTTAAAATTTTTTCTATTCTGACCGATTTTCTATGCTTGTATCTGATTTGAAGACAACAATGTCCAATGGAACAACCATTGGTGAATTCCTACCACCTTGTCTAGTGAAACTGTTTCATCTCTAATGTTTTATCTAACAATTATTTTTTTATTCTCTTTAATGGTTTGAACAATCTTCCATCTGAGCAACGTAGTTGCAGACAATAATATGTAATGTAACAACCACTGTTAATGCCTATCGTTTTGTTTTGAAACTCTGTATTACTTTTAACGTGCTTGCTTTGTTTTGTTTATGTTTGTAATGTTAGTATGCTGGTATTGTTCTTTTTTTCTTTTACTACTCTCTTTAAAATTAAAAAAAAAAAAAATTACCCCAAAATCATAAGTTACACCACAACAGTCACTGGAAACCAGAAATAACAAATTTAGACCTAGAAGCACTGAAGCTGTAAGAAATACACAAGATCAAATAGCAATATAAAAATGTTTAAGAAACAGAGCATGTAATTATAAAGACAAAATCAATATAACCACGAATATTTTCTTTTCAGAGTTGGGGATGGGACCCAAAGCCTTGTGCATGCTTGGCAAACACTGTACCATGAAGCTATACCCCAGCCCCAATGAGGAATTAACAGGCTTTTTAAAAAGTGAGACTTTTATAGATATAGGATACCAACTGCTGAAATCAGCTACTACAGATGGATACAAGAGCAGCTGAGACACTATTAAAAAGGTAGTTAAAATGCACTATAAAGAAACAGTTTCTCCAGAATGAGAGGAGACAGAGACAGAGAGAGGGACAGAGACAGGGAGAGACAGAGGGCGAGGGAGACAGAGACAGAGACAGACATGGAGATGGAGATGGAGATGGAGAGGGAGGGAGTGGGGGAAAGGGAGAGGGAGAGGGAGAGATTTTTAAGAGGTTTAGCAAACAAACAAAAAAAAGGACAGAGAACATATATCTAACCGGAAAGCAACAATTAAAAAATGAACAAAATGGAAACAAAGGCCACCCAGGAAGCGTAGGTGGGAGAATCATGAGTTCAAAGCTTAAATTACAGTATTTATTACTGTACTTATAGAACTCAAGGTCAGATTAAGCTATATATGAGTGTCCCCTGCCACAGTGAGATGACCCTTACTGAAAAGTAACAAATTATCCCTAAAGCACAGGAGCAAGTTACACAGAAGAAACAGAGATCCCAGAAGAAACTGAAGAAACAAAAACTTATGGCATGGGAATAAATTAAGCATAAAATAAATATACTGAGACAGCCAGTATGTGCAACGTAACTAAAGAGACTTATGAAAGAAGACTTTCAAAAAAACAGAAAGGACTTTTAAAACTGCTTTAAAAAGTGCAAGAACAATGGAAATAAAGTGAAACAAGGGAGAGTATTTTGAGAGATTGATGAAAATGTGTCTTTTACTGTAATACTTTTTTTTTTTTTTGGTCTTTTTGAGACAGGGTCTTGCTATGCAGTTCAGGCTGGCCTTGAGCTCACTTTGTAGCCCAGGCTGGCCTTCAACTCGCAATGATCCTCCTGCTGCACCCTCCTGAGTGCTGGGATTACAGGGGTGTGCCACCACGCCAGGTTTGAAATACATTTTAAAAAATTTAAATATCCACTGTATTTTTTGACCATGCCATACCTCACCCCAAACATTCATCCCTCCTTTGTGGTAAATATATTCAGTATCTCTTCTTCTTTTTGAAATATACAGTAAGTTATTGTTTGAGCCACAGCAATCAAAACTTATCAACACTTGTATCTGGGACTCAGTACCCCTTGACCAAGCTTTCCTCACCCTTCTCTCCCCTCTACTTTCTCCAGCCTCTGGTAACCTCTACTCCACTCTCACTTTCTGTGAGAAACACTTTTTACAGATTCCAGATGAGTGAACAAGGCAATGGTTACCTTTCTCTGCCTGACTTATTTCATTTAACAGAATGTATTCCAGTTCTGGCATGCTGTCACGAATGACAGAACTCCATCTTCTGTGCATTCTGGAACATCCCACTGTATGTAATTATCACATTTTCCTTATCGACTCTTCAGCTCATGAACTTAGGTTGCTTCCATGTCTGGGCCATTATGACGAGGGGTTCGATAAACACATGCAAACCCAACTTTGGAAATCTTTGTGTGTGAAGCATTTATTCTCTCTGGAGGTTTTTAGGAAGTTTCTCAATATTCTAGATGTTTTCAATTTTCAAAACAATTTATCTTGGTATAGTTTTTGGTTAATTCTTGACATCTATTATACACTTTCAATCCCAATCCTGTGGTTTTCAATTCTAAGATGTTCTTAATACGTCTTTTCTTAGTATTTATTTCCCATTCCACTTTGGTTATTTCTTTCTGATAGCCCTGCTATTTAGGAGAATGAACAACTCAGACTGGTCTCTTAATTTCTTACCTTTACTTTTCTA
>NW_004955469.1:7808787-7821337 GCF_000276665.1 Chinchilla lanigera
GAGTCCTTGTTCAGCAGCTGCTCCTCCGCTGACTCTGGACCTTTCTGGTTCTCAATGGCAGGAGCAAGAGTGGCCCGTTGTATGGCAGTATTCGCAGGGGTTTCTCCATGTTTGAATGGTTCACACACGTCTGTGGGTGGGCATCTGCAGCTGGTGCATGGTGGGCCAATTGTGTCATTGTTTCTCTGTGTCATGGGAGTCCTCTATTGAGCGGTGGTGGCCAGCCTGAGGGGCGGCGCGCAACAGCACTCCCCGCCTGTGGCTCCCCATGCACTGGAGGCCCCTCAACTTTTCTTGATGTGATATATTTTCTAGATTTATTTATTTTTGTCTTTTGAGACAGGGTCTTGCTATGCAGTTCAGGCTGACATTAAGCTTACTTTGTAGCCCAGGCTGGCCTCAAACTCACAGTGATCCTCCTGCCTCAGCCTCTAAAGTTCTGGGATTACAGGTGTATGCTACCAGGCCCGACAGGAACTTCTTCAACTGGAACTTTCCATATTTCCAATGTAATTTTTTTTTTTTTTAAACAGGGTCTCGCTTTGTAGGGCACACTGGCCTTGAACTTGCTTATGTAGCCCAGGCTAGCCTTGAACTTACAGTGATCCTCCTGCCTCAGCCTCCCAAGTGCTGGGAATAGAGGCATACGCCACCACACCTGGCTTCAATATAATTTTTAAATTTTAGTTCTCATGTCATTTAATATCCTAGAACTCTTAATTTCATTTTAAAAACAGTATTCAGGTCTTTTGTGAACATAATCTCTTTCTGTGGATGTTATAATTTTTGTTTTATTTTCAGACAAGGTCTCACTCTGTAGTTTACTTTGGCCTTAAATTCATAGCAACCCTCCTGGCTCAACCTTCTGAGTGCTACGATTACAGGTGAGTGCCACCATGCCTGGCAATATTGTAATTTTTAAGGTTATTTGTTTTAAATATGGTCCTTTCTAGAGTCTACTGCTTTTATTTTTATCTCTCAAGGTTTGAAGTTTATCTCCCCTTTGAAGTTTTCTTCAAAGGGGATTTTTAGTAATTATTGCAAAGAAAGCAGCATTACAAACTGCCTGGAAATTTTGTGTGTATGGGTGTGTTTTCTAGACAGGTGGGCTTCACTGAAGTGTTACCAAGATGACCTGTATAGGTGGAAACTTGCAAATCTGCCACAAATTTTTGGGGTTTTTTTGAGGCTATCAAACTTTTTGGCTATCAGTCCACCAAGGTCCTGCTGGTGAAGAGAGGAAATAGGAGAGTTAGAAATATTCCTCACTAGTAAAAGCATTGTGGAAGGTAGGGTAGGAGAGAATCGCTTTTCAAAATTTGTATTTTACTTGATTTCCCAGATTTCTGGCCCATGACTCATTTTCTGTCCTCAACTATTTATGGTATCCTTAAATTCAGTTTCTACCACCAATTTCAACTCAAAATAAACTTGTCCTCTGGTAGGGAGAAGCATCGAACTGCTTCTTTTTAACTCTGGAAACAAACCTTACCTCCACCTTTCTCTTCTGAATTACATCGCCTTACCAGTGCCCGAGCCTTTCTGGTGCTCTGTGGTCCCCGCTGGCTGCTTACTACTGACAACTGCTTTCCAGCGCCATCGAGTTTTTGTCTTGCACAATGTGCAGACACCTGCCCGTTTGGTTGTCTTCTGGCTTTTGTCACCTCCTGCATAGATTTAATCTTCTGTATTTCCATATTCTCATTTTAGTGGGACTTCTAAGAGGTCAGGAAAATAAAGGCTCCATTTGCCATATTTAATTATAAGCCTTTCTATTTAAGGAATAAGATGTAAACAACAAAGCATTCTACTAGTAGACAGAGAAAAAGAAAACCACAAAATGACTGAGAACATATTTCTCTGAAGTGAAAGTTTGGCAAGGCGAGGACAAGAAGAACATGAATATAGTGAAGAGCTCAAGGATGAAGAGGGCTAGCATATACAGCAAAAAGACATACTAAACCAATTTTGTCCCAGTTTCTTTTCATCCCCTAGAAGTACTTATGTTTTTTTTTTTGGTACCAGGAATCAAATTCAGGACGCTGTGCCTGCCAGGCAGGCGTTTATGCCACTGAGTTATATCCCCGGCCCATAGACGTACTTATGTCTGGCTGGGAATGTAGCTCAGTGGCAGAGTACTTGCTTAGCATGCACAAGGCTCTCCTAGGTTCAACTGCCAGTACTGGAAAAATAACAAAGCTCTTAAGGTTCACAACAAGCGGGATGTGGTGGCACACGCCTATAATCACAGCACTCAGAAGGCTGAGGCAGGAGGATCATTGTGACTTTGAGACTAGCCTGCACTACAAAGTGAGCTCAAGGCCACTCTGAACTCCATAGCGAGACCCTGTCTCAAAAAGACAAAAAAAAAAAAAGAAAAAAAAGTTCACAACAAAAAGAAATAATATATATGCTATATAATTAACATTAACATGCTATATAACTAACATTAACATAAGCCTAATCCAAAGAGCTGATGAATCTTTTTGTTTTGTTTTGTTTTTTGAGCTGATGAATCTTCAACATAAAGCTGACAAATTTTGGCAATGAAAACTAATTTCTGCAAACTAACTTACTTGTATGGAGTCTGTCAGACCTCTGGAAAGACTTCTTCCCCAAGCTTAGCAATGGATTTTCCACTTTAACTGAAGAAGAAAAGCTGGAGTTTGAGTTCTGGGGGCTGCTTGACTGTCCATCAGACTGCCTTCCTTCCCATATTACTGGGGGGAAAAAATATGTAAAGACTGGTGGCACTGAGGTTAGAGGGAGAGATCAACCAATCATTCCATGTTAACTAAAGAAAGTTATACATGAGGAAGTAGTCCTGCAAATGTTTTGAGTCTGAGAAAGTAAAAATAAACTCTTCCTTCCAGCATACTATTTAGTGCTGGCGATAAATCTTTCTAACAAAAAAGGAGAGATCTGCAAGACTCGTAACTCTGATTCTACGGTAGGTCCATAGAATCTGCTTATGGCATTAAACTAAATTATAAGTATAGATAAACCACAGAACAAATAGCAACAGCAAAATCCAAAAGGTATGCAAACATGTCCAATGGAAACTGAAAGGTAATATGTATTCTTAGAAAAATTTATTACTTTAAAGGACAGAACTAGTAAATAATTCATTTGTACCTTCTTGGAAACTACAGATTTATAAAGTATTATGGTCTGTGTCTAGATGTCCCCCTAAAGCCTCATGCAGTCATGGGGGCTGGGCTTTTCAGAGGTAGCTGAATCTAGTTTGTGATTAATTCATGGTCTAATGCTGGGATTGAGAGTGTGAATGCTATACCTGCCTAGGGCAGGTAGCCTACATACACTATAAGGGACAGAAAGAAGCTTGTCCTTATTCTCCCTTGTTACTTTTGCTATCTTCCACCATCATAAATTGTTGCCCCTTAGCCATGTGACACTCAGTCTTAGAGCCAGCTGATTATGGACTGAAACCTCTGTAAACTGTGAGTTAAAAACCTTTCCCCTTTAACTTTGAGTGTTGGGTATTTTGTCTCAGCAGTGAGAAAAGTAACTAAGACATAAGGTTACTGATTAGAAGCTTCCAAATATTATTAAGTCAGATATACTTGACATTAGTCATTTACTGCCTCTTATTACATGCTAATCCCATTGATGAGCTTGTTAAAAAAAAACAACAAAAACAAACCCTACTGTATATAATTATTTGCCATAGAATTTTTCCTATTTATCCCAGAAGTATTTATCCTGATTTGGCAGTACAAGGAAATTTGTGACACAAACACAAAAATAATGGGAAAAAGAAACTTCCAGTGAAAACAATGCCCAAGTTGCCCACCAGGTTTGGCAGGTATAGAGTCCCCAGCTGCTTTGACGGTCTTGAGAGAAAGGTGCTGGTTGGAGGATACTGACACGCCTGGCCTGCACTGCTGCTGTTGTTTCTTCTGCTGTTGCTGCTTCAGAGCCTATGGACAGAAAGCAGACTGTAAGAAACAACCAGTTTTTAATAATAAAAAGTAAATGACTTGAGGCTGGGGATTTAGCTTGTAGCACAGCGCCTGCCTGGCAAGCTCAAGGTCATGAGTTCAATTCCTGGTACCAGAAAAAAACAAAAACAAAACAAAACAAGTAAATGATTTGTTTATAAGTGGTGAGAAACATGCTGATAATTCCATTTCTTTGAAATCTATTACAACGAACAAAAACCCACATTGAGCCAAAAAAACCCCACAAGATTTAAATAATCTTTAGATTAAATAATCTTTACAGTTTGGCTATTTTTGTGAAGAATAGTCACGAGTATTTTTTATAACTTAAAAATCGCCACTAAGCCAAGGATTTTGCAATCTTGTACAACAGAGAATTGCATAATTTTAAGTCATCTCTGGAAACAGCATTGTAAATCCTTTACCAAGAGTTCTATTTGCATCAATCCTGTGTGGAAATGCAAGCCAGGCATGGTGGCACACCCCTATCATCCCAGCATTTGGGAGGCTGAGGCAGGAGGATTGTTGCAAGTTTGAGACCAGCCTGGGCTACAGAGTGAGCTCAAGGCCAGCCTAAACAACCTGAACGGCACAGCCAGATCCTTTCTCAAACAAAAAAAAAAAGCAAACATTTACCTCATTTATGGTTCAGAGGTGCTACATTTGAAACAAAAGTTGTAAATAACTTAAATTTTCTTGGTAAAGAGCAATAAAACTTAACCAAATTTTACCAATTACTAAATTGCAACAATTTAAGCAATGTAGTAAACAGAGAGAAGGAAGAGGGGGCAATACTGACTCTAAGAACAGAGTGGTACCTTCTGGTGACTCCAAATTATTTTTATTTCTGTGAGGTTCTTAAACTATAGAATACATTTAAACAGAAAAGCTAAAAGATTCTTAAACTTTAATCAAGAAAAATGTATGAGACAACTTAACTGAAGGGAAAGGTGACTATGAAACAAAAAAGTAATTTCCCGAAAAAACTGGAGATCTATGACTTTGCTAAGCTGTTTTTGTTTTGTTTTAGTACTGGAAGTTAACCCTTTCTTTGTACTGAGCTACACCCTCCATGCTCCCTTTTAGACAAGGTCTTGTTAAACTGCTAAATTGCCGATGGTGGACTGACCTTGCGATCCTCCTGCCTTCATATTCCAGAGTGCCATAATTACATGCGTGTATACCAGAGCCTATCTAATTTTAAGCTTTCACCTTCAGGGTCATGATACAGAAACAGTAAATGGCTATTTTTCGGTTTCCCATTCCCTTACCCCAGCAGAGTTCCCTTCTGTTTTAACACTCAGACAATATCTCAGGCTATGTCTAAGCAGTGGCAACAGCTGGCTTCCTGGCTCCAAGCTGACAACAGAGAAATGTAGGGGCCAGCAGGAGGTCTGGTTTAGGCTCCCCCACACCACTTATAATGGGTGAAGCAGAAGTGCTGAGTGTAAAAAGTGACCTGACTAAAGTTTATTCTCTCATTCTTTGCTTCCCAAGTGGTGAACTAAGAGAATTCATGCTTTGCTTCTCACAGTACTCACTATCATTCCGGGCTAAGACAAAGCACAATAGAACTACCATCCCATCTAATTCTGCTGTGAGCATGTAAATTCTGATATATGACAGAAGCAGAATCATTTAAACTACTCTGATTAAGAACTGTACACAGTTCCTTGCCCCTTAATAGTTTATAAACTCTATGCCCTTTTATTTTTTGAGACAGGATCTCCCTATGTACTTCAGGCTGGCCTTGAACTATGATCCTCCTGCCTCAGCTTCCTGAATGCTGGGATTAGAGGGATGTGCCACCATACCTAGCTTTTTTTTTTTGGATACTGGGAATTGAACTCAGGACAGGTGCTATGCCAGAGCTATCTCCCTGGCCCCCATGCCCAGCTTTAATTCTTTTTTGAATTGCCTTTAATTCACAGTGATTCTCCTGACTCATCCCCCAAGTACCACCACAACAGCTCTATTTTAAAACTAATAAAAAAGTAATGACAAGAATTTCCTAGTTAGTGAAGTAATTTTTCTTACCTAGTACTAGGAAAAACATATTAGAAATAAGAATTTAGTTTATATACCACACTAATACTCCCTAAAGAAAACCTAACATTTGATTGTTAAATTAAGAGTAGCTGGGCTGTAATATCACCATTTAGGAGGCCTAGGTAGGATTGCTGTGACTTTGAGGGCAGCCTGGGTTACACAGTAAGTTCAAGGCCAGCTTGAACTACATAGTGAGACCCTGTCTCAAAAAACACTCCAAAAAACCCCCAAAAGTAACAAGTGCATATTATAATAACATATGTGTCATGAAGTAGTTGACAAGGTTTAATAAAATATTTGCCCTTTCTTTGTGGAAAATGATTTTATACTTATTAAAAGCTTCTGAAGAAATTATGAAAAATACAAATACTACATCAGCATACCCAGGCAGGTAGTAATTAATCTCAAATTCATGAATAGTGTTTAATAAATGCACTTTTGGTTTGAACACTTCACTGTGTAGTTCAGGCTAGGCCTGAACTCAGTATGTCACCCAGGCTGGCCCAAACTCACAGGGATCCTTTTGCCTCAGCCTCCCAAGTGCTGGGATTACAGGTATGCGCCATTATATCCAGCTAAAACCTACATAACTTTCAATGTACTTTTCTTATTCAACATTTTTTGTACTTATATATGGAAGCGTATATATACATGTATTATTCATTTTCTTATTAAATATAGTATTGTTTTGTGGCTACATGTATACAAACAAATGGTGTTATGCCCTACCTTTTTAGTAAAACTTAATGATTCAATATGGTAGCTTTTTGGCAATTTTTTTGTATCTAATCTACAGCACAATCACATTATAATTGTCTAACTTAAAGACATATGATTATAATTTTTGATTTTGAGATAGAGCAGTTCAGGCTGGCCTTGACCTCACTCTATCCCAGGCTGGCCTCAAACTCTTGAAAATCCTCTTGCTTCAGCCACAAGAGTGCTGGGATTACAGGCATGTATCACCATACGATTATTTATTAAGGAATTCCCTAACTGAATATAGACTACAGAAGCTACCTTTGCAAGTTCTTCCTATTACAAACTTAAATGCAATTATTTTTCTATGTTTGTGTATGTATTTTTCTAACATAAATTCCAAAATGTTCAACTGCTTAAACATGAGGTACTGGAATTTAAAAATCTTGTATTTTACCAGCAAATGAATAACCACTTTCCTACACACTTGCCAATGCTTGATATAATTAAGCTCCTTAACATATACCAAAATCACAGGCCAGGGATATAGCTCAGCAGCACAAGCACCTGCCTAGCAAGTACAAGGTCTTGAGTTCAATTCCCAGTACCAAAACAAATCAAAACAAAACAAAAACAGTAACATATACCAAAATTTGAGGATAGAAATAATCTGTTATTTTAACGTTTCCCTAATTCTTAATCAGCTTATATACTGACCATTTGAACTTTAAAAAAATCCAAAACTAGTTCCTTGAAAAGTCCAGTAAAACTGACAAGTAATACTAGGGGAAAAAAGACATAAATGTACAATACTGCTGGGGAGGGTAGAGTGTGTGGGGAGCCATAAAGGCCATTCTGTACAACTTTATACCAGTATCTACAAAAACTAGGTGAAACAGATCATTTTCTAAGAAAAATAAAATTCCAAAATTGGTTGAAAAAGCAGAAAATCAAGAGACTAATAGTAACAGATAACACTGTAATGCTAAGATGATTTTAAAAGGTGTTATTTACTGAACTTAGGCAGGTGCTGTGCCACTGAGCTATATCCCCAGCCCTTACTGAGTTTAGGAAAAGATAATTTCTGTAAATTTTGTCTAAAATCTAGAAAAAGAGAGCTATACAACTTACTTTATAATGCTAGAGCAATCTTTATTTTAAAACTGTATCAGGACAGTACAAAAACACTGTAAGATCCAAACTGAAATCTTGAGAAAATTTGCCAACATTGTTTTTAAAACCCTGTAAAGAAGGCCGGGGGTGGTGGCACACACGTGTAATCCCAGCACTCGGGAGGCTGAGAAAGGTGGGTTATTGAGTTCAAGACCAGCCTGGACTACAAAGTGAGCTCAAGGCCAGCCTGAAATGCATAGCGAGACCCTGTCTCAAAACGACAAAAAAAAAAAAAAAATTATGTAAAGAACACATTGGACAGTTAAATATAGCATATACTAGAAACTAGCTGAGCCATTCTGTGTTAGTTCAAAAGAGAAAATTTTATGATCATCTCAATAAATTCCAAAGAAAACAAACCTGAAAAACTCAGCTCCTCTTTGTAATTTAAAAAGTACATGCACAATAACAACAAAAAACTTCTTAGCAAACTAGAAACTTTAAAAATGTAGTAAGAGCATCTGTACAAACCTGCAATGGGTATTATACACAGAGGTGCATAAATTACTAATGCCAAATTGGGATACTGCATGAAATTTCCCTTTAAAAAGGCTCTAATATTACAGCTTTTCAAAGACTGTGCATTTTAACATGGGAGATTACCCTTCTGATGAAGAGATTGGCCATGCTTACCTGCTTCAATGCCTTCTTGCTGTGCTTCTGTGATGGAGAAATGACTTTTCCTGCTGGAATGGTGGGTGATGGGCAGCCTGACTGAGGGGAAGATGGCTGGGACAGTCTAGACGATACTATGGGAAAGAGGGACAACAAAAAATTGTGTTCCATCAGAATTGGTATCAAGCACCATTCCAGCCCCAGATCGTACACTGCTACCTGTGTTAAGAACTGTGACCAAAACACTTTTGGGAAGGGTCTTCTTTTTAGAATTCTACTGCAAACAGCTTCCCTTTTCAGGTTATTTCCTCAGAAAGTTCTGAAGGATGACAGGATGGGGAAAGGAAGGAAGTTAGTGTGCATTACTTTTCATTCTTTGAATTTTCAACAGAACTGATTAAATGCAAAGCAAGTAAAATATAAATCATTAATCATCAAATTAGACAGGAAAGATCCTAGGAATCTTCAGACAGTCTCAATGTCCTTCCGGGGTTCAGAGAGCCTAAGTGACAGTGAATGAACAAGACAGTTATAACCGCACCCTGATCAGAGGGCAAATTCTGCCTCGAGTTCATAACTTCGTGCACTGAGAGTCCAGCTTTGCTTCCTCTGTTTCTCTAAGCCCCAGTTCAGTTTAGTCTCTGGAAGACTGCAAGTTTAAGGCTAGCGTGGGCAACTCAGCAAAACCCTGTCTCAAGATAAAATACAAGAAAAAAAAGATAAAATACAAAAAGGGCTGGGGATGTGGCTGAGCGGTTAAGTACCCCTAAGTTCAGTCCCTCTGAGGCTCTGAGGGAAAAGCTGTTCCAATTCTCTAACTTCTGTTGGCAACTGTTGGTTTTTCTTGGCTTAGAGATGCACACTCGGCTCTCTGCCTCCATTTCACATGGTGTCCGTCTCCACATCTTCAATGGCTCTTTTATAACACCAGTCAGGACAGGTTAAGTTTGACTTTATTTCCCAAACTAATCTCCAGATAAAGTCACATTCTAAGGTTTCAGGGGTTAGGATTTCAACAATTATTTTACTATGGTATAACCCAAACACTCACCTTTTATTTATAAAGCCCGTCTGCATGTGTGCTTCTCCTCCTCTTCCTTTTTTCTCCCAATATAATTCATAGAGGGTGAGGGAATTCTCCCTTGTCCCTTTATATCCCTCCTACTTTTATCTGTATCTCTTCACCTGAAATCTTTCTCCTGTGTCTTACTCATTCTCAATTTTTGTTTTCTTTCGTTTAACTCTTTTTGTCTTTTAACTTTGTCCCTAATATTTGTATCGTTCAAGAATCTTTTCCGATCCCCGTTTCTCACTACCAATTTTATGTCCAGTTTTCCACGTTATCCCTTTCTAAATATGTAACATACCCTGACCACTATGAGGATTCCTTGTCTCCTTCCCATAAAACACAACAGAGGATTTTAAAAACAAAGAAACAAACTTTTTTCTCCCTTTCTTCCTCTTATTTTCCCCTCTCTGGCATTACTTGATCCCCAATCCCCTGGGATTTAGATAACTGGTTCTATAACATTACTGTTAAAAGGAGTTTTTTGCCATCAAAAACCATAGAGCCACTGCCTTTAGTACACATTAACTGTGGGTCAAGCCTTGGGCTATTGAGATGCCTACGACTTAAGTGTGCATTTCTTCTCTAGGCTAAAGGGTGACCCAAGTCAGGGTCTCATGGTTGTTATTTCTCAACCAGCCCTGATAGGAACCACTGTAATGGATTAGCCTGTTACTGCTATAGCTGATTTGATTGCATAGGAATAATCCTGACTCAGTGGACAATTTTGTGCCGATGAACCTTTCTGCTGAATCCACTATCACACCCAGGGAGAGGGACAGCAAGAGTTCCTAATTTCTAGGACTGGATTAGACTCTGCAAGAATGCCTGCAACCTGGCAGGAGGAAGTCCAGAGTCTGAGTTAGCTTCAGTACTGCAGTGGAAGTAGCAGAGGAGTTATTGGGGTATAAGCACTCACATCCTGGCAAAGAAGCTACTTGGGAATCACACGGCAGTGTCTCATTCGAATATTTAATCTGTGTTACCATGGGTCATCTTAAAGGTTTAAGTTTTGTATGTATCTTGTTGGTAATGTGGGGCATGTTATGCTCTTTTATGGTGTTTATTAGGTTATTTTGTGTATTTGTTCTTTCACTGGCTTTGACTTAATAGATGTCTAGATTGTCTTCCTTGTCTCAGCTCACTATTTAGTTTCTTTCCCTCAAACCCCTGAGACA
Organism: Chinchilla lanigera; assembly: GCF_000276665.1. NCBI lineage: Eukaryota > Metazoa > Chordata > Mammalia > Rodentia > Chinchillidae > Chinchilla > Chinchilla lanigera. The sequence continues at coordinate 7,819,530 of NW_004955469.1, forward strand.
GTATTATTAACATATTTTTTTCCAAACATGGAATCTCCTCCTCCAGTTTTTAAACTCCCCACACTTAGCTCCGTCAGGCACTCCTATCTTCTCTACTGTTATTCCTCGAATCTCCCCATCCTAAGCCTTCGACTCTTCCATATCTCACCTCGCTTACTCTCCTTATCATCAAGTTCTGAGGACCAAATACTTTTCCTCAAACACAGCATAAACCCCCTTTCTCCCATATCTCACCCTTGGCCCCACAAATTATCCTCTGAAAACTAGCAATACTAACCCTTCATTCAACTCAGCTGAAAGTACTCCAATAAAATCAGACCTCACATTAACATTTTATTCTCAGCTACACATTCCCCCTTCAAACCTCCCCTAGTGACTAACACTCCGCATCCAACTACCTCTTGTTCTCCTCACCCTACTACCTCATTGTAACCACAAATAATAAACTGTCACAGTGTGAATAGAGAACAGAAAAAGGGGGAAAGTCTAACTGCAAGGACTATCATATAGAAGTGGTATAAGATTGAATCTGTGAGTGCTGCTATAAAAATAAGCAATTCTTTTGGCAAAACATAGGGACAGAGTTAAAATCGTTTAAGGTAAATAACAGAAGGAGTAAATACTAGCACTGGACATACAAAGCTGAAAATTATTCACAATGAGGCAACAACCTACTAAAAATCTCCCTATAAGACACAAACTCCTCCCTTCCCTACTTCCCAACTGGCAGTATCACTCCCCTAACAAAGAAAAGGAGAAGAAAAAGGAAAAGGCCATATAAAACCTTAAAAAAATATACACACACACACAAATAACATGGATACACATGAGAATGGGAAGAAAGGAAGCAGAAGACCTCCGAGCCCTCCCGCAGTTCTCCAAAGGTAGAGCAAGGGACCACAAAGGTAGAAGAAAACAAATACCGCAAAGCAGAAATCCATGAAAATTTCATAGCAGGGATGAAGAAAATAGATGAGTTCAAAGAGGAAATGACAAAAAGTTTACAGCAATTTCACACAATATGCCCATGGCAGATTTGGAGAAATAGGTAAAAAACTACATGAGCTACTCAAATGGTTCAAAATTTGAATGACAGAGTCAACAAGCATATGGAATCTCTGGGAAGATGTCAAACAAAATACCTGAAATAAAAAAACCATGGAATTCATACACTGCAGAAATGACCAATATGAAGACAGAGTGTCCAATGCTAAGGACAAAATAGTGAATTATGATAAAGAGCTCGAAGAAGCCAAAAAGAAAGTAAGACTATCCAGCAGCTACTAGATGACAAGACGTAGATGGATTCACTAACATGCACACAGAAATCATGAAAAACTTCCTAAATAAGTTTAAAATACAAGCAAGTGATGCTTATAGAATGCCAATTATGATTAAAAGAGAAGTTCACCAATGCAGATCTTTATTAAATAACCAGATGTACAGCACAAAACCAGAATTTTAAAAGCAGCCAGAGAAGCCTGGCGTGGTGGCTCACACCTGTAATTCCAGCACTCAGGAGGCTAAGGCAGGAGGACTGCTGCAAGTTTGAGACCAGTCTGGGTTACAAAGTGAGCTCAAGGTGATCCTGAACTGCATAGCAAGACCCTGTCTCAAAAAGACAAAAAAAGGAGCCAGAGAAAAAGAAAAAATAACATATAAAGGTAAACCAATTAGAATCATAGCACATTTCTCAACACAAACCTTCAAGGCCAGAGGAACTGAAGAATTTCAAGCCTCAAGAGCAAATAACGGGGGCTGGGGATTTAGCTCAGCGGCAAAAGCGCCTGCCTGGCAAGCGCAAGGTC
>NW_004955469.1:7821699-7886880 GCF_000276665.1 Chinchilla lanigera
CCAGGAAAACAAAAATAAAAGACACACCACCAGATAAAGAAGGCAATGACAGTAAATAAACAACACATCTGAGTAATATCTCTCAATGTTAATGGCCTCAATTCTCCAATTAGAAGACACTGGGGATATCACTCAGTGGCACAAAGGCCTGCCTGGTAAGTGCAAGGTCCTGAGTTCGATTCCCAGTACAAAAAAAAAAAAGATTGGCAGACTGGATGAAAAAACAGAATCCAACAATCTGTTGAAACTCATCTAATCCCAAAAGATATTCACAAACTAAAAATTAAAGGATGGAAAACATCATTTTATGTACCAGAACCTGAAAACAAGCAGAGGTAGCAATTCTACTATCAGATATGATAAACTTCAAGCTAAAAATGATAAGAGACAAAGAAGATCACTACATCTAATTAAGGGAAAAAATCCAACAAGAGACAACATTGATATTACATATATGTACCAAATACTACAGTACCTATCTTTATAAAGCAAAAATTGCTGAAACTGTAAGATGGAATAATGCTAACACAATCACAGGAGATTTTAATATCCCACTTTCCCAGAAAGATAGATCAACTAAACAATAAGAACAACAACAAAAAAAATTTCAGAACTGAACCACACTGTTGAACATTTGGACTTAATGGATATATAGAGTATTCCACCCCTCTACAACACAGTATACATTCTTTTCAGTAGCACATGGTAAATAGATCCCATACTAGCTGCTTAAGTAAAGATAAACGAATAGAAATTACCCCATGTATACTATCAGACCACTGTGCAATGAAAATAGACATATAAAAACTACCAAAACTAACTGAAAACATAAATATGGTAAACAACCCAGTAACAAGCAATGAAACTGATACAGTACTAAAACAGCTACCAACTAAAAAAAGCCCAGGACCTGACTGATTCACTGTTGACTTCTACAAAACCTTAAAAGATGTTATAGCATCAATACTCCTCAAACTCTTTAAAGAAATTACAAAGGATAGACTGCTCCCAAACTCATTTATGGAAGCCAGTAGCACCTGGATCCCAAAACTGGATAAAGACCCAACTAAAAAAGAAAACTAGCTGGGTGTGGTGGCGCGCGCCTATAATCTCAGCACTTGGGAGACTGAGGCAGGAAGATCATTGAGAGTTCAGGACCAGCTGGGAACCGTAGGCCAATCTTCTTAATGAACATGGAAACAAAAATCCTCGACAAGATATTAGCAAACAGAATGCAGTGCAGTACCAAAAAGATCATAAATCATGACCAAGTAGGTTTCATCTCAGAGATGCAACATACACATAAGACAATAAATGTGACGGATCACATTAAAAAAAGCAAGATCAAAAACCATATTATCATATCAATGGACCCAGGAAAGGCTTTTGACAAAATCCAACACCCCTTTATGATAAAACCCTAAAGAAGACAGATATAAAAGGACCATTCCTGAATATGACAAAAGCTATATATGACAAACCAATAGCCAGCATCACACAAAATGGGGAAAAACTAAAAGCATTTCCCTAAAGTCAGAAACAAGACAAGGATGTCCACTATCATCTCTTCTATTCAACACAGTATAGTACTTGAAACATTAGCCAAAGTAATTAGGCAAGAGAAAGAAGAGGAATACATAGCAAGGAAGAACTCAAAATTATCATTAGTTGCAGATGACATGATTCTCTACATAGAAGATCCAAGTAACTCCACCAAAAAACCATTGAAAAATAATGAACTTCAGCAATGTAGCAAGATATAAGATCAACACACAAAAAGCCTTAGCATTTGTGTGTACCAACAATGAACAGGATGAGGAGGAAATTATGAAAATAATACCATTTCTGGTAGCTTCAAGAAAAATGAAATACCTAGGAATTAATCTAACAAAGGAAATGAAAGACCTCTACAAAGGAAACTACAGCACTCTGCTAAGAGATTGAGAAGGCCATCAGAAAATGGAAAGACATCCCCCCTGCTCCTGGATAGGCAAAATCAATATTGTCAAAATGGCCATACTCCCAAAACTATTATACATATTCAATGCAGTGCAAATCAAAATACCAACAGCATACTTTACAGAACAAGAAAAAAAAAAAAAACCCTCAAAATTTATATGGAGCCAGATAAGATTGGGAATAGCAAAAGCAATTTGGGGCAAGAGCAAAGCAGGAGGGACAGTAATATCTAACTTAAGGTTACACCACGAAGCAATAGTGATAAAAATGGCACGGTACTGGAACAAAATAAGATACATGGATCAATGGAACAGAACTGAGGATAAAAAAACTTCAGCAGACACATTCAGCTACCTGAGCTTCTACAAAAGGGCCAAAAGCATATGCTGGAGGAAAGATACCCCATTCAACAAGAGGTGCTGAGAAAATTGGTTATCTGTGTGCAGAAGATTGGTTATCTTATCTCTCACCATATATTACATTAAATAAAAATAGATCAAAGATCCAAACATTAAAAGAGAACATTAAACCTATTGGAAGATAAAATATGTAAAACACTTGAAGATACAGATGTAGCAAAAGATTTTCTAAAATCTCAATTGCACAAGGAACAACAGCAAGAATCAACAAATGGGGTTATATCAGACTAAAAAGCTTCTGTACAGCAAAAAGAGTCAATCAGTACAGAGAAGAAACAACCTACAAACTTGCATAATATTTTTGCCAGATATTCATCAAAGGACTAATACTTAGAATATACAAAGAACTAAAAAAAAAAAAAAAAAAATTAAACTAAAGATCCAGTAAAGAAATGGTTAAGAGAAAGGAATAGATACCTCACAGAGAAAGAAATATAAATAATCAAATATATGAAAAAAATGTTCAACATCTCTAGCCATTAGAGAAATGTAGATCAAAATAATGCTAAGATTCCACCTTACTCCAGAAAGAATGGCCATCATTAAGAAATTAAACAGTAACAAATGCTGGCGAGGCTGTGGTGAAAAAGAACTCTCTTTCACTGTTAGTAGGAATGTAAACTAGTACAACAATTATGGAAATTAGTATGAAGATTTCTCAAAGAACTGAAATTAGAAATTCCATATGACCCAGCTATCCTTTTGCTACGTATCTTCCCCAAAGAGCTTAATACATGACACTACAGTGATACATGCATAACAATGTTTATAGCATCACAAAATCATAATAACTAAATCCTGAAAATAGCCTGTATACCCATCAACAGATGACTGGGTTTAAAAAATGTGGTATCCATATATAATGGAATATTACTTAAAGAATAACAGATTTAAGGCATTTGTAGGAAAATGGATGCACCTGGAAAATACATTAAGTGAAATAAACCAGACACACAAGCTTAAATGCCATATGGTATCTTTCATTTGAGGCAAAGTACAACAAAAGAGAATAAGAAGAATGGATGAAAGGGTACAAGGAGATGGATCTTGCAATAGGAAAGTGATCCAGGGGAGAAAAAGCATGAGGGGTGAGGAGGAGAGGAAGGGGAAATACATAGAATAAACATATGACATGTACAGGAACTTAATGATCTCAATTAATATAAACATTACAAGCCATAACAAGGGCTAGGATCAGTAATAACAACAATGAAAAATGAAGGATTGGGGGTTTAGCTCAGTGGCACAGCGCCTATCTGGCAACTGTGAGGTCCTGAGTTCCATTCCTGGTATCCACCCCCTCAAAAAAAGGAATGAAAAATGGGATACGGGTATTGAAGGAGCAAGGAGAGGGGAAAGGAGATTTAAAAAGAAACAAGTTGTGATATGTACATTATCACCACTCTCCAAGATGATTATAAACTGCACGAATGGCAAACATGTACTAATTTTAAAAAAATGTTTAGGTCTACTTAGGCCTACTGCCCTTAATCTATTTATAAGTTTCTTATATATTCTGGATATTAATCTTTTGTCGATGTAGAGTTTGCAAATATTTTCTCCTGTTCTATAGGTTGTCTCTTCACTTTGATGTCTGTTTCTTTTGCTCTGCAGAAGCTTTTTTGAGTAACCCCGTTTATATCTACTTTTGGAATCTTGTGTAAAAAAATCTTTGCCCATTTCCTCTTCTGAACACTCCCTCAATATTTTCTTCCACTAGTTTCATAGTTTCAGGGCTAAGTCCTTAATCCATTTGGAGCTGATTTTTTTTAATTGGTGAGAGAGAGAGTTGTTACTTCTGGGGAAGGATAAGGAGTAAATGAGAAATGACACCAAGTCTCTGCAGCGCTGGTAAGGGAGCAGCATATTTCATTCTTTATTCATAGAGGCAGAGTTATTTTCTGTGCACAATTCAAAAATGAGACAAGATAATGTTACATATTTATCTCCTCTAAAAATGAAAGTTGGCAGGACTGGTGGCATACACCTGTATTCCTAGAAACTGAGGAGGCTGGGGTAGGAATATCATTTGGGCCCAGAAGGTGAAGATCAGCCTGGGCAGCACAGCAAGGCACTGGCTTTAAAAAGAAAAATAAATTTTATGAAGGATGATGTTATCTGCCCATACATACCTTTTATAACGTTAAAAAATCATCTAAATCATTGCTATGCAAATGGGGTCCACAAACTGGTCTACAACCAAGTAAATACAAAAGCAAGAAATAACACTTACATAGAGTCAGATAAATTTACATTGCAGGGTCATTCTTAGTGCATTTTACACATGTATTGATCTAGCCAGGGATGGTGGTACATGCCTATAATCCCAGCGCTTGGGAGGTTGAAGGAGGATTGCCCCAAATTCAAGGGCAGCCCGGGCTACATAGTTCAAGACCAGCCTGAACTATATAGAGAGACCCTGTCTCAAAAACAAACCAACAAACAAACAATATTATTTCACAAAATGGATTCGAGGAGAAAACTGGTCCTCTATGAGGAATAACTGGAGATAAACCAGCTGAGAAGATGGAGGTAGGAGTGAGTATATGGGAAGAATACGAGAATAAAGCCAGGGAGTCATAAAATAAGGGACAAAAGTTTCATAGGACTACCTCTTACACAGGAAAGATACTGAAATAAGACTTGTTTGAAAAATTTATGTCTACATTGTACCCGTATCAGATCCTATGGATAATCTTTTCTTACTAAGTGGCATTTAGAGGAAAATAATCCCTCACATTTCTCTATTACCAATTTTACTTCAAATGAAATTAATGTCACCAATTAATGCCATCAGGCAGCAAGGAAATATGTTAGTCATTACCCAATGATTTTCAATAGGATGAAAAATCAATTCTTCTATATACTACTGATTAGAAATTCAATTCATGTTCTAAATACTAGTAAGCAGAGAAACAAAAGTTCTTCCATCAACTTAAGATACTTGATGGACCAAAAGATGAAACCAGTAAGAGGTCCATAAATAATCTTGTTCCTCTTGATATATAACTATGAACATTTGAGTGACCAGAGCTGTCATTCTCTCTTCTCTAACCCATACCTTAATTTTCCTAAGAAATTACTTTGTGCTTACCAATTTACCTATAAATAATGAGATTAGCACCAAACATTAAAAGTGTGAACCAAATTTCTTTTCCTCTACAAATCACTACTCTCAGACAAATTTATCTTCTTAGAGCTTCCTGAAAACACTGTATACATTCTTACTTCCTTGGTTTTATGTTTTCTTTCTATGATATATCATGTCTTTCCTATTGATTAAACTCTCAAGGCACATTTTCTAAGAATTCTCTAATGTTCATACAATAGTTAATAATCCAGATAATGATAACCAAGTAACCCTTCTCCAATTTGCCATAATATAATAAGTGTAAACACATGTAAACTTATTAAGTCATTTGCTAATTTTCTTCCACTCCCCACCAAACACCTCTAGACATCCCAGGAAAACAAACCTTAAGGGCAGGGACCCCACCTTATTTAATGAAGTTTTTCAAATACTTGGCAAATTCTATACTGAAAAAAGAATGAGTATAGCAAGAAGTTTAAAGAGAGATTACTTTGGTTGTTGTAAATAAACAAATGGCATAAACAATACTTTTCAATGTTATAATACTTTTCTCCAATACATATTATACAATAGATAAAAAAAATTATTTCAGAACATATTTTTATCTGATTAGCAAAATTTGAGAGCAAAGACTAAAAAATTCTGACCAAAAGATCAGTAGATACAAGTAATTTTTTAAAAACCAAAGTACCTATAATATAATAGACAAATGACTTTTCTTATTTTTGTTTTGTTCTCCCCCACCCCACAGGATCTCACTATATAGCCCAGGCTGGCCTCCAATTTGAGATGATCCTCCTGGCCCCAGCCTCCTGCATGGTGCGAATACAGGCCAATGCCAACCCACACAGCACAACACATGATTTCTGAATCTTAGTAATGTTTTCAGAAAAACATTTAAAACAAAATTTAGAACCTGAAGCTCATCAAAGTCATTTTACATAGCTTACTAAAGTAGATTTAGGCCACTTTTCAGAAAGATTAAAAGAATTGAGTATTTTCCACATCCACCAATGTCTGTAATTTTGAACAAGATGAAAAGGATATGGATTATTAATATTAGATTCATTTGAAATAAAAGCTTTGGTAAGTAATCACTAATTTAAAATTTTATTTTCCCCTCAAGACATTTGACAGGTCTCTTGCCAGCATTAGGGAGATGATCAGAAACACTAGAGCAGTAACAAAAGTGAAACAAAAGTTCTGTTGCAAAAATGGTAATTAAAGGACTGAACACAAATGGAGTCTTAAAATAGTTTTAGTCTTTAGGGGCCATGGATCTAGCTCAGTGGGCACGGTGCCTGCCTGGCAAGTGCAAGGTCCTGAGTTCAATTCCCAGGCATTTAAAAACAGTATGACTTCTCTTGAGGGGGGAGGTTTTATTATAACAGTCTTTCTCTAGAGAAATTTTTAAAGAACTTCATTTACAGAAGTAGTAGACTTGTTTTACTTCTAAGTCTCTTCTTCCCACTCTGAAATGGGCAGTCTGTGGTTACTGATAATATTCAAACAGTCCCCTAACCAAAACAGGAAAGGCCACACCTGAACACTTTGATTCTGAGTACCCTCATTATCCAGGTCCTATTGGTGAGGCTCTCTTTAACACAAGACAGTTAAAACCTGCAACTCTTGCCTGGCAAGCGCGAGGTCGTGAGTTCAATTCCAGGTACTAGGGTGGGGTGGGGAGGCAAACCAAAAACCTGCAACTCATCTACCACCAATAAGGAAAAAAAAAATCTTCCGAAGTCTTTCTACTTCAGTTAACTTTATCAGAAGTTCTGCTTCCAGAATACAATGAAAGGAGACATAATTGGTCCCATTCAGTAATACATATGTAAATGATATCAGAGGGTACATGGGTCTATGGTATTTCAAATAACTCCAGACACAATATACATCAAATTCCTGATCTAAAGTAGCTCTGAAGAAGCAGTAAAATTCAGAGTACTTCATGCTCCTAGAAATAACTGGTGGTTCCTCACAATGAAAAAGAGAATTTTACATAACTCTTTTCTTTACACATTCTAAAGGCAGACCAAAATCTAACAGACGGTAAAAAAGCAGTTAGTTGCTTTATGCTGTAATATTTATATTTTATTTTGGGGAAAAAGCAGACTTAGCTATGAGCATAAAAAAGCAACAGAAAGCACTGATGTTAATAATCATTGTTCTGGAGTTATTCCACCTTACCTTGGTTTGGAATTCCAGAAAGCTCTTCTGTGAACATTGCTTCCTGTCTGAAAACTAAGAACCAAAACCACAAACTTTAAAGTTTCTCTGTTTATAAGCTAGTTTTAATACTGGACTGAATTTCGAAGTTCTATTCTCTGTTCCTGCTTTGCTGAAAGGTATACATATATCGAGACAATTTCTATCAATTTTCAGCTAAAAGTATCAGTTTTGCTGTTAGAGCTCTTTATTTTTGTACATAAAAGGAAGTGGGTTTTGATACTATCTCAGTGTTCTTCCTGTCTTACAATGCACTTGAAATAAAAAAGTGATGTCACATTAAGAATAAAAGTGCTAAATAAGAAAAAAAATAGGCACAATTATTTGCTTTAGCTTTACAGATAACTGCAATGGATCAAGAACTGCCTTGTGGCATGCTGCTGCTATCTCTGCTGACAGTAAGCCTGTTGCAGTAACTTCTACTAGATGACAAAAACACTAATAGGTATGTGATATATACCTAAAATATACAGGTATTTATATCATGACAAATGACTCACAAGCCAGAGACTAAGTCAGTTTTTAGCTTGGCATCTATCCATTTCTTGAGAGTATCACTGTTGCTGAAATAATATGAACGAATGTGACAACATGTGCACCTCCTACTCCACCTTCCAAACTTCTCTCCTCTCAGTTTAACAGACTACCTATAGTCAGAAAAGAACTTTATAGAACATCCCATCTTACTGAGATTGAAGGACAAATAACCAATATTGTGATGATTTCTAGGAGAGAAAGGCAGTCCAAAAAAAATTTTGAATTTGATATTACCTTCCTGTTAATGTCTTCTATTATTATGCAGAGTATAGAACAAGTATTATGCTATTTGAATCTACTTATTAAGCTAGTGGCACTGGGCTGCATGGTTATTTTTTAGATCTTTCAGTTTACCTCAAATTTTTAAGGGTAGCCACTAACAACTATTAATTCTGAGCAGAGCCGGGGATGTAGCTGAGTGGCATAAACGCCTGCCTGGCAAGTACAAGGTCTTGAGTTTGATTGCCGGTACAAAAAAAAAAAAAAAAGACAAAAAAACAAAAACAATTCTGAGCAGAAAATAATGGCAACAATGGAAATAGTATTCAAAATAATTTCTGTAGCATACAGAAATCGAGGACTCCCAAGTACATTCTTCGACAAAATCTTGTTACAAGTTTACTAGACCAGCCCCCTTAATATTGATTTCCTTGTTTCAAATCCCACCTAGAAAACATGAATCTTGCTAATGGTTTCCTTTGTCTGATGGCTTGGTTTGGTTCCCAATCTTACATCTGTCATTTCCAAACTTAAAAGTTTAATCTGAGGATAAGCAGAGAAAAGAAAGTCTCTTTCACTTTTAGCTTTACCATTCCAAAAACAGGTGCCCAACTGACCCTGAGCAGCAGAGGGGCCTGGAGTACAAACATCCTTCCACTACTGACAGGGACTACTTTATACATCAAGAATTTCGGATACTCAGCAGGCTGGTCAGGAGAATCAGTAGTTCAAGGTCAGCCTCAGCTACACAGTGAGTTTGAGACCTTGTCTCAAAACAACCAAAGAATTTTGGGGGAGAGGTCCCTAGTTTGTCTTGTGTTCATTCTTCATCCCTAAAAACTGAGGTCTGGGTGACTCTCCAAGTGATTATGATCTTAAAACTAAGACCTTGTGATCTTAAGTTTGCCCAAATTGTGTATCTTGTAGCTATACAAAAGGGCAAAGATTCTATCTGGTAATCTGACCAATTGATTTGAAAGTAACAATATGCAGTGGAACTGCCATGGTGAGTACTCACCATCTTGTCTAGTGAAACTCTGTATTATCTCTAATGTTTTATCTAATAATTATTTTCTTATTTTCTTTAAGGTTTGAACACTCTTCCATTCTTACATCTGATAATCTGAGCAACGTAGTTGAGGACAGCAATATGTAATATAACAACCACTGTTAATTCGTATTATTTTGTCTTAAAACCCTGTACCACTTTAAATGTTCTTGCTTTGGTTTGTTTATGTTTGTGATGCCGATGATATGTTGCTATCGTTCTTTTTTTTTTTTTTTTTTTACTCATTTACTACTCTCTTTAAAATAAAATTTGAAAAAAGAAGGGGGTCCAAAGATGAGACCAACAATCTCAATTCTTTCAGGAACTAGCACATCCACATTAGCACAGGGATGGTAGTAAACCCAAACTATTTCTCTGATACAGAGAATAAAGTTCAGAGGTAGGGGCTGGGGATTTAGCTCAGCAGCAAAGCGCCTGCCTGGCAAGCGCAAGGTCTTGAGTTCGGTTCCCGGTACCAGAGAAAAACCAAAAATAAATAAATAAATAAATAGTTCAGAGGTATTCAAAATTAATGTGCTTAGTACTCTAGGAAGTATAATATTAGCTTATAGATGCAAAGACAGCTCACCTATCACTCAAATCTCACAAGATATTTAAGATAGCAAAAATCTTGAATGTCTATTGTACTCAGAAATATCATTATCTTTGTAATATGCATTAGTAATATGCATCTGACGGTCCTCCCCATCTTTTATAAATTATAGATATTGGGATTTAAAAAGAGATGACCTCGTCAAAGAGAGCCTGACAAGAAACTACAGAATAATTGACAGGAATAGGTAATAAAGTATATTCTCAACTGGAAAATCCTGGGGTTGGGGATATAGCTCAGTGATTCAGTGCCTGCCTGGCAAGTGCAAGGTCCTGGGTTCGATTCCTGACACCAAAACAGAACAAAACAATTGGAAAATCCTTTCCAGGGAAGCTGTTTCAATACAGACATCCTCTAAAGAATATTTTGAGGGAGCTATGGAGCAGCTATGGAGCAGATACCAAGTGGGATGAGAGCAAAGACAAACAAACTAGATTTGGTATTTGCTACTAGAAATGAAAAGTATTCTTTTCCTAGTAAGGAGAGAGCTGTTAGAATAGTAAGCGCTCCAAGTTTAAAAGAGAGGATTAGAGGAACAATTAAATAAAAACTCTTTAAAAGAGATTACAGATAACCAAGGACAGAAAATAAACCCAGGTAAAACCTGACATGCTCCTAAACACATCTGCCTATTTAAGTTAAAGTTAAAAATTCAGTATCTGACTAGAAATAAACAAAGACATAGATTTCACATCTCTCACAAAAAATAAAGGTGGACAGTGGCGTATATCTATAATCCCTGCCATCTGGGGGACTGAGACAGAAGGATCCCAAGTTTGGAGCCACCTGCAGCAACTTGGCAAGACCCCATCTCAAACTAAAATGAAAAAGGAAGCTGGCCTGGTAGCCTGTGCCTAAAATGCAGGACAAACAGGAAGCTGAGGCAGAAAGACTGAGCATTCAAGATCAACCTTCGTTACACAGTGAGACTATCTTTAAAAATGGGGGAGGAGGGTTTTAGGGATATAGCGCAGCATTTCCTGGGTTCCATCCCCAGTACCATAAAAAAAAACAAAGTAATCAGAAATGGGTCATAGATCTAAATACAAAATTATAAAACTCCTAGAAGGTACCTATGTTACCCCAGGTTTGGTGGTGGTTTTTTAGAAACAATCCACAAAAGAAGTGAACTGCATTAAAACCTAAAACTTCTGCTCTGTGCAAAAAAAAATGACAACAGAATGAAAAGCCATAGTTTTGAAGAAAATACATGTAAAACTAATAAAAGACTGTTACTTGAAATATACCAAGAATGCTTGAAATACAACATTTAAAAAAGAAAGAGAAAATGCATCAAAGGCCTGAACACATCTCACCAAAGAACGTAAGACAGATGGGAACTAAGCAAATAAAAAGATGTGCATGGCACATCGTCAGGAAAATGCCAATCAAAATAAATATGCACCTGTATGAGTGGCCAAACTCTAGAGCACAAAAAACACCAAACGCTGATCAGGATGTAAAGCAACAGAACTCTGATCTCCTACTGGCGGGAACGCAAAAGTCACTTTGGTGAAGTCTGGTTGTTTCTTACAAAACTAAACATACCCCTTCTATATAATTCCACAATCACTCTCTTGTATTCATCCAAAGGAAATAAAAACTTATGCTCATGCAAAAATTGCACACAGCAGTTTACAACAGCTTTATTTATAATTGCCAAAATATGACCAATATGATCTTTAAGAAGAGAATGGATAAAGTAAGGTTCACTCAACAGTGGAATATTCTCCAGTACTAAAAAGAAATGACCATCAAGTCATAATAAAATGCCATTATTACTAATAGGAAACCAGTATGAAAACATTCTAACTATATGACATTCTGGAAAAGACAAAACTATAAAAGAGAGTAAAAAAAGATCAATGGCTGCCAAGAGTTACGAATAAGAAAGTTGAGTAGATGGAGGACAGCTGTTTAGAGCAGAGAAACTTTTCTGTATGGTACCATCATGGTAAACACATGTCTTTATGCATTATAATAATACCTGTCTAAAACCTTAGAATGTATGCTATCAAGAGTAAGCCCTGATTCTGGGGATAACAATGTACTGATACAGGTTTATAGACTGTAACAAAAGTACCACAATGATGGGGAATCTTCAAAGTGGACAAGGATATGCTGGTGTAGAGGTGGGGAACATGTGGGCAATTTCTGTACATTCTATTCAGTTTTGCTGTGAACTTAAAGCTGCCCTAAAAAAGAAAAATATTCTTGAAAAGAAATTCCTGGGTCACACTAGTTATAACATGTCCATGTGGCTAGTGTTTTCTGTTGGACAGTATAGATACAAGTATTTTCCATTACAGAAACGACTAGAAATACTCATTTAGAGGGTAAAAGAGAAGAGACTGATTGGCCTGGAGTCTGGGGAAAGAGAAGCTACTAATACGAATTTGTCCTAAACAGCATTCAATACTTTATTGAAGGATCAGGTAGATTTACCTTTTCTTTTCCACCTGCTCTTTTTTCCCTCTTTGTTGCTGCCACCATCACTGCTGCTGCTGCTGTTCTCAGAACTCTGGGAATCTGACTGACCATCACTGCTTTCTTCTGAACCTTCTGAAAGCTCTTTCACCCCATCTGGCACATCTTTCTGAAAATGCAGGCATCCAATTAGGATTAATTATTAGAATTACAGCAAATAGGAATGAAATTCTGATATGCAATGTTGCAACTTAACTGTACTAACTAATTTTTAGTATGAGACACAGTAGCTGAACTAGTAGTATTTTCTGAATTCCTGTCATTTCTCTTTTTTTGGATCAAATAAGTAAATGTTTCCACCTATATTCAAAGACAAAAATTATACATAACACTTGTATAGAGGCACAACACACAGCCTTAAATTAGACAAAAATCAGGCAGATGTAAGTCCAGGTAAATGAGGACGTGTTTGGGATTAAAAATATATGTATAATGAGAATATCGTTAAATAGATGTACATCTGTGTAAGTACCATTTTGTACTCTGAATCAATTAGAGAACTTGAGGCCGGATGGCAAGAGATAGCACATCATTTTATTCTAATTGGATCCTAGATACTGGTTAATAAGTACCAAAGGTCAAACAGAAAAGAAACATGTTTTAAAAATCCTATCAATCTTGTTGGAAACCAGTATGAACTTAATAATGAGAATGGGAACTTAATAATGAGAATGCTAATCAGAAAGGATAAATGTGTCTACTCACTGTGTAAAATAAATAACAGAGTAATTACAAAATTAAGAACTAGGAAAAGATTTTCTGGCTTTATCTGCTAACTGCACAGCCTTGGTGAAAGTGTTAACCTCTCCTGGCTCAATTTCCCTGACTATAAGGTGGAGATAATACTATTATCTCAAAAAAATCATTCAGAAATTAAATGACTTAATACAAAATGCTGGCATAAAAGTTCAGTAAGTGTTACATAAATTTATGCTGTATATAAAAACATTCATGTATAAGTACAGACTAATGAATGCTGTGTCTAAGTTATAGTAACAGATTTTTTTCCACCAATTTTGTTTCCCATATATTGTTTTTATAATTAGATTAAAAAATAATTCTGATAAAGACAAAATGTAACCCTCCCACATATAAGTAACATACATGTGACATTATAGCCAATATCTTAAATTTTGGTATAGTTAAGGACCAATTTTTTCACTTAAATTAATAACCTAGTGCCATTTCTCTGCAAGTCATCCTTATGTTACACACTTTCTTAAAATACAGACCCCATATTTTTCTATTCTTTCCTTCAAAATGCAGGACAGCTTTTATAGTTAGTTGTCAGCCAGATATCTTGACCTGTAGGTTCAACAAGTATCTGAAATACAAATATAATTAACTTCTTTTTGTAAAAAACTTGGGATCCTGGGATCACCTGCTCATGTCCCAAATGTTAGAATCTTATCACCTTCTCCTTTACCCATTCCAAATGTGGTACTTTCTATTTCGGTGATCCCCCTGGTTCCACCTCCATCACCTCTCTCTTAGTTAGGGCCCGGGTTTCTACTCCAGACAACTATAACCACGTTTTTTCTTGCTTCACTCTGAAATTTACTTGATCACATTGTTGTTCTGGAAAACCTTTGCCATCTAACATGCACGCACACGCAC
Organism: Chinchilla lanigera; assembly: GCF_000276665.1. Classification (NCBI taxonomy): domain Eukaryota; kingdom Metazoa; phylum Chordata; class Mammalia; order Rodentia; family Chinchillidae; genus Chinchilla; species Chinchilla lanigera. Next base: position 7,835,919 of record NW_004955469.1, read on the forward strand.
CCACGCACCTATGTGCGCACACACATGCGCACAGCATACACCTTATATGGTTCAAATGCTCCAAACTCTGACCTCTATCTAATGTTTACCATACTTAGATGCCTTAACAGAAGCTCACCCATAGATTACAGTCTAACTACTCCAATTTGTTCTACTTTCAAATCTACCCTAAATTAAGTCTGCTTGAGTTGTCTTCTGATAAGCTTACACAGGGCAAAAATTCCTTTCCTCAGTTCACCTATCTGGAGTGGGCTTAATCTCAACCTCACCTCAAAAGTGACCATGATCTTAATACTGTCCAGTCAGAAGAACCTGTACTTAAGGCAAAATCCACCATTCAGGTGTGGTCACAATAATTAACCAACTGAGCCAAATCTTGTTTTTCTCTCTCCAGGCTTATAGTATGCAGAATGGGGAATGAGATTGAAGACACATACGTTGAGGAAAGAATAAAGCCAACCAAAAGGAAGTGGAGACACCAAACCCTGATGATACTATTTGAGGACCTGGATTTCCCTAGAATTTTCAGTTATATGAGCTAATAAATTCTGTCTCACTCCCACCTTTTCAGAGTTGTTTCAACTGCTTGTAACTTTTACTTATATAAATAAGTAAAAGTGGCTTCAGTGTAGGAATTAAGATATTAGCCCGCTTGTGGAGGGGAAAAAAGGGGTTAGGAGTTAAGTTCTATCTGGATTGATATTCTAGTTCTGATACAAACTGGCTAATACTAGTCACAGCAATTCAATCTTTTTAACTTTTTTTTTTCCCATTAAACAAAAACACTAATCACAATCATGTTATAGCAGAAAACTAAATGACAGAGTAATGCAAAGCTTTCAGTCAGTACATTTCACTATAACACCTAAGAGTTATTCAAATGGTGTTCAAATGGTGACAAAAGTTCTTTAAGTCACTGGAGAAGCTGGGAGTGGTGGTACAATAATCCAAGTTACTTGGGAGGCTGAGGAAGGGGTTGCAAGTTCAGTCCCAGCCAGGGCAACAAGTGATATCCAGCCTCAATTTGGAAAAAAAAAAATTAATCCAAGCTATCAGGGATGTTTTGTAGGAGGATCTCTTCAGCCCCAGGAGTTCAAAACCACAACACACCAAGACCCATCTTTAAAAAAAACAAAACAAAACAAAAAACCAGACAAATAAAATCACCAGAAGTCATTTTTATTTCATCCTTTCAAGATGATACTATAAGGGCTAATTACTTCTCTAGTCTACTTACAGATTAATAAAAAGAAAAATACACACTCTCTCTCTCTCTCTCTCTCTCTCTCTCTCTCTCTCTCTCTCTCACACACACACACACACACACACACACACACACACACACACACGAGGTTGGTAGGGCAGGTGCTTAATGTGTACGATGCTCTAGGTTCAGTCCACAGCACCCAAAAGGAAATAAACAAACAACATATGTGTGTGCGTATTACAGAGTCGAAAGTATTACCTCATACTGAAAATAAGTTCTTCAAGAACAGAATTCTGTTCTTATACAAGTATTACTTATGGTGTCACTATTTTTTCTTTTTAAATGACTCCCCAACAGAAATATTTACCTTCAAAGTATACACTCCCATTCTACCTGGAACTTTATAGAAGATGCCTTCTTCACCTCGGGAGTTTGTGTGTAGCATTGCATTCAGGCATGCAAGAGGGGAAGTCCCACTGCAAAACAAAAAGAAGACAATGATGGTAGTGAACACAGTGGTTAGTCTCTGAGTAGTCTATGTAACACTGACTTAATTTTTAAATTTGTAAATATTCCTTTAATTTAAACAATAGTTCATCAGCTGGACGTGGTGGTGCATGCATGTAATCCCAGCACTCAGGAAGCTGAGGCAGGAGGATCATTGCGAGTTCGAGACCAGCCTGGGCTACAAAGTGAGCTCACGGCCGGCCTGAACTGCACAGCGAGACCCTGTCTCAAAAAGACACAAATAAAATAAAATAAAATAAAATAAAATAAAATAAACAATAGTTTGTCAATGTAGAAAAAGGTTGCCATGATTGAAATGTATGTAAAAATCATTGTTATATATCTAAAGAAAAAAAATCCTTAATTCTGATCTAGTATCTAAATTTAAGTCAAGAGAAATGTAGATGTCCACATATATTTTGTATACATTCTACTGTATTTATCACAAGCTTTACAAATGTTAAAGAAAAGTAGGGGGGATCATACACAGAGATTCAAATAAACAATATTTATCCTCTTGCTATTGCTGCACCAAACTAAATTTGACCTATGAAACCAATACACTGCCATCACTTCTTGTATGTAAAACTACCAAGGGATCACTTAAAAAGACATTAAGGGGCAGGGGATATAGCTCAGTGGCACAAGCACCTGCCTGGCAAGCACAATGTCTTGGGCTCAATTCCTGGTACAAAAAAAAAAAAAAAAAAAAAAGGACATTAAGTAGGATTCTGAGTATTTATTTTGAATATAAAACCATAGATAAGTGTGTGTGGTGAGATCAAGATACCACTGGTCAGACTGAGAAATCAAACAGATCAAATCTTACCTAAGTCTTGTACTAATGTCAATTTCCAGGTTCCCAGCTATTGTACTATAATTATATAAGATATTACCAATGGAAGAAGCTGAATGAAGTGAACATGGGTGTCTAGGCACAGTTTTTGCAGTTTCCTGTAAAATAACTGGAACTACTGATCCAACAATCCCACTTTAAAAATCTATCAACAAAGAAGTAAGGCCGCAAGGGCTTAGGCAGTTATGTAAAAGAATTTATTTCCTCCACCACTGTTAGAAGCATCAAAGCACTGAAAATTACCTCAAAGTCCATTCATAAGCGAACAGTTGACCATATGCTAAAATAACTAACAGGACACAAATCATAACAGCTATATTACAGCTTAAGAGTGCTAAGTTCCAGGAAACTTAAGTCTTCACAAAAATCCTACAAGGTAGGCAAAATTATACAACATTTTTCCAAATGAAAAAACTAATGTATAGAAATATTAAAGAAGTTGTTCCAAATCCCCAGTTAGTAAATTATGAGGCCAACATTCCGCTGAGAAGAAAAAAAGCAGAAGCAAAATAGAAAAGAAATGGCTTAAAAAGAAAATATGTATCCAAGAAAAAAAAAGTTCAATAACTTCTCTGGTTAGTTTACCCTGATTAATGGCATTCAATTTCAATATTAAGTAAGGTGATAGACTAGAGTTGGTGGGTCCAAAGAGAAAAGCTGTCTTAGCTGAGGGTCTCTGAAGGAAGAGCAGGGAGCAAACAGCCACATTACACTGTGATGGCTGCTACTACTACAGACATGAGTCTATAATCTCTGCCCCAAAACACTCAGGCCAAACGTTTCAGACATTAACCCCATCCTCCCCAGATTTTAGAATGGTAGCCAAATATACCTAAATTATATAACAGTGCTAAGGGAACTGGGGGCAGTACTATAATAACCAATCATATTTGAAATATGAATACTTAAAGATTGTGCATAGTTTAATGTCACTGCAAAAGAAATGTCATCAAATGGCTTCTGGTGTTAATGAATGAAGAATTTTCATTTCTCAAGAATCTGGGATACTGCAATTATTGGGTAAGAGACTGCCAACTGGCACATAAAGTGATTTAAGTCAGAAAGAGAGTGGAAAAAAAAAATCAGGCTTTAATACCCAGAACAAAAATGAAACATTAACAATAAAAACAGTCTTTAAAGTGACAACTACAAAATGAAAGTAAATCTGGAGAAAAGATGTGGTAGAAGGGTGACTCTGTAGATGCTCTCATATTTTCCTTGCAAATCTGAAATACATAGCATTTATAACCACACATATCATCAGAAAAATGTTTAGTTTATCATCTGACTCGATAGTGGGCCAGCCAGACTCAATGATGTGTTATTTTATTTAAAGCCTCATTCTCCCTGCTATATTTGAACCTGAAAATATCTAGTTCCAGGACCTGCTAACAATCATCTGGTAATGATGATGGATGAGCCTGCTGAGAAGGAGCAAACATGACAGGGTCAGAGCTGAAACTGATATAGTGCCTGGGTTGAGCTTACCTTGTTTTTCACTTACACTAAATGACAGATTTCCTTCAAGGGTTAACCCAGTTTATACTGTTTTTTGTTACATACCACTAAAAATAGCTGACCCAAAGTACCTCAGGTAATAGTATTCAAATTTACAGATATGAAAAGGAAGTATTAGAAAGGAAGAATACTTTAAAATAAACAACTCTATTAACAAAAAAAATTGTCTTCATGAAATCAGTAACATATATTATATGATAATGTAAAAAAAGGGCAAGGGGCTATCTGAACTTGTACAAACTCGTAATGAGAAACGTGTTTCTAATTTTTCTTTTTTTTTTTTCATAACCATGAGCTTTAAGGACTGAGGAAAAAAAAAAATCAAACTAGGATCTGGGCATGAAATTCAAAGAGGCAGCTTAACTGATGATTTTTATTTATCGTTTACTTCATTATGTGATAACAGTGTAAGTGAAATATATTTCTCTGTCACAATGATGCTGGGCTTTGGCTACAATATTTGATATGGTCAATGAAACAGTAAGAGAGACAGAGGCTAAAATGTGTTTACATTTGGTCTATTCCTATGTTTACTATGACAGCATGGACCACTGATTCCTTTGATTGTAAGAGAAAAAGAAAATAATCCACACACTACAGCAAAGCCTCATCAATGGAAACTTAGCCTAGGCTAAACTAAATACATGAAGGAAAAAATAAAGTATTCAGTTATAAAACACTGAAATTTTGAGATCATTTAACAGCAAAGCTGCCTTAAAAGCAAGCCATATTTGTGTGTGTGTGTGTGTGTGTGTATACACACAATGAATGTGTATTTTGTAGAAAACATGTATTTCTTAGCAATATTCAATACCACAACACAATAAATAAATGAAGTTCTTAAGAGAAAGAAGTGTTGCTCTGTGTGGTGGCACACACTTGTAATCCCAGCAGCAATCTGAGGCATGAAGATCGCTGCAAACTGGAGCCCAACTTATAGAGTAAGTTCAAGGCTACTCTGAACTGAACAGTGAGACCCTGTCACAGACAAACAAGCAAGCAAACGTCTAAACAAAAATATGTACATCCACAGTACATGTTATACAAAAAGGCCACAGAAAATCTTCTTCAGATCACAAGAATTCAAAAGAAAGATCATCTGTAAACATAAAAATTCTATTAGATGAAATCCAGCTAATAATGAAATGTACCAAAAATAAATAATTCAGGAATGAAGAAACAAAAATCTCTTCTAAAGTAACATATAACCAGGCATCGTGGTGCACGTTGTAACCGCAGCATTCAGGTGGCTGAGGTAGGAAGATTCCAAGTTTGAGTTTGAATCCAGCCTGGGCTACAATAGTAAGACCCTCACTTACATTTAAAAAAAAAAAAAAAAAAGAAAGAAAGAAAGAAAAAAAGAAAAGACAAGACACACAGTATTAGGTAATAAAATAGAAATGAATGTAAATATTTTTCAACTTCATTTTAAAAAATAACATACCTTCAAAACATTTTTATTTTCTTTTTCCTCAATTTCAGTAATCATTTAGGAATCAATATTTTCTGTGAAGAAACTTGTCTATTTTCTTAGTTTCTTCAACTAAAGGCAGTAATCAATGGTTATTCCTAGTTAAAAATTTCAGAATATCTTCAGTGAACATATTTCAGGACTAATTTTTAATTTTTTGTTAGTAGGCCTTATTTACACAAAAACATTCCAAAAATATATCAGTAAATTATTAAAACTACAAAACTTCTCAAAGAGTATGGGACTTTTTGAAAATCTCTCCCTTTGTCACTGGGCTTGCTATTAAAAACAAAACAAAACAAAACAAATTAAAAAAACAAGAAAAGAAACTGTATGTACAATGAAGTGAAAGCCTGCTAGTAAAGAGAAAAGATACAGTGAATAGCAAGGTATTTGTTGACCAAGTATCAGACAACAGACTCAAAGTCCTACAAACCCATAAATGAAAAGAAAGGGATTACTTTCACATGGCATTCAAAGATCAAGACACAAACCTAAGATAAAAAGCTGAGAAGATCTAGTGGTTTTAGAATAAGTATATCTGCGTCACATCTCTATAATTTTTAATCATTTGAATTATATGGTAATGATCTTTACGGGGGAATTAGCTTTTCACCTACAGAATACTGATATAAAAGCAAATAGCTTGTAAGTTTGTTATATCAAAGTATAAGATGTGATTAAAATATATGCTGTTTAAATTTTTTGAAAATGTATTACGGTAAAAGACACATTGTAACCATGAACCACCCTTGCTTTGAACCTATCTCCCATTGTCCTTGCCACTTTGTGAACCACTTCTGGAAGTCCTCTCTCAGTGTCTTTACTCGATGTGATTTAAAAAATACAGTGAATGCTGCTGCCACTGCCAAGCACCATACAACAGAAAGGAAGGCTTGTAAAAGCATTAAAAATGCGCCCTCACCCACCTTATTTATCAATCTGGCAGGGGTGTCTTTTGGCTTTTCTCCAAAGTCAAAATGACCATGAAAGGTAAACATTTTGAATCAATTCAGGACATCAAGGCAGACATGTCAGCACAATTAAAGACACTCAACAAACAGGACTTACAGAACTTACAGAGCAGTTACAGAACTGCTTCAAAAAGTGGCAAGAATAATAGGTAAAGTATGTTGGGGAGCTTTGAAAGTTTTGTTTTGATTTTAATAGTATCCCTGTGACAAAGGGAGTGCTTTTACACACAGGTCCTTTACTCTTTCCCAAGTTTTTTATTTTGATAAACCAAGTAACCTGCTTCTAACCAACAAAATGCAGTAAAAGTGACATGATATCACTTTAGTGACTATTTTGCACAAGGAACTAGGGGCATTAATGGCACTGTGTCTTTTACTATGATAAATTTTTAACAATTTAAACATTCACTGTTTTGTTTCTTTGTTTTTTGAGACAGGGTCTAACTATGCAGTTCAGGCTGGCCTTGAATTCACTTTGTAGCCCAGGCTGGTCTAGAACCTGGCTATTCACTGTAATTTTTAATCACACTTCGTAAGTTTCAAATAGAAGTACAATCGCTTTGCAAATCCATGACAGAATCAGTCACATATTAAAACTTATCTTTTACTCTACAATAAATTTCAAAAATAATTTACTGTTTAGATACTATTTGGATGCCCATGCTAAGGTGTGCTCCAAATACTGTTCTTAGATGGATTAAACTACTTATCTAAAATAATGAATGATTGTAATACAAATAATAATCCATAGAATAAAATGAAACTCCATGTGGTCATACTGGTAATAAATAAAAGAACAAATCAATGACTGGGGGATAATTCTTTGTAGAATTCCAACAAAGAAATAAAGAAGGAATGATGTGATTAAAAAATCAACATATGTGCTAGCCAACCTTGGTAGGCTAGTACCGTATTTCAGGTAAGTACAGTATTATCATGGATGAAATGATAGATGACTCTAAAATGACCCCCAATTACCATTACTACTTCCTAATTTATAGCCCTTGTGGAATTCCCTCCTCCTTTGAGTACAGATGTGACCTGTGATTTGCTTCTAACAAATAAAGTGCAGTAAAGGCAATTATCAGTTTAATTAACTATTTTCACAAGGCTGTATTGTCCTTGCTAAGTGACTTAACTTTTTGATACTATTTGGCAAAGAATTCAAGACAGCCTTCCGTCAAGAACCATCTAGGAATCAAGGCCCTCAATTTGACAGCACAGAAACATCTGAATCCTGCCCATAACCATTTGAACTTGCAAGTGGGTCATTTCCCAACCAATGTTAGATAAGAACTCAGTCCTCATCAGCACTTTGCAACACTGCAAAGGACCTAGTAAAGTCATGCTCATGACTCCTGACATGGATACCAAGATAATAAATGTGTGATGTTTTAAGTTGCTACATTTGTGGCACTGTTAAATAGTAATACATAATAATAAAAGCAATTATTAACTAATAGTTAATATGTATAGTTAATACACAATAGTAACAATAAGTAATGAGATACTAATATTATAAGCAGCTAAATTAGATATACAGTCACAGAGGGACTGGACTGTCAAGGAAGTCAGCAGAAAAAAGAGGCATCAGAATTGTGGTTGGAGGCGCATCTGAAGAAGACCAAGGTTCAAGAGAGAGATGCAATGACCAGGCCTACATGCCCCTAAAGGATAAACAGTAACTTGGAATTATACTGTTAATTGGTATACATGGTCCAGTAACTTCCAGATAGGCATCAGCTGTCCAGGTAGGTGACCAGAGCATTTGGATCCATCCCTTCCCAAAACTGCCTTTGTTCTTTCCATGTACCCCTGCTACTGGACCCACTCCCCTACTGGACCAATGTTGGCTAACTGCCTATACTTGTAACCCTTTATGTTGATCTACAGTTTGACCCACGTTGTATCACACTGTGACTTTGCTGTACAAATTACCCCGACAAAGGGCCTCAGTGGTAAACTACTGCTGGGACCCCTCTTGTCTCTCAAGAGCTACTTCTGTTCCCCAATAAACTTTTCCTACTCTTAACTTCCTTTGTCCTTCTGAATTCATTCTTTGATTTCAGGGGACACGTGAACTCGGCGTATGCGACATCTAGCAGTTTAGGAGTTACATTTCCCCCCCATAACACTAATACCTACTGCTAAGAGTTAATACAAAACTAATAAGCAAAAGATAACTAATAATGAGATGCTATTACTAGTGTGCAAAGGTCTAACAAGGAACTAGGTATTTTTAGTTATCTCAAAGTATTTCTCTCACCCTCACTTACTCATTTCAAAGGGAAAAATACTGTAGCTAACAGCGGAGAAATTTGGTAGATATTGGATAAACTAAGTGTTCGAAGTTATCACCAAACTGGGGTACGATGAAACCATGTATCTCCTGATGAGATGTAGTAAAAATAACACAATTCTGTGGTATTTCTGCCCCCCAAGCCCCAAAAAGGCACAACCTGAGCCTATTTATGAGGAAACATCAGGGTAACCAAACCATGCAGCACTCTACATAGAGCCAGCCTGCTTTCTTTTTTTTTTCCTTTCGGTACAGGGAATCAAACTCCAAGACCTCACACTTGCCAGGTAAGCACCATGCAGCTGAGCTATCCCCTCCCCCCATCATGTACTCTTAAAAAATGTCAGATGAAGGAAAAAAGAACAAGATCATGAAAGACAAAGACCAAAAACAGTCCCAGATTTTTTAAAAAACTAAATTAACTAAAAGTGCTGCATTTGAAAACTAAATGCAAATATATGATAATGAAGACATTGCCAGAAGAATAACCAAACTTGGACAAAGTCTGTTGACGAGATAACAGTGTGTCAATGCTCATTTCTTACTTTGACAGTTGTACTTCGATTATATGGAAGTATGCACCTGCCTTTATTTATTTATTTTTTGCTCTTTTTTTTGGTGCTGGGAATTGAACTCAGGACCTTGCACTTGCCAGACAGGTGCTTGTGCCACTAAGCTATATCCCCCGGCCCTACACGTGCCTTTAAAAAGCATGCTCTGATGTGTTACAAGGTGAATGGAGCATCATATCCAAAATTTCTTCTCGAATATTTCAAAAACACAGACCAAGGGAGGAAGAAAGGAGGAAGGGGACACACAATAGATGTCAATATTTAGAGAATCAAAGGAAAATTACATAAAACTTCTTTGTACTACATTTGCAACTTTTCTAAAAAATCTACAACAAATAACATAACTAAAATCAGAACTAAAAGTTAAAGAGAAACACAAAATATATGAGGAAAATATAAAACAATACAGACAATATGGACCAGTGAAAAGGCATGAAGTATTGCTGAATTTTATGACAGACTAACCACAAAAGACTACATGACACATGATGCCGTTTATACAAATGACCAGATATGGTCAATCTACAGAAATGGAAAGTAAATTAGAGACAAGTGCTAAGAACATTTGCAAATGCAGTAGAACTTGCCACAAAATGATCATTCTTAATGTTTTCCAGTTTTTTTTTAAACAAAGAGATCTTGGTCTAAATCAACTGATAACATTTCTCATAATCACTCATACCAAATGTTTCCATGGAAAGTGTTCATTTTCACCACTGTTTTCCTGCATTTTTAGTTTCTTTCTGGGGCTTAAAGACACAAATTTAAAATGCAAATGAAGTTGGACTGGCATTTATGAGGCTATGGGGCCTTCTCTTTAGCTTGTTTTCCGCCTTTCTACAACCCTCCTCGTTCTGAAGGCCCCTTCAAAACTCTCATGTATTTGTTTTCTCAATTCTGAACCATTACACTGTCGGAACAAGTTAGTAAAAATTCTACTCTTATCCTTCACTCCTATAACCCTTGATCACATTTTAAATTTAATAGGGTAAAATGGGCATTACTACCTTCTAGAAGAACTTGCATATACCACTGGCTCAGTCTCTGTACCTTAGGCCAGTGTTCTAACACTTCCCACTACTATAACATAAGCACTTGCCTGGCAAGCGCAAGGTCATGAGTTCAATTCCAAGTACAAAATAAAATAAAATAAAGGCTGTTTCTCTTAAATCAGATAAAAATGTTCCTATCAAAGAGAAATACAACTTTGTAACTTTATATTATGGGTGAAGTACACATAACAAAATTTTATGATTTTACACATTTCGAGTATATGGTGTCAGGAGTTTAAAGAATCACCACACTGATGTGCAACCAACTTCTAGAAGTCTTTTTATTTGTAAAACTACAACTCCATAGTCACTGAACACTCCTCTTTTCCTCTGTCCTCTGCCAACCACCATTCTACTTTCTGCACTTTGAGTACCTCATATAATTGCAATCATAGAATATTTATCCTTTTTTATCTGGCTTATTTTTTTTCACATCATGTCTTCATGGTTCATCCATATTATAACAAGTCAGAATTTTCCTATTAAAGGAAAGGCCTTACAAGTTAAATTCTTTTGGAACTACAACCCACCAAGGGAGTCCTGGATCCTGCAAGATAAACCTAAGCAGGGTGAAAGCCTGCTTAAATATGGCCAACATCCCTGGGCAAATCCTCCTTCCATTGTGCTAAGAGAAGCAGAAATAAAAATAACAAAGACCCAGGAAATCTCTAAAGCTCTAAGCAAGAACACAAGAGAGTTAGTTCCTGTAGCGTGGCCTACAGTAACCTTTATCCCTACTGGAGGTTCACTAAGTGTTCATACATAGGGACTGCATGTCATGCATGTAATTAGAAGTATATTTGTAGGACAGTCATGCACACTAGGTGCCCCTAAGATGACTCAGAACCCTGTCAATCATCTCCAGAGATCGAATGAGAGGCACCCAGGGCAGATGCACATCTTTTAAAATCCTGAAACGTGATTTATTTTTGTTCTTCCTATTTCCCAGCTGTCCCGTGACTTTCCCCCTTCACACCACCTTTTGTTTCTGCTGGCAAAATCCAAGCACGCCTTCCCATTATTTTCAATACAGTAAATAAATGTAGATATACACTTGTTATTCTTTGCTCATTTTGCACAAGGATCTGGAATCTATCTCTTGGGCACATCAGAGGTGATACCAACACCAAGAATCAGAAGCACAATCCAAATGAGAAAATTAACTAATATCAACACTGATGGTTGATGAAATTCGAAAACAAGGATTCTGAAGCAGCTGTCATAAAAATGCTTCAAAAGGCAAAATTCTCTTGAAACAAATGAAATACGGAAAACATCGTTAAGAAAAACATCGCTTTAAAAAGAATCAGATGCAGCTGGGTGTGGTAGCACACCCCTGTAATTCCAGCACTCAGGGTGTCATTGGCTGGGTCTGAGGGTTGCTGGGCCTGACATAAGGAACTTAACACATCCTTTTAAAATAGGTAAGCAGGTTTGGTAACTCCCATCATAGAAACAGAATTTTCAGGTCATGTGTGCAAAAATAGGCATGAGAACAATTTATTAGAAGTAAATATAGGATTCACTAAAAACTGAAGTGGGGGTACTCAAAGAATTGAGGCACAATGTAGTTGGGGGAGGGCACATATTTAAGGCTGTTTGTGAGATGGGTGATCTTGAATGTGTATTCTCACTGTCTGCCAGGTTACAGTGCAAGCCAGCCACAAGGGTTTGGAGAGGAAATTCCCTCAGACATGAGGTCTCCAATTCAGTTGCTTACTAGTCTGGAGGAAAAGGACAATTTGCAGGTGAAAAGGAATAAGCAGATCCATCTGCAGCTGAAAGGGAGTTCCCTGGGTTTTCTGTTTTGGGAGAAAGAGTAAATAAACCAGACTTATGACCTGAAGCTGCATAATTTTCTGTGGAAGTACAATTTCAAATTCTTGATTTCCTGGTGTTCTTCCTACCAAGTTTTACTTCTTTTATCCTACCTCAAGGAGGTTGAGGTAAGGATCTTTGCGAGTACCAGCTTGGGCTGCACTGAGTTCAAGACCAGTCCAAACTACGTAAGACACTGTCTCAAAACAAATAAAAAACAGATAGAAATTATAAAACTAGAAAAATACATCAAGAAACAATTTAAACTCACTGGATGGGCTCAGTGGTAGAGTGGAGGAGATAGGATAAAAAGCATGACTTGAAGGACACATCAACAAAATTTATACAACGCTATTAACAGAAAAAAACTAACACTAGCAACAGTTAATCTCTGGGAGTTGTGGGACAATAAAAACCTAGTGTTCTTATCAGAGTTATGGAAGGAAAGAAAGGAGAGATTAGAGTTACTTGGTTAAAGAAACAAATCTACAGATTTAAGAAACTGAATGAACACAAACAGGATAAACTCTAAGATATATCACCAAGATGTATCACAATTGATCTTTGGAAGACTAAAACAAAACAAAACAAAACCAGCCAGAGAGAACACCCACTCAAACTACTATAGACAACTGTTAGAAAAATTATAGGCAATCAGACTTTCAAGGAGTCGCTGCAAATACATTACAACTGTGGGTAGAAACACTTTCCTTAAAGGCCAGACCTCAAGACAAAAGATAAAATGACCATACCTACCTACTTCCCCTAGGGATAAACAACGATTGACATTCTAAATAGGCATCAATCACCTGGGTAGGGGACCAGGAAGAGTCCCTGACTCATCCCTTCCAGGAAAGGTCCTGTTCTTTCCATACACACTTGCTGCCCCATTAGATCAATGTTATCTAAGTGACTATACTTATAATAACCTTATTAGTTGATCAGCTTTGTTCCACCATGTACCTACCTCATGATTTTGCTCTATAAAGTTTCCCCTGAGAATTGGGGTCCTCTTCGGTCCTTCTTAGACAGACACGATCTCTCTCCCTCAATAAATATTTCCTACTCTTAGCCTACACTGTTCCTTAAAATTTATTCTTCAATTTTGGGAAACACAAACTTGTGGTATCAGATATCTAGCTGGTTGAAAGTTATAGTATTTCTCTTATATTATTTAGAGGCAATATATTATCTCTGTATCATTTTGGAGGCCCCATCGAAATAACTGGAAAGAGAAAAGAGTTCGCTTTTGTTTGATAGATTCTGGATTAAGATTCACTTAGGTAATCAAAAATTGTCATCTTTGTCCTTGGCAATTGCTTATGCCTTAAAATTTTCCTTAAATTTATTCCTTATGTTTGTCAATTGCCTGTGCCTTGAATTTTATGCCTTCTTTTTGTCAATTTCCTATGCCTTGAATTATACGCACTGTCTCTGTCAAGTGTTTATGCCTTGTGGCTTTTATGTATTGTCGTTTGTTTAAATGATGATTAAGTTGAGGACATGGGAAAGAGTGCGATTTGCTCTTACAGGTCTTACATTCCTATGTTGTATATGCTGCACTTGAATCAGCTGCTGTATTTACTAAGTTCTCCTGTGATTTGTTGCCTTAGACAGCAGCGTTAGAGAAAAGTAGTGTTACAATGCCCCCTAGTGGTCTTTAAAACAAAATACTATAAAATGGGTCTTTTTATAAAATCTAGTGCATTTTTAGCTCAGGCTTTGTTTAACAACAATGGTTATTCTGCCAGCTTTTTAAATACTCTTAGAGCAGCTGCCACTCTTAAAGCAGAGGACAAGTTTGCCCAGTACCTTCTGGGTTCAATTCCCACCGGAGCCAATAGCCAATGGAATGTTGACCAGACTGGCAGCTAGATTTCTTTCAGGGGACAAATCTTTGGTTGCCTAGAGTCAGTGAAAACTGAGAGGACAATTCAGGGGTTGTGGCCAGGGTGACTCTCTGGCAGATACCCTAAAGTTCCTCAGTGCAAGCTAGGTTCTGACAATCCGAGTAGGTAACCAGCACAAAAATCTCCACTTATCTACCGCTTTTTCTCTCTGGTAAGTTAGTCCCCCTAAGTTATTCTAACTTGCTGGGAGTTAGCGTCAGAACCACCTTGTAGTTAGACCACCCTTCCCTCCGAGGTCAAACTGCAACAACTGTTTGTCTTTGGAGAGGAGAAAGAGCTATCAGAAAAGTGATTTACACTTGTGCCTTACATATACTAACTAGAAATAAGTTTCAGTCAGCCTTTTTCTTCTTCCATGTGCATATAGAAAAATGATAAACGTGCCTTTACTAACATATGAATTGTGGTTGATAGGTAATGGGTGTAAGTTTAACTTGTGAGCTTTGGAGACAGAAATTTAAGAATAGATTTTGAGTAAAACTTAGCCTTGTGTTCCTGCTAAGCAAGACTGTGTACGTGAATAGGTAGATAACTTGAAACTATCTATCTCCGGAGGTGATCAATCTCTTCTGCGGGCTTGGAGGTGTTCCAACCACTTTTAATTTGCTCTTTGATACTTTCCTTACTCTCTTTGAAAGAAATGGAAAGCAGTGGCTTAGATCTCTCCATTATTGGTTTTGCTAGTAATGCTTCCTTCTTTAAACATAACAGCTGAAATCAACTGTAGCTTGTGCTTCTAGAAACAGCTGTTAGAATTAGGAGTGTGAGTTCCTGGGGGAGACAGGGTCATGAGCTGGTAAGGGTGGCTAGTCAGACCTGATCTATTTTCTAGTCTTCAGACAGCAGCCACCTGCTCTGGAGTGGGCACCTAAGGGGATGGACTGAGGATGTAGAAATGAAGTAAAAATTAAAGAGGTGACAATTCTTTCTCTTGTATTTTTAGATGGGAGACTCAATGTCAAAAAATCTTGTACTTCTTTAGAATGTATTCTTAAACATTAGAAAATGGTTGGCCCTCACGTAGGGAGAAAGAGCAGTTAAATATTTTTCTGTACCCACGTATGCCCTGCCTACCCGCTACAGCCAAACAGAAAGAAGAGGAAAAGTACTGATTATGATCCTATTTTACAACTGAACTTCTAAGAAAGAGTAAATGGTAAAAATTACCTTATGTTCAGACTTTCTTTACATTAAGAAATAATCCTTATTTGTGTTCAAAGTGTAAATGTGAGCCACAGGAAAACCAGACACCTCTAGCCCTTAAGGCATCCACTATCATTGAGCCTGGAGCTACTTTTTTTGCCCCTTGGACCTTGAGCAAAAAGTTTCCAAGGGACCCTTAATGAAAGCCCCATCTATTATTATTGAACCTGAAGACAAGTTTTCCAAGGTAACCTTAATCAAAGCCTCGTCCACTACTACCAGCTTCTGCTACTGCCCTTGGGTTCTAAGGGTGAGATTTCTAGGCCAGCTATAATCAAAACCTCTACGAGGCTATACCCACCCTTAGCTGATTTTGTTCAAACTCAAAGATAGCATGCCTGTAAGCCTAGCACTCGGGAGGCTGAGGCAGGAGGATCCTTGTGAGTTCGAGGCCAGCCTGGGCTACAAAGTGAGCTCAAGGCCAGCCTGAACTGCATAGCGAGACCCTGTCTCCAAAATAACAAAAAACAAACTAACTCAAAGACAATATCTCTTACAGAAAATAAATGCCAAATATGAGGCTGCGTGCATTTATGTGACCCAAAACAGATGAGACAAGATCTAGAAAAGTTTTCAGATGACCCTGATAAGTACATTGAGTTCTTCAGAGGGCTTACTCAGACGTATAAACTAGACTGGAAAGATATAATGTTACTTTTAAATCAAACATTGATCTCCAATGACAAACAGCATTACAAGTTACTATTACAATTGCGAATGAACTGTTAACTTGAAAAGACCAAAAAATAAGCAACTAAGGGAACAGATGGTTTCCACTGGAGCCTAAGCAGTCACTACCCAAGACCCCTACTTAACTACCAACCAGAAGGGAGACTAGAATAGGAGTTGTCTCTATACATCTATCCTTGAAGGTCTAAAGAGGACAAGAACTAAGCCTTTCAATTTTAAAACTGCCAACTGTTCATCAGGAAAGATGAGAACCCTTCTGCCTTCTTAGACTGTTTACAAGAGGTATTAATAAAACACACCTCCCTCCTGGCTCCTGATTTGTTAAAAGGATACATATTCTTTTCTTTTCTTCTCTTTTCTTTTTTTAAAGACAGGGTCTGACTACATAGTTCAGGCAGGCCTGGACTCATTAAATAGCGCAGGCTGGCCTCGAATTCATGTCAATCCTGCTTCAGCCTCTCAAGTACTGGGATTACAAGCATGTGCTAAGATTATTATTAAAGACTCTGCCAACCTCAAATATTTGGGGCGGGGGGAGAGCCACAAAAGGTGGCTTTTGCTCCAGAAAGCTCACCAGGTACTATAATAAAAAAATTTTATTTTATAATTGAGAGCAAGAAGCCAAAGGAAAAAAGCAGAGACCAAGAAAAAGCAGCTGCCTTAAGAAGAATAGAGTTGTCTATAATAATAGACGACTCTAATAACCATCACAAGAGGCCCTCTGACTCATACCAGGGTGCAAAGGTGATCACCAGAACTCATGCTGTCCTCTGAGGAAAAGGTCTCAGTGCTGAGACTCATCTTACCAGCTGATCCAGCAAGGCTAAAGGGCCCTGGGGTACTCTCTGCCTGCTCTCTCTGGCTGGGCTGTCATCTCCAAAGAGGTACCTCCCCAGGCAATGAGTATAGAGAGAAAAGCCCAGCATACTGCTGGACATTGTTGTGTGTCTCTTGGGTCCTTTTTTTCAACCCTGGCCTTCTTTCCAGACATTACACCTGAATAAAAAGAGTCACTAAAGAGGAGCTAACTCACTATTTCTCACAACCCTTAGGCTGTAACTGGGTCTGTTTTGTTTTTTTTTCACACATTGCTTTTAACTATGCCTAAAAGTCTAATTTCCCCTCTTAGGGAGAGATATTTTGTCGTGTTTAACTATTATAACATATATACACGCAGGTCAGGTATGCTGCCTCCCCTTTGTATAGGCAGAAATAAATCCTAAAATACAGGGAACTACAGATAAAATAGGTAGAATAAGAGGTGCCCCAGTGCAAATACACCTCAAAAATCCTACCATTTTTCCTCATCAGAGACAATATACTCTAAGGGCTAAAAAAAGAAAATTATCCTGGGCCGGGGATATAGCTCAGCAGCATAAGCGCCTGCCTGGCAAGCCCAAGATCTTGAGTTTGATTCCCGGTGCTAAAAAAAAAGGGAAAGAAAAACGAAAATTACCGCCTGTAACTGATAACTTAAGGGCACAAGGTTTACTTAAAGTCTACAATAGTTAATACACCACTCCAACCTTGAGAGTTCAAAAATGCAATGAGGAATAGGGTCAGTACAGGACCTTAGATTAATAAGTAAAGCAATAGTGACAATCCACCCAGTGATACCTAACCAATATACTCCCCTTTCTCAGATCCTAGAAGATGCCAGTTGGTTTTCAGTGTTAGATTAAAAGATGCCTTCTCTTATATTCCTTTATATACAAATTCCCAGTTTCTTTTTGCCTTTAAATATCCTCACAAACAGGCCTCTCAACTGATGTGGACTGTGCTTCCTTGAAGTATTCAGTCAGTCCTCACCTTTTTGGACAAATGCTTTCCCATGACTTGGTGTGTTTTAAATTTTTCCAAGTCATAGTCTTGCAATATTATAGATGATATACTGCTAAGTGCACCCCTCAAAAGAGCCCTCTTGCCAAGGCACCCGTGCTCTACTAACTTTCTTACCAGACAGGGGTTATAAGGCTAAGGTCTAGGGTACAACTTTACAGCCTTGAGGTAAAATACTTGGGCCTTATCATATCTAAGGGAACTCAAATGCTGGGGAAAGAGAAAATTAAACAAATACTTTTCTTTCCACAGCCCAAAGACTGGAAAACAGCTAAGGAGATTCCTAAAAATTACAGGCTTTTATCACCTTTAGATAATAAGACATGGTGAGATTCCAGAAAGTCCAAAAGGCAGATATCCATATTTTAAACTGAGAGCTTGATTCCCAAAGTACATTCCAAAACCTCAGTTTCAATCTGTATGTTGATAAAAGGTGGGGCATGGCTTTGAGAGCGCTTATGCAGGATAAGGGACATGCTCTACAGCCTATAGGGTAATTAAGTCAATAATCTAGACATGATAGCAAAGGGATAGCCTGCATGCTTTAGAGCTGTGGCTGCACTGACACTCCTAGTACCAGAGGCATCCAAGCTGACTTTAGACAAAGATCTCATATGTCCACCTCTCAATGGGCAAGACTTTCCTCCAAAGACAGACTATGGCTATCAGACAACTTACTTCTTAAATACTAGGCTCTACTTCTAGCAGGATATGTTCCTACTTAAACGCTGCCACCTTTCTAACAAGAAAAAAAATTGAGACTAAAAGACATGATTGCAAACAGATAATTCTCCATACATACACAGCCCAAAAAAGAGACTTGTTAGACAATCTTTACCAACCCTAATTTGATCCTCTTCTGTGATGACAGTTCCTTCATAGAAAATGGGACAAAAAAGACAAGGTTTACAATAGCAACTTTATGTCAGACACTTAAAAGTTCCTCACTTGCTCCTGAGACTAATGCTCAGCCAACAAAACTCATCACTCTGAAAAGAGCTTTACTCAGTGACTAAATATGTGACACAGGCATGCCCTGAACAGTGTATATACATCTTAACTTTACAGGTCAGAGACTGGTTTACAACATACTGGTTTAACTGCCCTAAAATTAGATGAACCAATTTGTGACCCTGGCCACACACCCTGAGACTTACATGGTTACAAGACAATAGTGTCAAAAATATCAACAAACCTAGAAGCCTAGCCCTTTTATATCGATAGTCTAAGAGTATGTTTGCTAATATGATCATCTGGGCTCTATCTTTATCCCCTTCCTAAGATTAGTGGATGTCATGCAACATATTGAGGCCTTAACTAACTATATTCAACAGGCTTTTTAAACAGCACTGCAACTGGTCTCTCTCCTAAATGAAAAAATAAAAATTAACAAGGCAAGCTATCCTCTAAAATCAGATGGCATTAAACATTTTCTAACAGCAACCCAACTGGGTACTTGTCCATTTATCAAAGCCAAATATTCTGTGTACATTCCTGATCCTTCTGCTAATATCCTGATGGCTGTCCAAGACGTTAAATGACAGGTCAATGCCACGTCAGAGTCTAAAATTCCCTAGACTTTTTCCTTACCTTCTTTGTGGGAGGCTATTACTAGCTCTCCCTGGTGAAAACTTTTGTTGGCTATACTCATTATAATCTTGTCGATATTATGATTTGGCCTATGCATATTCAACAGTTCCTTTGGCCTTTTCTCCTCCAGACTTAAAGCTATACACCTACCCAAGACAAAAAAGCTTGGTATCTATCAAGGACCTTTAGATAGTCGCTCTGTAGAGCATCTCAGACTGCCGATTACAACTACAACCCCCTTCGGCCAGAAGGAGCCAGAACAACCTTTCCCCCTTCCCCCCTAACTGCTGTGAAGGGTACCTGTTCAGAGGGAGAAATATTACAGACAGCTGTTAGAAAAATTATAGGCAATCAGACAGGGATAGGCCCTTCACGGAGTCACTGCAAATACATTACAACTGTGGGTAGAAACACTTTCCTTAAAGGTCAGACCACAAGACAAAAGGTAAAATGACCACAGCATACCTACCTAGGGATAAACAACAATGATTGATATTCTAAATAGGCATCAATCACCTGGGTAGGGGACCAGGAAGAGTCCCTGACTCATCCCTTCCAGGAAAGGTCCTGTTCTTTCCATACACACTTGCTGCCCCATTAGATCAATGTTATCTAAGTGACTATACTTATAATAACCTTATTAGTTGATCAGCTTTGTTCCACCATGTACCTACCTCATGATTTTGCTCTATAAAGTTTCCCCTGAGAATTGGGGTCCTTGCCAACCACTTTCCAGGTCCTCTTCGGTCCCTCTTAGACAGAAGCGATCCCTCCCCCTCAAAAGTACTTCTTACTTCTAACCTCTATTATTCCTCAAAATTCATTCTTCAATTTTGGGAAACAATCTTGTTGTATCAGACATCCAGTAGGTTAAGAGTTATATTTTCCTTATATTATTTAGATTACTTAGAGGCCCTGTATCATTCCTGTATCAAAATAACAGTAGATTCTGCAACTAAAATCATGGAGGTCTGAAAGAAGTACTACACCATTTCCTCAGCCCTGAATGAAAAGAACTTTTAATTGTGAATTCTGTATCTGATGAGCTATATCTTTCAGAAACAAAGGAAAAATAAAGACAGATAAAGGAAAACTGGAAGAATTTGGTCCTACCTCCCCTATTCCTAAAGAACAGTTAAATTCTTCAAGAGGAAGGAAATGATGAAAGAAAAAAACAAAGAGCAGGAATAGGTACAACAGAGTACTCTTCTGAATTTTACAAATTCATATTTGATGACTAGAACCAAAATGATAACACCATCTCATACTCAAAGACTCTAGTGAGGTGTCCACATTTCACTCGAAGTAGTAAAATAGTAAGATCAGTGTACTGTGATAAATCCCATGTGTATATTATACTCAATATAAACACTAAGAAAACTATGTGAAGAAATACACAAATACAAAGAGGGAATTCTTAAAAAGATACATGGAGAAGGCAAGAAAAGAGAAGCAGAGAAAATAAACAGAAAGCAAATAAAATGGTAGACTTAAACATATTACAATTAGAATCTCAAATATAAATAGTATAAATATAAAAATTAAAAGGCTAGAATTGGCAGAATTGGAAGTTTTCAAACAACTCTGTAGGGCCAGGAATTTAGCTCAGCGGCAAAGCGCCTGCCTGGCAAGCGCAAGGTCATGAGTTTGATTCCTGGGACCGGAAGAAATACAAAAACAAACAAACAAAAAAATTGATTCCCAGTACAAAACAAAACAAAAACCCCTATGAACCATGTGCAGTTTATAAGAAATTCATTTCAAGTACATATACTGCTGGTTGAAAAGTAAACTTACATAGTCACTCTGAAAAAGTTTAGAAGTTCCTTTAAAACTAAACATGGGCTAAGGATATAACTCAGCGGCACAAGGGGGAGTGCAAGGTCTTGAGTTCAATTCCCAGTATCAAAAAAAAAAAAAAAAGGTCAACTAAACTAAACATACACTTACCAAACAATCAGCAATTACACTCCTGCATATTTATCCCAGAGAATGGAAACTTTATGCCTATACCTAAACATGTGCACAAATGTTCACAGATGCTTTATCTGTGATGGCCAACAAATTAAACAATGCAGATGTCCTTCAATAGGTGGTTAAAACAAGTGCAATCCACCAAAGTCACAGAATAACAGTAACAAAAAAGAATGAACTACTAACACAGAACACAGGCAGACCACAAGAGACATTTGTTGAAATTTCTTTGTATCTTTTTTTCTTTTTTTTTCTTTTTTGGGGGGGGCTTTGGGACTTGAACCTACGACCTCTCACTTGCCAGGCAGGTGCTGCGCAGGTGAGCTATATCCCTGGCCCATTGCCCTGTATCTTGATTGTGGTGGTGCATATATAAACTTACATATATGATAAATATACACACACATCCACAAGTTCCACCCCTGCCAACTGAGTACCAGTAAAACCTGGTAGAATGTATCAAAGCAATATTCTGGTTGTAACATTGCACTACTGTTTTGGATTATGCTACAAATGGAAAAATGTGATGAGTTTATTAAAACTGCTTTTTAATTTTTTTTTGTACTCTATTGAGTAGTAAACTTTTTCTACTCTAATGAGCAACACAGTACACATCTATTATTTCTATCCGGCTGACACCCATTCCCTCATCTTCTGGAAAGAATGTTCAATCTTGCTTTGGGAAAATATTCCCTACCCTACAGTAACCGTTTAGGCCAATCAAGATTCTTCCTTGAATTTTAGCAGTGAACAAAGCAATCAAGGACTAAAACAATAAATTAATGAAATTTTTACAAAGTTGTCAAGGAGTAATATATCTGTGCTAGAATGCTTGGATGAAACTAGCCATTAGTTTTATTTTGTTTTTTTGGTTTTTTTTTTTGTCTTTGGTTTTTCTCTGGTACCGGGAACCAAACTCACGACCTTGCACTTGCCAGGCAGGCGCTTTGCCACTGAGCTAAATCCCCAGCCCCTAGCCATTAGTTTTAGTCTGCCTCATTTCTAAAGCAGCCTTTCTTCCCTTAATTTCAAAACTCGTTTCCTTCCTTTAAGCCTGTGAGATACTCCACATTCTTCCAGTACATCTCATTTTGCTTGTTACTGACAGTTGGTTCCTATTATTTGCACCTAAAGAACACCCCCCCACGTAATAAGAAATGAACCAATGAACACACACACACACACATACACACACACGGCAAACAAAAGAAAAAACTCTAGCTTTTAATGTTTTAATTATACTTTAGACTTTTAAGACCTTAAACAGACTTTCTTTCATGAACTGCTGTTCAAAAATAGGTTCTTACAAATGAACTTATACAAATTTAAACAAAGTTAAAAACATTTGTTTAAGCTCTATAAACCAAGTAAGTCATACCAAGTGAAAATACACTTGGATATGGTTCCTTCTCTCAAGTAAAGTCGGGTAATTTCGATAACTACAATACGACATGAAAACCGCTATAACAGAGGATGATCTAAAATGGTATTCCAACACAGACAAAATGTGAATTCAGTAGAGGATCCAGACTATGAATGTAACATATTCTGTTCTGATTTTATATAAGTGTCATTCCTATAAAGAATTTATCACTATTTTCTCTATACCATTCAGAGGATAAATATATACTTTCAATCCTAAAGCCAAAAAGCAAATATTCACATAGACATTTACAATCTCCTACATATTTTTGTTATTAACCTCCAGAATAGTAGGTATTCCAATGCTAGTGAGTCAAATGATGATGCTAAAATACATGAAGTAGATTAGGTTTCTCAAGTTATGCCCAAATAAAGATTACAAACTGCAAGAACAAAAAACCACATTTAAAGAGCAAACATTCACATATAGTATTACTATTCCTTAGTTTCTGAGTTATTTTGTCATAGAGTAAAAACCATATGTCCAAAAGTAAATTCAATTAAACTTTTAAAAGTGTGCTTTATACTATGTACTTCTTTAGAATAAAATAATACTTCTTACCTTCTGGAGTTGGAATGCACCCCAAGAAAATGAAAGGAAGAAGAAAAAAAAAGTTTTAATTTCTCTTTACAAAACAACAAGCCCAAAAAATAAACTCTCCACTGCCCTCCCAGCAATATTTATAATTCCTCAAATTAGCACCACCACCGCCCACTTTACTACATAAAACATTAATTAATTTCTTCTTTAAAATTACAATGTTACCAAACTATCAGTTTAAAATTACACAATTAAATTCAGCTCAAGTCTATACCACTCCAGAAAACAGCAATAGGGACCTTAACTGTGTGCCCGAGTAAAACTATTACAGCAATCTAGAATTAAACGGGTACAATAAGTATTTTCCACTTTTTAATGTTCTTCCCATGCATTTCAATTTCAAGGAGCCATCATAAAGCCATCAGCTATGGACTCTTAAGTTTATTAGCTTCCTTTGATCTACAATGTAACTCACTGTGCACGTAAATAACAATAGATAATACTTTTTTTGTCAATACCCAAGTTACTTTGGTTTTTTTGTTTGTTCCATTTTTGTTTTCAACATTAATCCTTTTCTACATCCCCACCAGGTCTGTGGGCTTGAAAACAGACTGCAACTAGTAGATAAGAAAATGTAAACCACAAATACAATACTAGATAAGTATGGTATATGGATTTAATTTTTAAAATGCTGTTCATTCTTAAATTGAACTCTTTCTAATGAAATCACTTTAAAGCAATTCAGCTTGGCAAAGAGCCAAGTGATCTACTCTGCCATGATAATGATTTCTGATAAAAAGTAATGAGAATGTTTCTGATAAAATGTAATGAGTAATGAGAACTTTATTCCTTTTGCCATATATTCATTTGCATAAGGAGAGGCAGGAGAAAAAGGAAGTGCTCTGATTAGTTTTTGGTAGATGAGCTAAAGCAGACATTAAATAACATGTGAGAGAGATTATGTCATTCATAAGTAAATGTATTACTACAAATCAGATATGAGACCAAGAGGCAATACCTCAATCCAATTATTGAATATATCTTTGATGAACACTTACCAAATTCTTTATAAACCTAATTCTAAAGGAGTTTACTATACTTTGGCTAAAACGGGAGACTAAAAAACCTTACTAGGTAACAATTTTGAGCTCCACCAACAGTAAAACAAAGATCATTTAAACTCAGCTTTTAAAAAATGTACTGGCTCTTTCACTAAGGTCTTTATTCATTTCAAATTTTTCCACGTGCAATGACTAATTAGATAACAAACTACTAACTCAATACCATTATATGTCAGCACACAATTTAACTTTGATTTGAAAAATTAGAGGAAACATATTAGTTTAAAAGATTAGGGGAACTATGGATATAAAAGCAGTAAAATATACTGAAAGAACAAACTCCAGAAGCACTAAATTTGTGTTTCTAGTTTTCAACTAAAAGTACAACCCTTGCCAAGTTTCACTCTTCATGGGCCTTAATTCTTCAATAAAATGAGATGTAAACTATAATTAATACTTTTTCCAGTTATCTTTTGAGCTGCAACATTCTACAACTAAAATAATGTGACTAGTGGAAAGGGAAAGAAGAGAAAATGAACAACATAACAGAGATGATCCATTATGGAACACTGTTAATCATACATACCGTGATGAAATGTAACAAGATAAATTTCACTGGCAAGGAATGCATGTGTATTTGTCTTCAAATTTGCCAGTATTTCTATATAATTAACAATTAGATTTCTGGCGCACGCCTGTAATCCCAGCACTTAGGAGGCAGAGACAGGAGGATCTTTGCGAGTTCAAGACCAGCCTGGGCTACAAAGCGAGCTCAAGGCCAGCCTGAACTGCATAGGGAGACCCTGTCTCAAAAACACACACACACACACACACACACACAAAAAGATTTCTTTTAGGTCATTTTCCATAAAGAACTAATGATTTTAAGTAACTTCTTGACTTCTTGCAGAGGTGAAAAATAAGTAAGAAACAAACTACTTCTTATGGTTTGTGTCTAGATATCCCCCTAAAGCCTCATGGGGTCACACGGTTTTTTAGGAGATGACTAAATCTAGAATGTGTGATTGATTCATAATGTAATGCTAGAATTAAGGTTGGGTGATTGCTGGATCAGTCCACTTATTGGATTGGCACTGCCGTAATCCCAGTAGACTGGATACAAAATAAGGGACAGAAAAAGGCTTGCTTCACTCTCCCTTATTGCTTTGCTGTCTTCCATTGTCATGAACTGTGACCCCTCTGCCTTGGTGCCAACTTGTTGTGAACTGAATCTTCTACAAACTGTGACCTAAATAAACCTTTCCTCTTCTAACTTTGGGTGTCAGGTATCTTGTCTCAGCAACAAGGGAAAACTAAATAAGAATTTGGTGCCAGGAGTTGGGTTGTTGCTGACTGTACCTGACCATGTGGTTTGGGAGCTTTTGGGAATGGCTTGTAGGAACAGTTTGGAAAGATTTAGAGATGTCAGCTGAAAAAGCAGACCTGGAATGCCTTATGCTGTACTGCTTGGGACATTCTGGTTAGAACTCAGAATACTAAAAAGCTGGTAAAGACCAGGCTCAGGATGTTTCTGCTGGGAAGGACTTCACTGGCTGGTGGACTTCAGGTAATGTGTACTATGGCTTGGCATAAAGTTTATCTGTATTTTGCTCATGTCCACAGACTTTGCCAGAGATTGACAGTAAGAGTGGCAGACTGATTTGACAGAAGAAATTTCAAGGCAGTAAAATATTGAGGCAGTGGCACGGCTACTGCTGGGTGCTTTCTATGTTGAGATTTATGTTGAGACTTACGAGCAAAGCATCTAGCAGAATAATCTAAAATGTCTTGAAGGGGCTGGGGTTTTAGCTCAGCGGCACAGCGCCTGCCTGGCAAGCACAAGGTCATGAGTTCAATTTCCAGTACCAGGGAAAATAAATAAATAAATAAATAAATGAATGAATGAATGAATGAATGAATGAATGTCTTGAGTCTGGCTAGCAAGAAACTCCAATAAAGCTGTGGACTGCAAAGATAGTGTAGAGTTGACTGTGAATGCCGAGAAGGAATAAGAGACTAAAAAAGATGGCCTGAGAGTATCAGAAGAAGCAGTAGAACTCCACCCTTTGCAGCCTCAAAATTGCAAAAGTGAAAGACATTGCTTTTGCATGAGACCCTGTCCCAGAAAGAAAGAAAGAAAGAAAGAAAGACTGACTTTGCTTTGAGAAGAAAGCTGCAGAACAGTATGCTCCAGAATGGCTGTAGCTAGAGAATTTGTTCCTCAGAATTGGATTCAGAACGCTCAGCGCTTCAGGAACCCAACCCTACACAGCCAAGAGAGGAGGAAGCCTGGCTACTGCTCCTGTTGGCAGCAGACCCTGGCACCATTCATGTGGTGCTGGTTTTAGGTGCATAAAGAATGGAAGAGCTGTGGGATCAGGCAGAATTCCATCCATATTTCAGAAGGCCTGGGAGGCTAAGCAGTGTGCCCGAGAGGGGAGTATGTGAAGCTGTGAGTATGAAGCTGTAAGAAGCCAGGAACATGGATCATCTAAGGGTAATTACAAGGAGGGAGCGGATCGGGCCTAAGAAAGAAGACATGGGAGACTGGCTGTGCCACAGGACAGAGCCATCCAAGCCCTTCAGAGTTCACAGACTGCCTCAGATGCTACACAAGGAACTACAGGACCTAATGTTTGCCCTGCTGGATTTTGAACTTGCTTTGCTCCTATTCCTTTCTATCCATTTTTTGTACCTTTTGGAACAGAAATGTCTGTCTTATGCCATGGAATGTTGGAAGTGATTAACTTCCTCTTCATTTGTACAGGGTCTGCCAGCTAAGAGTTTGCCTTAAATCTCAGAGGAGACTTTTGACTTGGACTTTTCAGCAATGCTGAAACTATTAGGACTTCGGCAACTCTTGGAAATGAACTAAATGCCTTTTGCATAAAGGGATGTGCATTAGTCTTTGCAGGGGGTGCCAGGGGCAGAATGTTATGGTTTGTGTCTAGATGTCCCCCCAGAGCCTCATGGGGTTACAGGGTTTTTTCGCAAGTGGCTGAACCTAGAGTGTGTGATAGATTCATAGTGCAATGCTGGGATTAAGCGTGGGTGATTACTGGATCAGTCCACTGATTGGACTGGCATCACCTAATCCCAGTAGACTGGATACAACATAAAGGACAGAAAGAGGCTTGTCTCTCTCTCCCTTGTTGCTTTGCTATCTTCTGCTGCCATGAACTGTTGCTACTGCCTTGGGACCCAGCCAGTTATGGACTGAATCCTCTACAAACTGTGAGCTAAATAAACCTTTCCTCTTTTAACTTTGGGTGTCAGATATTTTGTCTCAGCAATAAAAGAAAAGTAACTAAGGTACTAATTTTGAAGCTAGGCAGATGGTGACATTCATTAGCAGCATAATTTACCCATATCATTTTTACAGTGTGAAATATTCAAATTCATGCCATATCAAAAGTAATAATTGGGCCGGGGACATAGCTCAGGGGCACGGTGCCTGCCTGGCAAAAGCAAGGTCATGAGTTCAATTACCAGTACAAAAAAAAAAAAAAGAAGTTAAAAAAAAAAATCAAAAGTAATAATTACATAAAATGGCCCTTGGGATGACTTATGAATAGTCTAATTCAGAAAATCAACAATTTGCCAGGTGTGGTACCACCCACCTGTAATCCTAGCACCCAGGAGGCTGAGGCCACCTGGCCTACTGAGAATTTAAGATCAGCTTGAGCTACACAATGAGACCAGGGGTGAGGGGAGGTAGGGGCATGGGGCTGTGCTCAACTCACAGATGATAAACTCATGCTCAAAAAAACCTTCCTAATTTATTTTCCTACTTGTATTCCTAAATGAAAAAACAAAAACAACAGGTAAGACAAAAATGTCTCTGAAACTGAATGCTACTCTTTCCTAAAACTTTATTAGCGCATATAAAATAATTAAAATAATATTGTACAAGAAAGACATTCTGAGTGGTGGTACACACCTGTAATCCCCGCACTTGGGAGGTGGAGGCAGGAGGATCACTGGGAGTTCAAGGTCAGCCTGGACTACCCAGTGAGTTGAAGGCCAGCCTGAACTACATAATGAGAGCCTGTCTCAAAAATAAAAAAATTACAGTAGGGAAATAACACTGTACATAGTGTTAATAGTACAGTAGGGCAATAACACTGTACATAGTGTTAATAGTACAGTAGGGCAATAACACTGTACATAGTGTTAATAGTATGTAGTTTAATAGTACAATGAGCAAAAGCACATTTAAGAAAAGTCCAAAGAGGGAAAAAGCAAGGAGGCAATGGCTACTTTAAAAGGAAGGTTTGGAAGGAAGGAAAGTTACTTAGTGTTGTAGAAACAGCTATAAACATTAGTGGTGGTCACAAACATTACCTATCCAGCTTACAGGCAGGAGTAACAATAAGTGGTAACAGTAAAAAACTAGCAGGAATGGCTTCAAAGAGTACATAAGCACTTGTTTTTTATGTTATTTGGGATGTGCATGTTGTCAGCAGTGTACATACAGAATGCATATGTTTAGTTGTTCTATTTTTTATATTAAACCAGAATGTCCAAATTGCACAGAAATAGCCTCTGAGTTCCTATCTGTTATATATACCCTGTAATGTCCAAGCAAGAAAATGACTGTGACTTATTTCAAAGTAGCATGCAGGGGGGAACTATAATATATGCAGGAGGATACATACTTTTGTTTTAATCTGGAATTTCTAAAACTGAAAATTTATATATGAAAAAGTATCTTTTGTACCTACCTTATAAACCTACATTTTTAACAAACATGCAAGTATATTTTCATAAAGTGAAAAAAAAAACAAACGTTTTCTTACAGCCTACTACTTATCAAGAACTATTTATCCTTTGAAAATAGATACCTACTCTACTACCATAGATCACTGTTACCATTAGGACCTCACACTTGCTAGGCAGATGCTGCACCAAACCCCTGGCCCACACTGCTACCTTTTAAATGCTGTCTTGACAGTAAAACTATTTCCCCACACTCAAATAACTCTCATTTTAAGCAAAACAAACAAACAACAACAAAAAAAAACCACAATGAAAACAGTCACAGAAGACCACATAATGTATAACTCCCTTTTTATGAAATGTCCAAAGCAGGCATATCCACAGAGACAGAAAGTCGATCTGTGGGACTGGCGGCATTGGGGGAGGGAGGTATGCTAATGGGACACAGGTAACAAGTACAAGATTTCTTTTTCAGGGAATACACTAAAATCTACCGAAGTGCACTTTTCAAAAGGGTGGCCTTCATGGTTTGTGAATTGTATCTTAATTTTTAAAAACCAATTACCTAAAACACTGAAAAGTTTTAAGTTGGCATACTGGAGAAGGAAGTCAAAACCCAGCTCACATGTGGGTCTGACTTTCTTTGTCTTCTGGAAGGTAATCAAATGCTAGGCCTTAGAAGAGGAACCAGATGATGATAATAATAATGTGATTCAGAGAAAGGGTTAGAGTCAGATGATGTCAGCAGACCTTCGGAAGAAATGAGGACTAAACTAAAATGGACCATGTGGGCAATCAATCATACATACATGATGGAATTCCAATAAAAACTCAGGACACCAAGGACTGGGTGAGTTTCACTGACTGACAATACTCTACGCATATCATTATGCATGATGCCTACACAGTAATGCTGCCTTTAAGTCCATGCACAGAGAACAACTGGGAAAGCTATGTTTGATACTTCACTATTATTCTATCCTGTGTCTCATCCCTTGGCTGATTTTCATATATCCTCCTCTTCTATCTTTCCCATAAAGCACTGCTAGGCAGCCTGGGAGTGTAGAAGGTTGGTGGTAAACCACTTGCTAACATGTGTGAGGCTCTGGATTCAATCACCAGGACAGGAAAGAAGAAGTGGGTGGGGCACAGCAGAACACTGCAAAAAAAAGTAACTTGAACACAACTAGAGAAAACAAATGCAATGCCTACAGGAAAAAAATGATTCAAATGACCATGGATTTCTCATTAGAAACCATGAAGGCCAGAAGGCAGTGTCAACAAAGTTCTATGTACAGTAAAAATTAGACAAAGCTGACTTCAAAGCAAAGAATATTACCAGGAACAAAGATGGTAATTACATAATGCTAACACTACACACCTGTCAACAAATATTCAAAATACATGAAGCAAAATTAAAAGAACTGAAAGGAGTAATAGAAAAGTATACAGTAAAAAAAAAAAAAAAAAGGAAAACATACAATAATTGTACATGGAGATTTCAATAATCACAAAACAAGTACACAGAATAAAAATAAGGATAAAGAAGACCTGAACATTTTTCTTTTTTCCAGTGTTTGAATTCAGAGTCTCATACATGCCAGGCAAACACTCTACCTGATATGTCTCTCCAGTTATTGGCCAGGCGTGGTAGCCCACGCCTGTAATCCCAGCAAGATTGTTGCAACTTCGAGGCCAGCATGGGCTACAAAGTGAGCTCAAGACCAGCCTGAACTGCATAGCGAGACCCTGTCTCAAAAAGACAAAAAAAAGAAAAAGGAAAAAAATATATGGATTCTTTTTATCAACTCAACTCAACAGGCCAAGGATATAGCTCAATGGCACATTGCCTGCCTGGCAACCACAAGGTCCTGAGTTCGATTCCCAGTCCCCCCCCCCAAAAAAAAGATGGAATAACATTAAAAATAAGGGTCAGACTAAATTCAAGTAAATGACCTGGTGAGAATAGAGTCCTTGCAAGAAAGACGATGGAAAAGTGGACACAAACTCACAAGTAAAACACCATGTAAAGATGGACTGGAATAATGATAGATGTACAGACAGATGCATTCACAAGCCAAGGAAGGACTCTTAGCACCCAGGAGAGAAGCAAGGAGAGAAATATGGAACAGACTCTCCCACTCAGACCCCTGAAAAGAAATTTAGTCCTGCCATAATCTTATTTCACACTTCCAGGACAAGTATTCAAAAGGCTGAAGGAAGAGAATCACAAGTGTAAGGCCAGACAGGGCAATTTAGCAAAACTTTGTCTCAAAATAAAATTTTGAAAAGGCAAGGGATATATATGTATATAGCTCAGTGGTAGAGAATTTGCCTAGCATGCATGAGGCCTTGGGTTCAATTACCAGCACCAGTTCAAACAAACATAATGGGAGAATAAACTTCTGTCGTATAGTCACCCAATTTGTGTTACTTGGTTACAACAGCTTTAGTAAATTAAAAGGAAAATTTCTCTACCCTAATAAACAGAACCTACAAAAACCTGTAACTAACGTCATATTCAGAGTCTGAAATATTTCTTAATCAAATTTTAACTTAAGGGGCTGGGGATTTAGCTCAGCGGCACAGCACCTGCCTGGCAAGCACAAGGTCGTGAGTTCAGATCTGATACCAGCAAAAAACCAAAACCAAAACCAAAAAAAAACAAAAACAAAAACAAATTTTAACTTAAACCAAAGAAACAATACTAGGAGAGGGCTAGAAAAAAAAAGAGATTCTAATTTGTAGATATTTGGAGATAAGTGACACTGATTCCATCTGAAATTTTAAGTTGGGATAAGATATTTCTAAAACAATCTCAATTATAAAGTTTTTTTAAGGTGTCTTCCCATGTACAAATTTTCTCAGTTAAAAAACAGCTATGATAGGAGTTTGCCATGGTGGTGATGCTTCTAGTTATAGTCTCAGCACTCTGGAGGCTGAGGACTGACATAACTTCGAGGTCAGCCAGGGCTGAGTGAGTGCAAGGCCACCTTCTTTCAAAAAAAAAAAGGAAAAAAAAACTGAAAAGGAGAAAGGTCAGCTTTCTGGAGGTAAAATCTGAGCTGATTTTAAAAGACTGTCAGGATCATGATGATAAGAGATTGCTCAATATCTTAAGTAAAGGTAAGAAATATTAAGTAAAGGAAGGAATGAACACAGAACAGTAGTGTATCCATCAGGTAGAAAGAAACAATGCAGACCAAAGTGGTATGTGGATCTAGACAACAGAGGATATTTACTCTCTGAGAAAACTATTAGACGCGCCAATGTATCAGTTTACTGACTTCAAGCTCCAAATCCAACCTTCTGCATCCTTCCATATCTGTGATAATGGAGCTGAACCTAAAAATGTTCTCTTTTGCCAGCTGGCTCACTGTTAAGCTTTGTCAGTAGGGTGCTGGGAGGGCACTGCAGAAAGAAGGTGCTTTTCTTCCTTTAGCACACCCTTGCCTGATGGCTCTGGGAGCATCCAACTGTCAGCAGCATGAGAGACACTAAAAGACATTCAACAAGGCAAAACTCTCTGCGGTGGCTTTGCAGAAAATTCTCCTGGTGCCTCAAGGGGCTCCAAGCAAGTTGGACAAGAGCAACACAACAGTCCTGTGGCTATTCCTGGGTGAACTCTGTCATCCACTAAGCAAGCCAGAATCCCGTGTTCTCCAAGAAGATTTGAAATGCACCAGAGGAGCATTGAAAACTTGCTCCTCCCTCCGATGCACTGTTTTAGCTCCAGAAGTAGTTGTTGTTCTCTATTCTGCTATGACTGTATTCTTTTGCATTTTCTCTACTTTGAATTGTTAACCCTGGTTAACTGTTAATAATTTCCAGCTAATAATTTCCTTGTTCAAATTACCATGTAGTATGTGTCTTCTGATTGGACCCTAAAAACTATAAAACTATATGCCTTGGAGAAAACAGAATTTCTAAATAAATTCCTAATTTTAAATAATAATAATATACCAATTCCCTGAAACAGCTGTATGGGAGTGGTGATATCAGCACATTTGAGAACCTGGGGTTTGAACTGCCCCTCAGCACTTTATCAGTGGCATAGTATGTAGTAACAGGAAAAAATGTGGACTCAAGTCAGGAGAAAAGAAAAACAAGATGGGAAGCTAGGTGCTCTGCGTTAAGTTTCCCTGAAAATTCCATCTTCATCCTCAAAGAAAAGAATGAAACTATTTTAAATTTTTATGGGGCTTTTTTACATATTGATGGCTAATGACAGCCATGTGCCATAAATGCTACATTGATTGGAAGTAAAATAAAATTCTGAATAGCTTCCCTTAAAGAGCATCTGAAGAATGTACTCAAAATCTATATAAATAGACACATTTCTCCTTGATTTCACTTCCAGTGTCTCGGAAGGGGAACAAAATAGCAAACCATTCTTTCAGCAGATTCATATGAATGTGTAACATGATCCAGGATCAACAAACAAGCTATGATAATGAAAATGGGGGGGTGTCTTCAAGCAAACTCAGTAAAATTTCTACTCAACGGATACTATCTGTTTTTAAAAAAAACTTGTCTAGATAAAGCCACATTACTTTCAAGTAGTTCTGCGTTAAAATGTTCAACCTTCAGAGTTAATTGTCACATTATTGTGGGGATTCAGGTTAAGAGAACAATTAGGCTGTATTTCAGCCATAAAAAGCTGAAAACATAGTAAGACGTTCCTCAATAAATTTTCAAACTTTTTTAATAAACAAATTCCTTTGAGAACTATGATTTTCTAAAATAACTATTTAGTAGCAAATAACCCAGGAATTAACTTTTTATTTACAAATTACATTTTGAACATCTACCTTCAATATCAACTTACTTTAGGCTATTTTAAGAAAGCTCCAGAATGCTTCTATTTATTCACTTCAACCAAGTACACTGGAATCAGTTCTTAAATTCTCCAGACCTAAGTTATGCCCCATTTCACTTCAAGCGCCAAAACTTGTATTTTCTTTCTTTCATATGACTAATATGGAAGGAGTCAGATGATGAGGCTCAGTGGTACAGGAGGGAAAAAAATGGACTCCACTGGGAAATTGGAAACTGTATTTAAAAGGGATGTGCATCATCCCTTTTAGAAGAAGAATGTAACTGGATACACAATCAAAGATTATTGTGATGGGGAAATTGACGGCCTTTTTCTCCATTTCTAAAATGGTGCTATGCTTTACAGTTGAGAAACAGACATTTGATTTAAATGTTTTAATATTTTCATCAATAGGATACATATTTCTAATTAACTCATTCAGAAATTCAGAAATTCACTTTGGATAAATCATTTTACATCTTATTACTTAACTTCTTAAAGAGTCTAGTCTTGAACCCTTCTCAGTCAGGAATCAGCCACTTCTGTTGGTTGATTTTGGTAATACCTACACAACATAAAAGCTACCACTATAACCACTTTTGAGGGCACAATTCAATGGTATCAAGTACATTCACAAAGTTGTACAACCATTATTACCATCAATTTCCAGAGGTTTTATTATCATCTCAAATATAAACTCTGCACTCATTAAAGATAACTCCCTATTCCAGGTCCTGGTAACCTTTACTGTCTCTATAAGCTGACTTATTCTAGGTATCTCATGTAAGTGGACATTTGTCCTTTTGGGTCTGGCTTTTTTTTTTTGGCTTTTTGAGACAGGGTCTCACTATGCAGTTTGGGCTGGCCTCAAGCTCACTATGAAACCTAGGCTGGTCTCAAACTCGCAATGATCCTCTTACTTCAGCTTCCTGAGTGCTGGGATTACAGGTGTGCGCCACCACGCCCGGCTTTGGCTCTGGCTTATTTCACTCAATATGATGTTTTCAAGGTTTATCTATAATGTTCTACTGTAATAATCTCATTTCTATTTTATTTTAAAGACAATTTATAAAATAAAAATGATACAGAACTTGAAAACAAGATGATAGAAAATTAACAATGGGTATTATATTGTGAAAACACCATACCAAAATGATATATGTGCACCCATGTTTACAGCAGCACAATTTATAATAGCTAAATCTTGGAAACAACCCAAATGCTCAATAATCTCATTTCTTCCTTAAGGCTAAATGATATTCTATTATATGTAGATGGCACATTTTGTTTATCCATTCTTTCAGTGGTGGACATCTGGGTTGTTCTCACTTTAATATATTAAAATAAAATATAAAACACCAATCAAAATGAAGAGATTCTTCAAAATGTGACTAGAGGGAAATATACAAAGGGAGAAGAGTTGTACGACATGTACCAAGATCTGAGGAATGCAAAGAAAAAATAGCAGCAGCACACTTTCAGGAAGCACAGTATGTTTCATCTGTAATTTTTCTAAAAATTTTAAAGATTATAAAACTACCTACCATCTGACCCACCACCACCCACAGAGAAGAAGCAATAACTATGGATACAACCTTCCAACCACTGGTGCTTCATATATGCATTAACAAGTAAGTCTTCAATTTCAGTTATACACCCTACAGAAAGAACAGATTTATCACTGTCATGGAACTATCTTAATATAAGGTATAAACAAAATGTATGATTTTTTAAAATCACAAGTATATCACTTAAAGCCTTGGTTATAATGAAGAAAGAATAAAGAATACTCTAATAAAATAAAATAGGAACTATGTGATCTAGATTGCAAAGTCAGTCAAAAACCTCTGAAAAAGGAATATTCAACTTGCAACCTGAAAGTTAAAACTGTCAAATAACTAAATGAAAGTTAGGAGTTGGAAGGCGGCAAAGTGGTAAGCAGCAGAGAAAGAGCCTCTCTGAGAGTTGCCATCCAGATATTGGAATATAGCAACTAGAGGAAGAAGAGAATGTGGATCCTCTTTGACCCAGGAAGGATCTGAAGCAAGATCTGTTCTGTTTTGTTTTGGTTTTTTTTGGTCTTTTCGAGACAGGGTCTCCCTATGCATTTCAGGCTGGCCTTGACCTCACTTTGTAGCCCAGGCTGGTCTCGAACTCACAATGATCCTCCTGCCTCAGCCTCCTCAATGCTGGGATTACAGGCGTGCGCCACCACGTCCAGCTCTGAAGTGAGATTTGAAGCCCACGGGGAAGGACAAGAAAGAGACTTCAATGAAGAAGGAGGTAGCTGGCAAGAGCCTTCTGAGTCAGGATTCACTGTGTGGGAGGAGTGGTTCAACCCTCCAAACACAGGGTGACTGCTGGCAACACCAGAGGCCTCCACAGGGAGATGCAGGGGTGGAAGGGAACAGTGGATGTGGAGGACTGCACTAGCTGGGGGTGAGTGCTGGGGCTCAGTAGTCCCGCAGGAAAGGGTAACCGGCCGGGAGTCATCTTTGAGAGGGGCCAGCTGAGCTCAGAACTCAGAACAGCTACTGGGTCCATTTAGCAGCTCCCAGCTGACTTCAAGAACACAGCAGGTGTACTGATGGCTACAGGCTGAATGGGTCTGGTCCTGGCCTCATGGCAAGAAACCAACCTGAACTTCAGGGGAAATACAGGTGCAGGCTAGCTGAGATTATCCACTACCCTGACATAAAGCTACTATTGGCCTGCTGGGATAAATCAATATGGATCTGGACTCTGTCTCCACACACTGTCTACCAGTGACTACAGAGACAAACCTAGAAGTAGACATTTTTTCCCTCTCTCTTTTGTTTTTCTTTCTCCTTCATAGTTCGATCTTGATTAATATGAGTGTAAACATGGTTTCTAGTTTCTTTGTGGTTGTTGATCTGTTCTGTTCTTCCTTTTATTTCTTCCTTCCTTCCTGTCTTCTGCACTAGCTTCCCAGTTTGCGTGATATCTCTTTATCCTCCAGCCTTGCTTCTCATCTCTTTTTCTTGTTCTCTTTCTCCATTTTTTCTGTAATTCCTTTTAAACTTCTCCCCTAAGGGTAAAATTGGCATATTGAGGGCATATTTACTGCATATAGTTTTTTGGTTTGTTTTATTTTTATTTTTTTATTTTTTTATTTTTTATTTTTGTTGGTACTGGGAATCAAACTCAGGACCTTGCACTTGCCAGGCAGGCGCTTGGGCTATATCCTTGGTCCTCTGGTTTGTTTTAGATTTGTCATATAACCACAAATCTAGTTCATATGGTTAAAGGTGGCAAATTAATGGTTAACTCAGTCTGTCATTTTCTAGGCTGTGTTTGATGCTATTGTTATTGCTGACTGTACCACTTTAGCCAAAGTGAAAGAGTCAAAGAAAATACTGTGGGCCAGTGCCAAAGAACCAGGGGCTAGGCCAAGCAGGCAGCAACTTCTCATCTCCAACAAATTGAAGAGGTAGCATCTTGCAACAGATTCAAAATCCAAAAACCAGCTACACCTGGAAGATACCGCTGAGAAGTAGTCATTTCCTAAGGGTTCTAAGTACTAGAAAGTTAAGGAGTCATCACACAAAAAGGATGAAAGGAGATACAACTTCCCTACAAATGTCAGACTTAACAAAATATAAATGGTATTAAAGCTATGAGAATAGACAAAACTGCACTTAAGTTAGAGAAGAAAGGAAGAAAGAAGGAATGCTTGTAGTGTCAAGCTAATGCAGTGTTACAAAGCCAGAGGTACTTTTGACGGCTGTACAATCTTTAAAAAAAGAAAGCGGGAAAAAACCCCTGTTTTTTCCTTCTTTTTCTTGATTTCTTTTTCTATGTACTATTCTTGTCTGCCGCCTGGAAATGATAATAAAACATTTAATGCCCTAAGGCCTTTCTACATTAGAGTTAGATGACACTACAACAGACATTTAGACCAAAGGGACTAATGGAATCTTTTCTCTATATATTTCCCAGTATATCTGCCTGGTAAGTCTCAAAAATTTAATATTATAAAAAGAAATAAAATCTCTTGCTCATTCCTCTTCTGTATGACCTTCTGTATACAGGATATCAGACCACAGTATTTGAAAAGAATTTAGTTCTCATAGAAAAAAAACACTATCATTTTTCTCCTGTAGCTTTGTACAAACTGATCTGTGATACTGTACTTCAATTAATCCTAATCAGAAACGTAATTCAAATAAAAATTTAGAATTATGTCACCAACAAATTAAGGGTGATTAATTTTTAAGTAACTTATAATAGGTACTTTTTTTTTTTTTTCCTGTTTTTTTGAGACAGGGTTTTGCTATACAATTCAAGCTGCCCTTCAACTCACTTTGTAGCCCAGACTGGCCTCA
This sequence comes from Chinchilla lanigera, assembly GCF_000276665.1. NCBI lineage: Eukaryota > Metazoa > Chordata > Mammalia > Rodentia > Chinchillidae > Chinchilla > Chinchilla lanigera. Next base: position 7,874,304 of record NW_004955469.1, read on the forward strand.
AACTTGCAGCAATCCTCTTGCCTCGGTTTTCTGAGTGCTGACATACAGGCATATGTCACAATGTCTGGCAATAAATTCTTTTAAAAGCTTCTTTTTCAAATGCATCTTAATGTTTAACTTATAAATGTTTACACTCATTTTTCCAGAACATGTTATATAGAATGCAACATGCTAACTTATATTTCACTTTTTTTTTTTTTTTTTTGGTCTGTTTGAGACAGGGTCTCGCTATGCAGTTCAGGCTGGCCTTGAGCTCACTTTGTAGCACAGGCTGGTCTTGAACTCGCAATGATCCTCCTGTCTCAGCCTCCCCAGTCCTGGGATTACAGGTGTGTGCCACTATGCCTAGCTTACATAATTTTAACATTTCTTGATAACACAGGGTCTTGATTATGAACAGTGATATGTGCTGTTATACTGTAGTATCTCAGGAATTAAAGTGTGTATGATCTCTGATCTTGTATTAATTGGCCCAGTCTATTATATTTGGACATAATAAAACTTATTTTTATTGAGACAGGATCTCTCCACATTGCCCATGCTAGTCTCAAACTCATGGGCTCAACTGATCCACCTGCTTCCGCCTCCCCATATCTTATTTATCTTTTCATTCTTCTTGGCAAATACAGTATTATTTCCTTCTAGACTAACTCTAGCATCTCCCCTGGACAATAATAATTTTATTTGCTAATGACCAAAAAGCATATAAGTAAATGCTTTTTGGTCATTAACATAATAAATCAAAAGCCTAAAGCAATAGGTGAAGGCTCACAGATGGCTCCAGGCCTTCCTATGAATTAAAGTGCATGGGCTTGGAGATAGCTATTTTTCACACCAAGAAACATTTTGACCTTTTATTTTAGACCTGTGATGTGACTTAAAAACTCTAGCAATCTGATAGCTGAATAAATCAGAAGTTAACAAACCACTTTTTACTAAATAATCAAGATACAACTAAAGGATATTACTATATACTACCAAATAATCTAATCAAGTATTATAATTATTACTAATAATATTTTTAAAACTCACCTGATTTCTTTTAGTCCTTCTCTCTGGATAACTTGAAGAATTTCTTTATGACTCATGGGTGTATTGGGGTATTTTTCTAAGACCTGAGAAACAAGTATATGATAATAAATTATTTATTTTAAGTTCTTATAAAATTACATCCCAAACACACATACACAGAGAATTTTCATCCCACACCTTTTCTCCCTCAATCACTAACAGTGTGTGAAATTCTGAAGCAGGAATGGATCAAAAGCTAAAATTAATAAATAAAATATCAACTATTAATGGATATGAAATTGTTTGCTGTCTGTGCCTCTACCCACATATCACATCACTACTTTTACCTATCACAACACCTTAAGATTATCCATTTTTACACTTCCAGAAAAACCTAGTACTATACTGCATGGATGTGCAATAAATTCTTAACCAAAACAAATGAATAATATAGCTATAATGAAATTAAATGAATGTGTGTTCTGGTTCTAATAAAGACAGAGGAAGCATAGTCCATCCTGTTTCAACAAAACACATGAAGCAGTCATCTGAAAACGGCAGTAGGTGGCTTAGGGAGGAAACCACAAAAACCACACGTATGGCAGTGAGTTTCCTGGCTTTGTTTCCTCTGGTAGCACTTGGAATGGACTGAGCAGCCCCACACTCAGAACAGCACACTAAATACAGACAGAAAGGATCCCAAGACAAGTCTCTTTTTTGATTTGAGGCACAGTACATGGTACCCTCTTTGGCATCACACAGAGGGAGGGGAAATCATATGGGGGTTTTGTTTTCTTGTTTTGTGCTGCCCCTTTCCTTTCTGCCCCTTCCCCAGCAATCTCAAGGCAGCAGCTGTAGTGGCATTAATACCAGCTGCAGCTGAACAGAGACCTAAACCTCCAAGAGAGGGAAACTTCTGGTGTCAAAGAGTGTAAGGGTAATCTCCACGATTTATATTCTTTTTCTGTCGTCCTATCGTGTAAGTTCGAAGGTAAATACAATCACAGAAGTATGCAGCAAGCTCGGGGAGGTGGCATAATCCTAGATCATCCAGAAGCTGAAACACCGGCAAATTTTAGGCCTGTCTGGGAAACTTACTGAGAGCCTGTCTGAGGGAGGGGAGCTGGGGCTGGGGCGGGGGCACGGGGGCTAGGGCTATGTCCCCTTGGTAGAGCACCTGTGTTCAATTTCTAATATCACCTAAAAGGAGGTGGCTGAGAGGGAAGACAGTGATAGTATTGGTGGTGTGTAGCAAACCAGAGAAATAAAAACCCCAGTTTTCCAGCCAGATCACAAGGTTTTCCTTAGATTTGTTTTTATCTAAGGTTTTCCTTGTAATTTGGCTGAAAACTCTCTAGGAGTCAAAAACTATCAGGGTACCTGCAAAGAGAAAAGAGCTCAAGAAGGTGATAGCAGCCAGGGGTGGTGGCGCACGCCTGTAATCCCAGCACTCAGGAGGCTAATGCAGGAGGATCGCCACAAGTTCAAGGCCAGCTTGGGCTACACAGTGAGTACAAGGCCAACCTGTACTACATAGCAAGACCTTGTTTCAAAAAAACCATGGCCTCTAGTGATAACATAACTGCACTCACTTTTGAGAACACAACCGCTAGTCCCTTTGCAGCAAATTTCTTTAGTACAGTACTTTTAATTATTTTCTCTTCTTCCTCCTTCTCTTCTCTGTGTTTCCAACTCTATTAAATATTCTGTACTTAGCTCTCCCTCAGTATATTCCACTAATTCTTCAATATCTTAGACTTCAGCCTCCAAATTAAATATGTTAGCAAGTTCCACAGTTGTTTCCTTTATGAGACTGACATGTTTATTCTTTGTCAAAGGCTTCTGAATCATGCAAACCTTGGTCCTAATTTCAAACTGTTGTTAAACAGGTAAGGTTGTTAAACAAACAATATCTGCACCTAATTCCCATAATATCCACTAGGCAGTAGAAAAAAGGACACATTCAAATAATTCTGCAGGGGCTGGGGATTTAGCTCAGCGGCACAGCACCTGCCTGGTAAGCGCAAGGTCGTGAGTTCGATTCCCGGTACCGGGAAGAAAAAAAAAAAAGTCAAATAGTTCTGCAAACGCTCTGGAAACTAGACAATGCAATTCTTTTTCTTTTTTTGTCTTTTTGAGACAGGGTTTTGCCTGCAGTTCAGGCTGACCTCAAACTCACAGAGATCCTCCTGCCTCAGTTGCCTGAGTGCTGGGATTACAAGTGGGCACCACCACACCTGGCCAGACAATGCAATTTTAATGCACAGAAGATGGGTAGAAACTTGTGCCTTGGACCTAATAACGTCAATACCTCCTTTTTAAAACTCTGCCAGCTAGGTATAGTGGCATGTGCTTGTGATCCCAGCACTCTGAGAGACTGAGGCAGGTGGATCACAAGTTCTAGCCCAGCTTGGGCAACCTAATGATTTAGGAAGATCCTGCTTCAAAATAAACAGGAGAGGGGCAGGGATATAGCTCAGTGGCATAAGCGCCTGTATGGCAAGCACAAGGTCCTGAGTTCGATTCCTGGTACCAAAAAAAAAAATAAAATAAAATGAACAGGAGAACATAACTCAGTGTGAAGACCATTGGTTTAATCCCTAGCACTACAAAAACAAAACACTCACCCCTCCTCAAAGTTCATTTCTTTATAGGATTTGAAGAAAAAATAGTATCATAACATAGCATCAAAATATTTAATATACAATCAAAAATCACTCCACATATACAACCAGGAAAAGACAAGCTACACATGACAACTCTGAAATAATACAAATGTTAGAATTATCAGACAAAAGCCGCTAGTGCTACTACGCTTTAAGGAACTCAGGGTACCCAGGTATGGCTCCCACCTTACGATGCTGAAGCTAGAGGACTACTGAAGCCCAGGAGTTTAGAGCTAGACTGGGGAACACAACAAAACTCCATCTCAACAATACAAACAAAACAGAGATCAGTGTGAATATTCTTGAAATCAATAAGAGTCTCAGTAAAGAAAGATACACACACACATATATAGGCTTCATTTATATATAAACTTGTTTATAAATAAAAAATATAATTTAAAAAATAAAACTTTAGTACAATAACTGAAATTTTAAAAATTTACCGGAAGGATTCAATACCAGAACAGAGATAAAATAGTAAGTAATAAGGCCGGGCATGGTGGCGCAGGCCTGTAATCCCAACACTTGGGAGGCTGAGGCAGGAGAATTGTTGCGAGTTAGAGACCAGCGTGGGCTACAAAGTGAGCTCAAGGCCAGCCTGAACTGCACAGCAAGACCTGTCTCAAAAAGACAAAGACAAAAAAAAAAAAAAAGAGTAAACTTGAAAAGACAGTAACAGAAAAAATGAACAGATTCAAAGAGATATTAAAAGCTCTGACACTCATGTCATTAGTCACAAAGGGTGAGGAGAAACAATGTAGTGCAGAAAACATAACTGAAGGAATAGCAGAAAACTCCCCCAAATTTGGTGATAAACATAATTTCAAGGAAAAAAATTTCAAGAACAACAAATCTCATACAAGGCAAATTCAAAGAAATCTATACCCAGAAAAGAACTCCTGAAAACTAAATAAAGGAAAAACTAAGACCCTCCTCCTCTCAAAAAACACTTTGACCAGCCAGGAAAAATATTAGGAGTGCAAAGCTGGGCGTAGTGGTGTGCCTATAATCTCAGCACTCAGGAGGCTGAGGCAGGAGGATCGTTGGGAGTTCGAGATCAGCCTGGGCTACAAAGTGAGCTCAAGGCCAGCCTGAATTGCACAGGGAGACCCTGTCTCCAAAAAAAAAGACAATTAGGAGTGCAGTGGTTCAAATGACAGTGGATTTTTCATCAAAAGCCATGGAGAGAAGAGTCAAAAAATTTTTAAAGTGTGAAAAGAAAAGAACCATTAGTGCAAAATTCTGCATCTATCAAAATCACCTTTCAGGAATAGAGGAGAAAGAAAGGATGTCCTCACATGAAAGACATTATCAGAACTGCTTTAAAGTGACAATGTCTTATCCCAGGGTAAGTATTCTCCATCTGTGTTTACCTTCAGAAATGAGCTTCTTGAGATGGATATTTAACCATTATTGTCATCACTGTTATTTTCTTGGGCTTTTTTTGGAAATGAAACTTAAGAGATTTCTGCCAACTAGGCAAGTTCTCTACCTGAGCCACACCTCAGGCCCTATCACTGTTCTTTTCTAAAAGACGCACCATGCTCCTAAGGCCATAAATTCCCTTCTATGTGCAGCTTTGTTATATCCCACAAGTATTAAAATGTAGTATTATCATCAACAATTAGCTCAAAATGCTTTCTAAATGGCACTGTGACTTCTTCCTTCAAATGTAAAATATTTGGCAGAGTTACTTAATTTCCAAAATTAAGATTTTCCATTTTTCTTTTGTTTTTATTTTTATTAATGTGCTTGCAACATGTAATTCTTACATTCTTCATGGGCAGTTGATACACGTACATGACACATCCTAATTCCTTTTATGTCTCCTTTCCCTTGCCCCTCTCCCGGCCTCCATCTCTTCGTCCCTTCCATTTACAAAAGATCTATCTCCCTTTTTTCCCCTATTATATTTTATTTTGCTCTTTAACTTACTTATACTTTGCGTTTCTCATGTAAGAGAAACCATGTGATATTTAAGCTTGTGTGTCTGATTTATTTCACTTAACATTACAGTCCCAAGGAGCATCCATTTTCCTATAAATGACTCAAATTTATCCTTCTTTATTGCTATGCAGCACACCATTCTGTATAAATATCCCACTTTCTTTATCTAGTCATCTGTTGTTAGAGATACAGGCCACTTCCAAGATTTAGCTACTGTGAACTGTGCTGCCATAAACATGGGTGTACACGTATCACTGTAATGTCTTCAGTTCTTTTGTTTCCCGTTTTTCTAATTGCCCCTTCCAAGAACTTCAGAAAACTTAACTCCAGTTACTGTCCCCACGTCACCTCACACAATGTTTTTGTTACTGTTGTATGTAACTGATATGCATTCAGACTTGTACACTTATTTGTCCCTTCCATGGATTATCTGTCTAGTATCTCTCCAAGCTTCTACTTAGAATTATTTTTCTGACAAACTCAATTTAATATTTCTTTTAGTGTGAATCTGCTAATGACAAATTCACTGGATTTTTAGTTGTATTTATTTTGTCTTCATTTTGGAAGATACTATGTATAAAATTCTAGGCTGGTAATTATTCAACACTGTAAAAGTATCAGTTCAGTCATATGGATTCTACAACTTAAAGGTCCCCTGTCTCCAACCAATCTTCTAGGTTTAGTTGTTGGCAGTTTTACTATTAGTATCTAGAAATAATTTTCTGCTGGACAGTCACAGCACTTCTTGAACCTTCTTGGCCATCAGGTTTTCAAAACAGCTTCTGCCCCATTCTCTTTCTTCCCTCCTTGGAATCCAACTATTAAATGTTTTTGTTTTTACAGTGTCCCACAGGACTCTCTTCTATGCTGTCATTTTTTTCCAGCTTTCTGCTTCACTATGCCTACTGTCTTCTGACCCTTTTTTTTTTTTTTTTTTTGATACCAAGAATTGAACTTTGGACCTTGTGTTTGCCAGGCAGGCACCATGCTGCTGAGCTATATTATATTCCTGGCCCCTTTAAATTTTTTTTTTTTTTTTGGTCTTCTGACTTTTAAACTAGCTGAAGAAACAATCACTAAAACTAGAAAATCTATCTTAATCCTAAGCACTGAGATCTTAAATTTCAATTATTATATTCCTTTGGTCTAAAATTTTCATTCCAGGGGCTGGGGATTTAGCTTAGAGGCAAAGTGCTTGCCTGGCAAGCGCAAGGTCGTGAGTTCGATTCATGATACCGGAAGAAAAGACAAAAAAAAAAAAAAAAAGAAAAGAAAAAGAATAAAATTTCCATTCCATTAGTTTGTTTGTTTGTTTATTTATTTATTTATTTATTTATTTTCCATTTTTTTTCCGGTACTGGGAATCAAACTCACGACGTTGCGCTTGCCAGGCAGGCACTGTGCCCCTGAGCTAAATCCCCAGCCCTCTCTATTCCATTAGTTTAGTTTCAAACTTTCCATCAAAATTCTCCACCTTGTTCCGTTAAGTAAATGTTTATAAGTCAGGAGGGGAGAGTGTTGGAGACCAAACATAGAGCCTCAAATATGTCAGGCAAATATTCTACCACTGAGCTATACTCCAAGCTGTAAGTATATTAATTATAGCTATTTTAAAGCTCCTGTCTGCAAACTCCAATATCTTTTTTTTTTTTTTTTTTGCTTTTTCATATGGGGTTTCACTATGCACTTCAGGCTGGCCTTGAACTCACTTTGTAGCCCAAGCTGGCTTTGAACTCACAGCAATCCTCCTGCCTCTCAGCCTCCCAAGTGCTGGGATTACAAGCCTGAGCCACCACACTTGGCCTAAACAAACATTTTTTTTCTTTTGTACCAGGAATTGAACTCAGGACCTTGTGCTTGCGAGGCAGGTGCTTATGCCACTGAGCTAAATCCCCAGGCTCAAACTCCAATATCTGAGTCATCTGAATCTACTTCTATTATCTTGTTTTTCTCTGTATTTTCTGGCAAAATTCTATCTTCTATATGTGGCTTTTTTCCTAACTGTATTTTTCGTTGTACAATTTAATTTTTCTATAGTATCTTACATGTATAGCTCTAGGAATTTTTAAATGTGTGTGTTCACAGGTACAGATATAGATGAGTATCTCATAGAAATTTTTAATATTCCAAAATAAATTCCAGGTGTTGGATTAAAGCCATACATGATCATACACATCAATATATAAAGCAAAAGGAATTTTCTCCATGCTATGGTTTGAATGTTTGTCACCTCTAAAAGTTATATTGAAGTTTAACAGCCACTGTGACAGTGTTGAACAACTGTTTTGAGATAGGATCTCGCTAAATTACTAAATTGTCCCAGCTGGGCTTCAACTTATGAACATTCTCCCTCAGCTGGGTGGTACAGGACCTGTGCTCCCACTCAGCTGGGAAAAAACCCTTATTTTAACAGATAGTTTGTTCAAATTCATCTCCAAGGTCCAACACATACGGCATTTGTTTTGTACTAATTCATTTTTCCTACCCAGTCCTTACTTAAGAAAACAAGTACATTGTACTAGTCTCCCTGGTTCTGGATTTTGCTTATTCTCTGTCCCTTGTACTCCCGTGAAAATTAGGATGTGCACCAAGAGGCTCTTTTAGGAAGGACCCCCTCCTCCGAAAGCACAGGCAATACTGTGAACTACCTATCACACCACAGCAGAACACACAAAATACCTTTGGTCTCTTTGAGATACCAAGATGATCAGTGGGACCAATATGGAGTCTCATCTTTTTTTGGGGGCGGGGGGTGTCTTTTTGAGACAGTCTTGCTGTGCAGTCCACGCTGGCCTCGAACTCACAATGATCCTCCTGCCTCAGCCTCCCAAGTGCTGGGATTACAAGCATGTGCCACCGCACCTGGCTCTCACCTACTTTTCTTGTTGCTGAGACAAAACACCCAACATCCAAAGTTAAAGGAGGAAAGGTCTTTTTCAGCTCACACTTCGTACAGGTTTCAGTCCATAATTGGCTTGCTCCAAGCCAGGGCGGCATGCAGAGGGGCAACACAGAAGAGAAACAGTTCATGGCAGGTAGAAGACAAAAGGCAGCAACAAGCAAGCAACAGCAACAAGCAGTGAAACAGGAGAAGCTGAAGCAGCAAGCCTGCCTCTCCCCTTTACTCCACCCAGGCTACCAGCCTTTTAGGCGGCAGCAACCACACCCACAGTGGCCTTCCCTTATCTACCCCCTTAATCACAGCATCACACTCTTTAATCTAGCATCGAATTCTAGTCTAGCCACCTACAAAACTCCCTATTCATGAGCTCTCATGAGGCTTTGGGAAGACATCTGGATACAGGCCGTAACATATGGTCTACCCAATATAAGAAACAGAAACTTAAAATGGTCTGTTTTTAAGACAAAGTAGCTAACTTGGTAAAAATTCACTATTGGTTAAAATTGCCTATAGGCCTACAGATGTGACAAACAGCCCGCAGATGTGACAAAGTTCATGCATCTAGGGCTGGGGATTTAGCTCAGCAGCACAGCGCCTGCCTGGCAAGCTCAAGGTAGTGAGTTCGATTCCCGGTACCAGGAAAAATAAAAAATAAATAAAAAACAAAGTTCATGCATCTAGAAGGTTCCCAAGGAAGTGAAATAATGGGGAAGAGAAAAATTAGTAAGAAAGCTCTTTATTCACAAATGGCTTGAGTGGGAAAGGGAGAAAATGAATACCCTATATTTACAGTGATGAACCTTTTATATACTGAGTGCCCAAACTGCAACCCAAAACCCACTTATGTATCGCAAGGTGCCAACACTTAACTGAACACTGAGGCTTAAGTTTAGAAAAAATAACTCTTACTCAAAGCTCAGCTGCTAGGGCGACTTGGCTTGCATGATGACAGAGAGGGCTCTACGTGCCTGCTGTGGCACACATGCCATAGGTTTGCCACCACGGACTTACAAGGAAATACCGAAATTTAGGTGATTGCCAGGAAAACTGCATACACCACATCACTCGGCCAGTGAAAACACAAGGATCTGTGTACTGGGGGATAAACTGCTTGCTGTAACTGCCCCGGGTGTGCCTGTATACAGACACCTGATCTTAGGAGACTGACTTTAAGTCCTGCTTTCACTGTGTTTCTTGTTTCCAAGTCCATTCCTTGGACTGGATAAGTGAATGTACTTCTCATACCCAATCCATCTTTTAAAGTTTCCCACCCCATTCTAACCTGATGATTTTAGCCATCATTGATAATTACTACCTCAATTCATTACTTTGTTTTTATTTTTTATTAGTATTACATTTTTACCTGCATTACATGATTACATTCCTTATGGGAAGCTGGTATATGCACAAAAACATCTCAATTCTTTTTTCAAACCCTTTCCCTTCCTCCATCTCTTGATACCCTTCCCATTTGAAAAGATCTTTCATTCTCTACCTTGTATTTTGTTCTTTATTTATATCTTGGGCTTCTCATGTAAGAGAAACCATGGACTATTTAAGCTTGTATGTCCGACTTATTGTACTTACCATTATGGTCCTAAGATGCAATTTTCCTACAAATGAACAAATGGACCTTCTTTATGGCAGAGTAGTACTCCATTCTGTATAAATACCATTTTCTTTATCCATCTGCTGTTGGACATACAGGCTACTTCCAAGATTTACCTATTATGAACATGAGTATGTATGTATCACTATAGTATAATGTCTTTAACTCTTTTGGGAAGCTACCTAGAAGGGGACTCATTTTATTTAGGGGCTGAAAAGTGCTGATAGGCTATCATTTCATTTTCATTTAGAAGCTAGAATGCTTTTCAATGAAGAAGCAAAGCTCTCCTCTATCAACTTTTTGGCACCCTGAAGTACAATTCAAGACAAGTAACTTGATTTTCCTTCTACTTATCAGTTTTCAGAATACTTAACTAATTTTCTAGTATCTTCCAAAAGTAACCAGTGATGCTAGGTTTCTTTGTCTGAAGCATCATTATAGACATTATGAGTATGATTTTATGCAGTGGCATCTTTCGTTTGTCTTTGTGATACAGGGTTTCACTATGCAGTTCAGGCGGGCCTCAAACTTGCAGCAATCCTCCTGCCTCAGCCTCCCAAGTGCTGGGATTTCAGGCATACACCACCATGCCTGACCTAGCATCATATATTTTGATAAATGTTGTGCTTTAATAACTTCTCATCACTTGTGAATTGGTTATTCAAAACCACTGTCTACTTCTATACCATTTGTATGACCTCTGTAACTTTTATTTGGCTTTTGAGACAGGGTTATCTTTATGGAGTTCAGGCTGACCTTGAATTCATTTTGTAGCCCAGGCTGGCCTCAAATTCACTGCCATCCTCCTGCCTCAGACTCCCAAGTGCTAGGATTACAAGCATGTACAACTATGCCTGTCTCTAGCTCTGTACCTTATATTAAATTTATTAAAACTTTTACTGTCACACTATACAAAATACTTTTTCTAGTTTATTCATTTTTTATTATTGTAGATATTCCATGGAGGTTATACATTTTATGAACTATGAATGATTAGTCTTTTCTTTTAGCACTTCTATATTTAAGTGTATCTTTTCCTTCAACAGCTTAACAATTTTTGTGTTCATTTATATTTACATTAAAAAATACAGACAGAAGTGAGGAAAATGTACAGACATCAAAAAAAAAAAAAAAACAAGAGAAAAAGAAAAACAAATGGCCATATATTTCTGAGTAAACATATGGTATTAAACTATTACAGTCTATTATCACAAATTTAATGCAAATAAAAAGACTAAGTGGGTAAACCTGTAATCTCAGCTACTTGGAAGGTCTTAGGCAACAGTATCACATTTGAGGCCAGTGTTGGCAACTTAGCAGGACTCTTGCAGAATTTAAAAAGGTGGAGGGGGTCTTTGGCTGTAGCTTAGTGGCAGAATACTTTCCTAGCACACCAGGCCCTGGGTTCAGTTGTGGGGGTTGTGTACTAACTCCCAACCATAAATGCAATCATTATGTACTGTAAATATATATGAATAAAATAGAATAAGTAGTAAGATCTCAAATGGAAAGTCAGCCTAGATTACATAATGCTGTTCTGTCTCAAAAAACCAACCAAAAAAACCCAAAAAACAAAAAACAACACTCCAGTAGTTCTGCAAAGTACTTTAACCACAGGAGGGCAGTGTTTATCACACAAACCTCATTCTGTTCGATTTTCCCATAGAACTACAAAACAATTTTCAGAAGCTACTTTATGAAAATATGAATAACTACTAAGAAGAATCAAAATCACTGAGAAAGTATAATAAAATAGTATTTTAAAGTGCTCGATACACTTACTCATTAGCTTATAGACTCTCAATCCACCTAAAAAAAAAAGGATTTTAAAATTATATTTTCTGACTACTCAAACACCTAGGTAGCATGTAGTATTTCAGTTTGATGTTAGATAAGCAACAGCTATATTTAAATTACTGTTGCATTTCATCAATTTATTCCAGATATGCAACAATGAGTGCAGCATGAACTCTAGATTTTATATTTAAAATGACCAAACTAATAACAGTAATCTTTATAAATTCATCAGTTTTATAAAGGCTTATTTACTGTCCAAAAGCTTTAATTAGGATAATACAAGCAATAAAAGTAAACAAGATCACCCAGGAAATCTGTAGTATGGGAAGACATTGAGTCTAGTCTACAAAACAATATGCCAAAGTTTAAGAGCCAGAGAAGAAGCAGGGTATAGTGTAGTACATGTTTGTAATCCCAGCACTTGGGAGGCTGAGGCAGGAGTATCTCCACAAGTTTGAAGCCAGCCTGGAATACATTTAGAGACCCTGTCTCAACAAAGTAATAAAACAAAAACAAACAAACAAAACATTTCTGCTGAGTTTAGCAACAAGGACATCTTTAATTAGCTTTTTTCAAAGTTCACATTCCGTTTCATCAGGAGAAAAATAGAAATCAAACTCAAGAGGGCTTAACACTGAATGAGTC